>NW_027361902.1:1905000-2432500 GCF_039654945.1 Dendrobates tinctorius | reverse complement strand
GGGCACTGGACTATGGGATGGAGGATATGTATGATGGGTATATGGGCACGGGACTATGAGATGGAGGATATGTATGACGGGTATATGGGCACTGGACTATGGGATGGCGAATATGTATGATGGGTATATGGGCACTGGACTATGGGATGGAGAATATGTATGATGGGTATATGGGCACTGGACTATGAGATGGAGGATATGTATGACGGGTATATGGGCACTGGACTATGGGATGGAGGATATGTATGATGGGTATATGGGCACTGGACTATGAGATGGAGGATATGTATGACGGGTATATGGGCACTGGACTATGGGATGGAGGATATGTATGATGGGTATATGGGCACTGGACTATGAGATGGAGGATATGTATGACGGGTATATGGGCACTGGACTATGGGATGGAGGATATGTATGATGGGTATATGGGCACTGGACTATGGGATGGAGGATGTGTATGATGGGTATATGGGCACGGGACTATGAGATGGAGGATATGTATGATGGGTATATGGGCACGGGACTATGGGATGGAGGATATGTATGATGGGTATATGGGCACTGGACTATGAGATGGAGGATATGTATGACGGGTATATGGGCACTGGACTATGGGATGGAGGATGTATGATGGGTATATGGGCACTGGACTATGGGATGGAGGATATGTATGATGGGTATATGGGCACTGGACTATGAGATGGAGGATATGTATGACGGGTATATGGGCACTGGACTATGGGATGGAGGATATGTATGATGGGTATATGGGCACTGGACTATGGGATGGAGGATATGTATGATGGGTATATGGGCACTGGACTATGAGATGGAGGATATGTATGACGGGTATATGGGCACTGGACTATGGGATGGAGGATATGTATGATGGGTATATGGGCACTGGACTATGAGATGGAGGATATGTATGACGGGTATATGGGCACTGGACTATGGGATGGAGGATATGTATGATGGGTATATGGGCACTGGACTATGGGATGGAGGATGTGTATGATGGGTATATGGGCACGGGACTATGAGATGGAGGATATGTATGATGGGTATATGGGCACGGGACTATGGGATGGAGGATATGTATGATGGGTATATTGGCACGGGACTATGAGATGGAGGATATGTATGATGGGTATATGGGCACGGGACTGTGGGATGGAGGATATGTATGATGGGTATATGGGCATGGGACTATGGGATGGAGGATATGTATGATGGGTATATGGGCACGGGACTATGGGATGGAGGATATGTATGATGGGTATATGGGCACGGGACTATGAGATGGAGGATATGTATGATGGGTATATGGGCACGGGACTATGGGATGGAGGATATGTATGATGGGTATATGGGCACGGGACTATGAGATGGAGGATATGTATGATGGGTATATGGGCACGGGACTATGGGATGGAGGATATGTATGATGGGTATATGGGCACGGGACTATGAGATGGAGGATATGTATGATGGGTATATGGGCACGGGACTATGGGATGGAGGATATGTATGATGGGTATATGGGCACGGGACTATGAGATGGAGGATATGTATGATGGGTATATGGGCACGGGACTGTGGGATGGAGGATATGTATGATGGGTATATGGGCATGGGACTATGGGATGGAGGATGTGTATGATGGGTATATGGGCACGGGACTATGGGATGGAGGATATGTATGATGGGTATATGGGCACGGGACTATGGGATGGAGGATATGTATGATGGGTATATGGGCACTGGACTATGGGATGGAGGATATGTATGATGGGTATATGGGCATGGGACTATGAGATGGAGGATATGTATGATGGGTATATGGACACAGGACTGTGGGATGGAGGATATGTATGATGGGTATATGGGCACTGGACTATGGGATGGAGGATATGTATGATGGGTATATGGGCATGGGACGATGGGATGGAGGATATGTATGATGGGTATATGGGCACGGGACTGTGGGATGGAGGATATGTATGATGGGTATATGGGCATGGGACTATGGGATGGAGGATATGTATGATGGGTATATGGGCACTGGACTATGAGATGGAGGATATGTATGACGGGTATATGGGCACTGGACTATGGGATGCAGGATATGTATGATGGGTATATGGGCACGGGACTATGGGATGGAGGATATGTATGATGGGTATATGGGCACTGGACTATGAGATGGAGGATATGTATGACGGGTATATGGGCACTGGACTATGGGATGGAGGATATGTATGATGGGTATATGGGCACTGGACTATGGGATGGAGGATATGTATGATGGGTATATGGGCACGGGACTGTGGGATGGAGGATATGTATGATGGGTATATGGGCATGGGACTATGGGATGGAGGATATGTATGATGGGTATATGGGCACTGGACTATGAGATGGAGGATATGTATGACGGGTATATGGGCACTGGACTATGGGATGGAGGATATGTATGATGGGTATATGGGCACGGGACTATGGGATGGAGGATATGTATGATGGGTATATGGGCACTGGACTATGAGATGGAGGATATGTATGACGGGTATATGGGCACTGGACTATGGGATGGAGGATATGTATGATGGGTATATGGGCACTGGACTATGAGATGGAGGATATGTATGACGGGTATATGGGCACTGGACTATGGGATGGAGGATATGTATGATGGGTATATGGGCACTGGACTATGGGATGGAGGATGTGTATGATGGGTATATGGGCACGGGACTATGAGATGGAGGATATGTATGATGGGTATATGGGCACGGGACTATGGGATGGAGGATATGTATGATGGGTATATTGGCACGGGACTATGAGATGGAGGATATGTATGATGGGTATATGGGCACGGGACTGTGGGATGGAGGATATGTATGATGGGTATATGGGCATGGGACTATGGGATGGAGGATATGTATGATGGGTATATGGGCACGGGACTATGGGATGGAGGATATGTATGATGGGTATATGGGCACGGGACTATGAGATGGAGGATATGTATGATGGGTATATGGGCACGGGACTATGGGATGGAGGATATGTATGATGGGTATATGGGCACGGGACTATGAGATGGAGGATATGTATGATGGGTATATGGGCACGGGACTATGGGATGGAGGATATGTATGATGGGTATATGGGCACGGGACTATGAGATGGAGGATATGTATGATGGGTATATGGGCACGGGACTATGGGATGGAGGATATGTATGATGGGTATATGGGCACGGGACTATGAGATGGAGGATATGTATGATGGGTATATGGGCACGGGACTGTGGGATGGAGGATATGTATGATGGGTATATGGGCATGGGACTATGGGATGGAGGATGTGTATGATGGGTATATGGGCACGGGACTATGAGATGGAGGATATGTATGATGGGTATATGGGCACGGGACTATGGGATGGAGGATATGTATGATGGGTATATGGGCACGGGACTATGAGATGGAGGATATGTATGATGGGTATATGGGCACGGGACTATGGGATGGAGGATATGTATGATGGGTATATGGGCACGGGACTATGGGATGGAGGATATGTATGATGGGTATATGGGCACTGGACTATGGGATGGAGGATATGTATGATGGGTATATGGGCATGGGACTATGAGATGGAGGATATGTATGATGGGTATATGGACACAGGACTGTGGGATGGAGGATATGTATGATGGGTATATGGGCACTGGACTATGGGATGGAGGATATGTATGATGGGTATATGGGCATGGGACGATGGGATGGAGGATATGTATGATGGGTATATGGGCACGGGACTGTGGGATGGAGGATATGTATGATGGGTATATGGGCATGGGACTATGGGATGGAGGATATGTATGATGGGTATATGGGCACGGGACTATGGGATGGAGGATATGTATGATGGGTATATGGGCACGGGACTATGAGATGGAGGATATGTATGATGGGTATATGGGCACGGGACTATGGGATGGAGGATATGTATGATGGGTATATGGGCACGGGACTATGAGATGGAGGATATGTATGATGGGTATATGGGCACGGGACTATGGGATGGAGGATATGTATGATGGGTATATGGGCACGGGACTATGGGATGGAGGATATGTATGATGGGTATATGGGCACTGGACTATGGGATGGAGGATATGTATGATGGGTATATGGGCACGGGACTATGAGATGGAGGATATGTATGATGGGTATATGGGCACGGGACTATGAGATGGAGGATATGTATGATGGGTATATGGGCACGGGACTATGGGATGGAGGATATGTATGATGGGTATATGGGCACGGGACTATGAGATGGAGGATATGTATGATGGGTATATGGGCACGGGACTATGGGATGGAGGATATGTATGATGGGTATATGGGCACGGGACTATGGGATGGAGGATATGTATGATGGGTATATGGGCACTGGACTATGGGATGGAGGATATGTATGATGGGTATATGGGCATGGGACTATGAGATGGAGGATATGTATGATGGGTATATGGACACAGGACTGTGGGATGGAGGATATGTATGATGGGTATATGGGCACTGGACTATGGGATGGAGGATATGTATGATGGGTATATGGGCATGGGACGATGGGATGGAGGATATGTATGATGGGTATATGGGCACGGGACTGTGGGATGGAGGATATGTATGATGGGTATATGGGCATGGGACTATGGGATGGAGGATATGTATGATGGGTATATGGGCACGGGACTATGGGATGGAGGATATGTATGATGGGTATATGGGCACGGGACTATGGGATGGAGGATATGTATGATGGGTATATGGGCACTGGACTATGGGATGGAGGATATGTATGATGGGTATATGGGCATGGGACTATGAGATGGAGGATATGTATGATGGGTATATGGGCACGGGACTGTGGGATGGAGGATATGTATGATGGGTATATGGGCATGGGACTATGGGATGGAGGATATGTATGATGGGTATATGGGCATGGGACTATGAGATGGAGGATATGTATGATGGGTATATGGGCACGGGACTGTGGGATGGAGGATATGTATGATGGGTATATGGGCACTGGACTATGGGATGGAGGATATGTATGATGGGTATATGGGCATGGGACTATGGGATGGAGGATATGTATGATGGGTATATGGGCACGGGACTGTGGGATGGAGGATATGTATGATGGGTATATGGGCATGGGACTATGGGATGGAGGATATGTATGATGGGTATATGGGCACGGGACTATGGGATGGAGGATATGTATGATGGGTATATGGGCACGGGACTATGGGATGGAGGATATGTATGATGGGTATATGGGCACGGGACTATGGGATGGAGGATATGTATGATGGGTATATGGGCACTGGACTATGGGATGGAGGATATGTATGATGGGTATATGGGCACTGGACTATGGGATGGAGGATATGTATGATGGGTATATGGGCATGGGACTATGAGATGGAGGATATGTATGATGGGTATATGGGCACGGGACTATGGGATGGAGGATATGTATGATGGGTATATGGGCACGGGACTATGGGATGGAGGATATGTATGATGGGTATATGGGCACTGGACTATGGGATGGAGGATATGTATGATGGGTATATGGGCACGGGACTATGGGATGGAGGATATGTATGATGGGTATATGGGCACGGGACTATGGGATGGCGGATATGTATGATGGGTATATGGGTACGGGACTATGGGATGGAGGATATGTATGATGGGTATATGGGCATGGGACTATGAGATGGAGGATATGTATGATGGGTATATGGGCACGGGACTATGGGATGGAGGATATGTATGATGGGTATATGGGCACGGGACTATGGGATGGAGGATATGTATGATGGGTATATGGGCACTGGACTATGGGATGGAGGATATGTATGATGGGTATATGGGCACGGGACTATGGGATGGAGGATATGTATGATGGGTATATGGGCACGGGACTATGGGATGGCGGATATGTATGATGGGTATATGGGCACTGGACTATGGGATGGAGGATATGTATGATGGGTATATGGGCACAGGACTATGGGATGGAGGATATGTATGATGGGTATATGGGCACGGGACTATGGGATGGAGGATATGTGTGATGGGTATATGGGCACAGGACTATGGGATGGAGGATATGTATGATGGGTATATGGGCACAGGACTATGGGATGGAGGATATGTGTGATGGGTATATGGGCACTGGACTATGGGATGGAGGATATGTATGATGGGTATATGGGCACTGGACTATGGGATGGCGGATATGTATGATGGGTATATGGGCACGGGACTATGGGATGGAGGATGTGTGATGGGTATATGGGCACGGGACTATGGGATGGAGGATGTGTGATGGGTATATGGGCACGGGACTATGGGATGGAGGATATGTATGATGGGTATATGGGCACGGGACTATGGGATGGAGGATGTGTGATGGGTATATGGGCACGGGACTATGGGATGGAGGATATGTATGATGGGTATATGGGCACGGGACTATGGGATGGAGGATATGTATGATGGGTATATGGGCATGGGACTATGGGATGGCGGATATGTATGATGGGTATATGGGCACTGGACTATGGGATGGCGGATATGTATGATGGGTATATGGGAACGGGACTATGGGATGGAGGATATGTATGATGGGTATATGGGCACTGGACTATGAGATGGAGGATATGTATGACGGGTATATGGGCACTGGACTATGGGATGGAGGATATGTATGATGGGTATATGGGCACTGGACTATGAGATGGAGGATATGTATGACGGGTATATGGGCACTGGACTATGGGATGGAGGATATGTATGATGGGTATATGGGCACTGGACTATGGGATGGAGGATGTGTATGATGGGTATATGGGCACGGGACTATGAGATGGAGGATATGTATGATGGGTATATGGGCACGGGACTATGGGATGGAGGATATGTATGATGGGTATATGGGCACTGGACTATGGGATGGAGGATATGTATGATGGGTATATGGGCACTGGACTATGAGATGGAGGATATGTATGACGGGTATATGGGCACTGGACTATGGGATGGAGGATATGTATGATGGGTATATGGGCACTGGACTATGAGATGGAGGATATGTATGACGGGTATATGGGCACTGGACTATGGGATGGAGGATATGTATGATGGGTATATGGGCACTGGACTATGGGATGGAGGATGTGTATGATGGGTATATGGGCACGGGACTATGAGATGGAGGATATGTATGATGGGTATATGGGCACGGGACTATGGGATGGAGGATATGTATGATGGGTATATGGGCACGGGACTATGAGATGGAGGATATGTATGATGGGTATATGGGCACGGGACTGTGGGATGGAGGATATGTATGATGGGTATATGGGCATGGGACTATGGGATGGAGGATATGTATGATGGGTATATGGGCACGGGACTATGGGATGGAGGATATGTATGATGGGTATATGGGCACTGGACTATGGGATGGAGGATATGTATGATGGGTATATGGGCACTGGACTATGGGATGGAGGATATGTATGATGGGTATATGGGCACGGGACTATGGGATGGAGGATATGTGTGATGGGTATATGGGCACAGGACTATGGGATGGAGGATATGTATGATGGGTATATGGGCACAGGACTATGGGATGGAGGATATGTGTGATGGGTATATGGGCACTGGACTATGGGATGGAGGATATGTATGATGGGTATATGGGCACTGGACTATGGGATGGCGGATATGTATGATGGGTATATGGGCACGGGACTATGGGATGGAGGATGTGTGATGGGTATATGGGCACGGGACTATGGGATGGAGGATGTGTGATGGGTATATGGGCACGGGACTATGGGATGGAGGATATGTATGATGGGTATATGGGCACGGGACTATGGGATGGAGGATGTGTGATGGGTATATGGGCACGGGACTATGGGATGGAGGATATGTATGATGGGTATATGGGCACGGGACTATGGGATGGAGGATATGTATGATGGGTATATGGGCATGGGACTATGGGATGGCGGATATGTATGATGGGTATATGGGCACTGGACTATGGGATGGCGGATATGTATGATGGGTATATAGGCACGGGACTATTGGATGGAGGATATGTATGATGGGTATATGGGCACGGGACTATGGGATGGCGGATATTTGTGATGGGTATATGGGCACTGGACTATCGGATGGAGGATATGTGTGATGGGTATATGGGCACAGGACTATGGGATGGAGGATATGTATGATGGGTATATGGGCACGGGACTATGGGATGGCGGATATGTATGATGGGTATATGGGCACTGGACTATGGGATGGAGGATATGTGTGATGGGTATATGGGCACAGGACTAAGGGATGGAGGATATGTATGATGGGTATATGGGCACAGGACTATGGGATGGAGGATATGTGTGATGGGTATATGGGCACGGGACTATGGGATGGATGATATGTATGATGGGTATATGGGCACTGGACTATGGGATGGCGGATATGTATGATAGGTATATGGGCACGGGACTATGGGATGGAGGATATGTGTGATGGGTATATGGGCACGGGACTATGGGATGGAGGATATGTATGATGGGTATATGGGCACTGGACTATGGGATGGCGGATATGTGTGATGGGTATATGGGCACGGGACTATGGGATGGAGGATATGTATGATGGGTATATGGGCACTGGACTATGGGATGGCGGATATTTATGATAGGTATATGGGCACGGGACTATGGGATGGAGGATATGTGTGATGGGTATATGGGCACGGGACTATGGGATGGAGGATATGTATGATGGGTATATGGGCACTGGACTATGGGATGGAGGATATGTGTGATGGGTATATGGGCACGGGACTATGGGATGGAGGATATGTATGATGGGTATATGGGCACAGGACTATGGGATGGAGGATATGTGTGATGGGTATATGGGCACGGGACTATGGGATGGAGGATATGTATGATGGGTATATGGGCACTGGACTATGGGATGGCGGATATGTATGATGGGTATATGGGCACGGGACTATGGGATGGAGGATATGTGTGATGGGTATATGGGCACAGGACTATGGGATGGCGGATATGTATGATAGGTATATGGGCACAGGACTATGGGATGGAGGATATGTATGATGGGTATATGGGCATGGGACTATGGGATGGAGGATATGTATGATGGGTATATGGGCACAGGACTATGGGATGGCGGATATGTATGATGGGTATATGGGCACTGGACTATGGGATGGCGGATATGTATGATGGGTATATGGGCACGGGACTATGGGATGGAGGATGTGTATGATGGGTATATGGGCACGGGACTATGGGATGGAGGATGTGTGATGGGTATATGGGCACAGGACTATGGAATGGAGGATATGTATGATGGGTATATGGGCACGGGACTATGGGATGGAGGATATGTATGACGGGTATATGGGCACGGGACTATGGGATGGATGATATGTATGATGGGTATATGGGCACTGGACTATGGGATGGAGGATATGTATGATGGGTATATGGGCACGGGACTAAGGGATGGAGGATATGTATGACGGGTATATGGGCACGGGGCTATGGGATGGAGGATATGTATGATGGGTATATGGGCAATGGACTATGGGATGGCGGATATGTATGATGGGTATATGGGCACGGGACTATGGGATGGCGGATATGTATGATGGGTATATGGGCACGGGACTATGGGATGGAGGATGTGTGATGGGTATATGGGCACTGGACTATGGGATGGAGGATGTGTATGATGGGTATATGGGTACTGGACTATGGGATGGAGGATATCTATGATGGGTATATGGGCACTGGACAATGGGATGGCGGATATGTATGATGGGTATATGGGCACGGGACTATGGGATGGAGGATGTGTATGATGGGTATATGGGCACGGGACTATGGGATGGAGGATATGCATGATGGGTATATGGGCACGGGACTATGGGATGGCGGATATGTATGATGGGTATATGGGCACTGGACTATGGGATGGCGGATATGTATGATGGGTATATGGGCACGGGACTATAGGATGGAGGATATGTATATGGGCACGGGACTATGGGATGGAGGATGTGTGATGGGTATATGGGCACTTGACTATGGGATGGAGGATATGTATATGGGCATGGGACTATGGGATGGCGGATATGTATATGGGCATGGGACTATGGGATGGAGGATATGCATATGGGCACAGGACTATGGGATGGAGGATGTGTTATGGGTATATGGGCACTTGACTATGGGATGGAGGATGTGTATGATGGGTATATGGGCACGGGCCTATGGGATGGAGGATATGTATGATGGGTATATGGGCATGGGACTATGGGATGGAGGATGTGTGATGGGTATATGGGCACTCGACTATGGGATGGAGGATATGTATGATGGGTATATGGGCACGGGACTATGGGATGGAGGATATGTATGACGGGTATATGGGCACAGGACTATGGGATGGAGGATATGTATGATGGGTATATGGGCACGGGACTATGGGATGGCGGATATGTATGATGGGTATATGGGCACGGGACTATGGGATGGAGGATGTGTGATGGGTATATGGGCACGGGACTATGGGATGGAGGATGTGTGATGGGTATATGGGCACCGGACTATGGGATGGAGGATATGTATGATGGGTATATGGGCACGGGACTATGGGATGGAGGATATGTATGATGGGTATATGGGCACGGGACTATGGGATGGAGGATGTGTGATGGGTATATGGGCACGGGACTATGGGATGGAGGATATGCATGATGGGTATATGGGCATGGGACTATGGGATGGAGGATATGTATGATGGGTATATGGGCATGGGACTATGGGATGGCGGATATGTATGATGGGTATATGGGCACTTGACTATGGGATGGCGGATATGTATGATGGGTATATGGGCACGGGACTATGGGATGGAGGATATGTATGATGGGTATATGGGCATGGGACTATGGGATGGCGGATATGTATGATGGGTATATGGGCACTGGACTATGGGATGGCGGATATGTATGATGGGTATATGGGCACGGGACTATGAGATGGAGGATATGTATGATGGGTAAATGGGCACGGGACTATGGGATGGCGGATATGTATGATGGGTATATGGGCACTGGACTATGGGATGGAGGATATGTGTGATGGGTATATGGGCACAGGACTATGGGATGGAGGATATGTATGATGAGTATATGGGCACGGGACTATGAGATGGAGGATATGTATGATGGGTATATGGGCATGAGACTATGGGATGGCGGATATGTATGATGGGTATATGGGCACTGGACTATGGGATGGAGGATATGTGTGATGGGTATATGGGCACAGGACTAAGGGATGGAGGATATGTATGATGGGTATATGGGCACAGGACTATGGGATGGAGGATATGTGTGATGGGAATATGGGCACGGGACTATGGGATGGATGATATGTATGATGGGTATATGGGCACTGGACTATGGGATGGAGGATATGTGTGATGGGTATATGGGCACAGGACTATGGGATGGCGGATATGTATGATGGGTATATGGGCACAGGACTATGGGATGGAGGATATGTATGATGGGTATATGGGCATGGGACTATGGGATGGAGGATATGTATGATGGGTATATGGGCACAGGACTATAGGATGGCGGATATGTATGATGGGTATATGGGCACTGGACTATGGGATGGCGGATATGTATGATGGGTATATGGGCACGGGACTATGGGATGGAGGATGTGTATGATGGGTATATGGGCACGGGACTATGGGATGGAGGATGTGTGATGGGTATATGGGCACAGGACTATGGGATGGAGGATATGTATGATGGGTATATGGGCACGGGACTATGGGATGGAGGATATGTATGACGGGTATATGGGCACGGGACTATGGGATGGAGGATATGTATGATGGGTATATGGGCACTCGACTATGGGATGAAGGATATGTATGATGGGTATATGGGCACGGGACTATGGGATGGAGGATATGTATGACGGGTATATGGGCACGGGGCTATGGGATGGAGGATATGTATGATGGGTATATGGGCAATGGACTATGGGATGGCGGATATGTATGATGGGTATATGGGCACGGGACTATGGGATGGCGGATATGTATGATGGGTATATGGGCACGGGACTATGGGATGGAGGATGTGTGATGGGTATATGGGCACTGGAATATGGGATGGAGGATGTGTATGATGGGTATATGGGCACTGGACTATGGGATGGAGGATATCTATGATGGGTATATGGGCACTGGACTATGGGATGGAGGATATCTATGATGGGTATATGGGCACGGGACTATGGGATGGAGGATGTGTATGATGGGTATATGGGCACGGGACTATGGGATGGAGGATGTGTGATGGGTATATGGGCACAGGACTATGGGATGGCGGATATGTATGATGGGTATATGGGCACGGGACTATGGGATGGAGGATGTGTGATGGGTATATGGGCACGGGACTATGGGATGGAGGATATGTATGATGGGTATATGGGCACGGGACTATGGGATGGAGGATATGTATGATGGGTATATGGGCACGGGACTATGGGATGGCGGATATGTATGATGGGTATATGGGCACTGGACTATGGGATGGCGGATATGTATGATGGGTATATGGGCACGGGACTATAGGATGGAGGATATGTATATGGGCAAGGGACTATGGGATGGAGGATGTGTGATGAGTATATGGGCACTTGACTATGGGATGGCGGATATGTATGATGGGTATATGGGCACGGGACTATAGGATGGAGGATATGTATATGGGCACGGGACTATGGGATGGAGGATGTGTGATGGGTATATGGGCACTTGACTATGGGATGGAGGATATGTTTGACGGGTATATGGGCATGGGACTATGGGATGGCGGATATGTATATGGGCATGGGACTATGGGATGGAGGATATGTATATGGGCACGGGACTATGGGATGGAGGATGTGTGATGGGTATATGGGCACTTGACTATGGGATGGAGGATGTGTATGATGGGTATATGGGCACGGGCCTATGGGATGGAGGATATGTATGATGGGTATATGGGCATGGGACTATGGGATGGAGGATGTGTGATGGGTATATGGGCACTCGACTATGGGATGGAGGATATGTATGATGGGTATATGGGCACGGGACTATGGGATGGAGGATATGTATGACGGGTATATGGGCACAGGACTATGGGATGGAGGATATGTATGATGGGTATATGGGCACGGGCCTATGGGATGGAGGATATGTATGATGGGTATATGGGCATGGGACTATGGGATGGAGGCTATGTATGATGGGTATATGGGCATGGGCCTATGGGATGGAGGATATGTATGATGGGTATATGGGCATGGGACTATGGGATGGAGGATGTGTGATGGGTATATGGGCACTCGACTATGGGATGGAGGATATGTATGATGGGTATATGGGCACGGGACTATAGGATGGAGGATATGTATAATGGGTATATGGGCACGGGACTATAGGATGGAGGATATGTATATGGGCACGGGACTATGGGATGGAGGATGTGTGATGGGTATATGGGCACTTGACTATGGGATGTTGGATATGTTTGACGGGTATATGGGCACGGGACTATGGGATGGCGGATATGTATATGGGCACGGGACTATGGGATGGAGGATGTGTGATGGGTATATGGGCAGTTGACTATGGGATGGAGGATGTGTATGATGGGTATATGGGCACGGGCCTATGGGATGGAGGATATGTATGATGGGTATATGGGCATGGGACTATGGGATGGAGGATTTGTGATGGGTATATGGGCACTCGACTATGGGATGGAGGATATGTATGTTGGGTATATGGGCACGGGACTATGGGATGGAGGATATGTATGACGGGTATATGGGCACAGGACTATGGGATGGAGGATATGTATGATGGGTATATGGGCACGGGCCTATGGGATGGAGGATATGTATGATGGGTAAATGGGCATGGGACTATGGGATGGAGGATATGTATGATGGGTATATGGGCACGAGCCTATGGGATGGTGGATATGTATGATGGGTTTTTGACACGGGACTATGGGATGGAGAATATGCATGATGGGTATATGGGCACTGGACTATGGGATGGAGGATATGTATGACGGGTATATGGGCACGGGACTATGGGATGGAGGATATGTATGATGGGTATATGGGCACGGGACTATGGGATGGAGGATATGTATGATGGGTATATGGGCACGGGACTATGGGATGGAGAATATGCATGATGGGTATATGGGCACTGGACTATGGGATGGAGGATATGTATGACGGGTATATGGGCACGAGACTATGGGATGGAGGATATGTATGATGGGTATATGGGCACGGGACTATGGGATGGAGGATATGTATGACGGGTATATGGGCACGGGACTATGGGATGGAGAATATGCATGATGGGTATATGGGCACTGGACTTTGGGATGGAGGATATGTATGATGGGTATATGGGCACGGGACTATGGGATGGAGGATATGTATGATGGGTATATGGGCACGGGACTATGGGATGGAGGATATGTGTGATGGGTATATGGGGACGGGACTATGGGATGGAGGATATGTATGATGGGTATATGGGCATGGGACTATGGGATGGAGGATGTGTGATGGGTATATGGGCACGGGCCTATGGGATGGTGGACATGTATGATGGGTATATGGGCACTGGACTATGGAATAGAGGATATGTGTGATGGGTATATGGGCACAGGACTATGGGATGGAGGATGTGTGATGGGTATATGGGCACTCGACTATGGGATTGAGGATATGTATGATGGGTATATGGGCACGGGACTATGGGATGGAGGATGTGTGATAGGTATATGGGCACTCGACTATGGGATGGAGGATATGTATGATGGGTATATGGGCACTGGACTATGGGATGGAGGATATCTATGATGGGTATATGGGCACTGGACTATGGGATGGAGGATATGTATGACGGGTATATGGGCATGGGACTATGGGATGGCGAATATGCATGATGGGTATATGGGCACGGGACTATGGGATGGAGGATGTGTGATAGGTATATCGGCACTCGACTATGGGATGGAGGATATGTATGATGGGTATATGGGCACTGGACTATGGGATGGAGGATATGTATGATGGGTATATGGGCACTCGACTATGGGATGGAGGATATGTGTGATGGTTATATGGGCACTGGACTATGGGATGGAGGATATGTATGACGGGTATATGGGCATGGGACTATGGGATGGCGAATATGTATGATGGGTATATGGGTACGGGACTATGGGATGGAGGATGTGTGATAGGTATATGGGCACTCGACTATGGGATGGAGGATATGTATGATGGGTATATGGGCACTGGACTATGGGATGGAGGATATGTATGATGGGTATATGGGCACTCGACTATGGGATGGAGGATATGTATGATGGGTATATGGGCACTGGACTATGGGATGGAGGATATGTATGACGGGTATATGGGCATGGGACTATGGTATGGCGAATATGTATGATGGGTATATGGGCACGGGACTATGGGATGGAGGATGTGTGATAGGTATATGGGCACTCGACTATGGGATGGTGGATATGTATGATGGGTATATGGGCACGGGACTATGGGATGGAGGATATGTATGATGGGTATATGGGCACT
This sequence comes from Dendrobates tinctorius, assembly GCF_039654945.1. Lineage (NCBI taxonomy): Eukaryota > Metazoa > Chordata > Amphibia > Anura > Dendrobatidae > Dendrobates > Dendrobates tinctorius. The sequence goes on along the minus strand of NW_027361902.1, from coordinate 2,416,611 downwards.
GGACTATGGGATGGAGGATATGTATGACGGGTATATGGGCATGGGACTATGGGATGGCGAATATGTATGATGGGTATATGGGCACGGGACTATGGGATGGAGAATATGTATGATGGGTATATGGGCATGGCACTATGGGATGGAGAATATGTATGATTGGTATATGGGCACAGGACTATGGGATGGAGGATGTGTATGATGGGTATATGGGCACAGGACTATGAGATGGAGGATATGTATGATGGGTATATGGGCATGAGACTATGGGATGGAGGATATGTATGATGGGTATATGGGCACGGGACTATGGGATGGAGGATATGTGTGATGGGTATATGGGCACAGGACTAAGGGATGGAGGATATGTATGATGGGTATATGGGCACAGGACTATGGGATGGAGGATATGTGTGATGGGTATATGGGCACAGGACTAAGGGATGGAGGATAAGTATGATGGGTATATGGGCACAGGACTATGGGATGGAGGATATGTGTGATGGGTATATGGGCATGAGACTATGGGATGGCGGATATGTATGATGGGTATATGGGCACTGGACTATGGGATGGAGGATATGTGTGATGGGTATATGGGCACAGGACTAAGGGATGGAGGATATGTATGATGGGTATATGGGCACAGGACTATGGGATGGAGGATATGTGTGATGGGTATATGGGCACGGGACTATGGGATGGATGATATGTATGATGGGTATATGGGCACTGGACTAAGGGATGGAGGATAAGTATGATGGGTATATGGGCACAGGACTAAGGGATGGAGGATAAGTATGATGGGTATATGGGCACAGGACTATGGGATGGAGGATATGTGTGATGGGTATATGGGCATGAGACTATGGGATGGCGGATATGTATGATGGGTATATGGGCACTGGACTATGGGATGGAGGATATGTGTGATGGGTATATGGGCACAGGACTAAGGGATGGAGGATATGTATGATGGGTATATGGGCACAGGACTATGGGATGGAGGATATGTGTGATGGGTATATGGGCACGGGACTATGGGATGGAGGATATGTATGATGGGTATATGGGCACTGGACTATGGGATGGAGGATATGTGTGATGGGTATATGGGCACAGGACTAAGGGATGGAGGATATGTATGATGGGTATATGGGCACAGGACTATGGGATGGAGGATATGTATGATGGGTATATGGGCATGGGACTATGGGATGGAGGATATGTATGATGGGTATATGGGCATGAGACTATGGGATGGCGGATATGTATGATGGGTATATGGGCACTGGACTATGGGATGGAGGATATGTATGATGGGTATATGGGCACGGGACTATGGGATGGAGGATGTGTATGATGGGTATATGGGCACAGGACTATGGGATGGAGGATGTGTGATGGGTATATGGGCACAGGACTATGGGATGGAGGATATGTATGATGGGTATATGGGCACGGGACTATGGGATGGAGGATATGTATGACGGGTATATGGGCACGGGACTATGGGATGGAGGATATGTATGATGGGTATATGGGCACTGGACTATGGGATGAAGGATATGTATGATGGGTATATGGGCACGGGACTATGGGATGGAGGATATGTATGACGGGTATATGGGCACGGGGCTATGGGATGGAGGATATGTATGATGGGTATATGGGCAATGGACTATGGGATGGCGGATATGTATGATGGGTATATGGGCACGGGACTATGGGATGGCGGATATGTATGATGGGTATATGGGCACGGGACTATGGGATGGAGGATGTGTGATGGGTATATGGGCACTGGACTATGGGATGGAGGATGTGTATGATGGGTATATGGGCACGGGACTATGGGATGGAGGATATGTATGATGGGTATATGGGCACTGGACTATGGGATGAAGGATATGTATGATGGGTATATGGGCACGGGACTATGGGATGGAGGATATGTATGACGGGTATATGGGCACGGGGCTATGGGATGGAGGATATGTATGATGGGTATATGGGCAATGGACTATGGGATGGCGGATATGTATGATGGGTATATGGGCACGGGACTATGGGATGGCGGATATGTATGATGGGTATATGGGCACGGGACTATGGGATGGAGGATGTGTGATGGGTATATGGGCACTGGACTATGGGATGGAGGATATCTATGATGGGTATATGGGCACTGGACTATGGGATGGAGGATATCTATGATGGGTATAAGGGCACTGGACTATGGGATGGCGGATATGTATGATGGGTATATGGGCACGGGACTATGGGATGGAGGATGTGTATGATGGGTATATGGGCACGGGACTATGGGATGGAGGATGTGTGATGGGTATATGGGCACAGGACTATGGGATGGCGTATATGTATGATGGGTATATGGGCACGGGACTATGGGATGGAGGATGTGTGATGGGTATATGGGCACGGGACTATGGGATGGAGGATATGTATGATGGGTATATGGGCACGGGACTATGGGATGGAGGATATGTATGATGGGTATATGGGCACGGGACTATGGGATGGCGGATATGTATGATGGGTATATGGGCACTGGACTATGGGATGGCGGATATGTATGATGGGTATATGGGCACGGGACTATAGGATGGAGGATATGTATATGGGCAAGGGACTATGGGATGGAGGATGTGTGATGAGTATATGGGCACTTGACTATGGGATGGCGGATATGTATGATGGGTATATGGGCACGGGACTATAGGATGGAGGATATGTATATGGGCACGGGACTATGGGATGGAGGATGTGTGATGGGTATATGGGCACTTGACTATGGGATGGAGGATATGTTTGACGGGTATATGGGCATGGGACTATGGGATGGCGGATATGTATATGGGCATGGGACTATGGGATGGAGGATATGTATATGGGCACGGGACTATGGGATGGAGGATGTGTGATGGGTATATGGGCACTTGACTATGGGATGGAGGATGTGTATGATGGGTATATGGGCACGGGCCTATGGGATGGAGGATATGTATGATGGGTATATGGGCATGGGACTATGGGATGGAGGATGTGTGATGGGTATATGGGCACTCGACTATGGGATGGAGGATATGTATGATGGGTATATGGGCACGGGACTATGGGATGGAGGATATGTATGACGGGTATATGGGCACAGGACTATGGGATGGAGGATATGTATGATGGGTATATGGGCACGGGCCTATGGGATGGAGGATATGTATGATGGGTATATGGGCATGGGACTATGGGATGGAGGCTATGTATGATGGGTATATGGGCATGGGCCTATGGGATGGAGGATATGTATGATGGGTATATGGGCATGGGACTATGGGATGGAGGATGTGTGATGGGTATATGGGCAGTCGACTATGGGATGGAGGATATGTATGATGGGTATATGGGCACGGGACTATAAGATGGAGGATATGTATAATGGGTATATGGGCACGGGACTATAGGATGGAGGATATGTATATGGGCACGGGACTATGGGATGGAGGATGTGTGATGGGTATATGGGCACTTGACTATGGGATGTTGGATATGTTTGACGGGTATATGGGCACGGGACTATGGGATGGCGGATATGTATATGGGCACGGGACTATGGGATGGAGGATGTGTGATGGGTATATGGGCACTTGACTATGGGATGGAGGATGTGTATGATGGGTATATGGGCACGGGCCTATGGGATGGAGGATATGTATGATGGGTATATGGGCATGGGACTATGGGATGGAGGATTTGTGATGGGTATATGGGCACTCGACTATGGGATAGAGGATATGTATGTTGGGTATATGGGCACGGGACTATGGGATGGAGGATATGTATGACGGGTATATGGGCACAGGACTATGGGATGGAGGATATGTATGATGGGTATATGGGCACGGGCCTATGGGATGGAGGATATGTATGATGGGTAAATGGGCATGGGACTATGGGATGGAGGATATGTATGATGGGTATATGGGCACGAGCCTATGGGATGGTGGATATGTATGATGGGTATATGGGCACGGGACTATGGGATGGAGAATATGCATGATGGGTATATGGGCACTGGACTATGGGATGGAGGATATGTATGACGGGTATATGGGCACGGGACTATGGGATGGAGGATATGTATGATGGGTATATGGGCACGGGACTATGGGATGGAGGATATGTATGATGGGTATATGGGCACGGGACTATGGGATGGAGAATATGCATGATGGGTATATGGGCACTGGACTATGGGATGGAGGATATGTATGACGGGTATATGGGCACGAGACTATGGGATGGAGGATATGTATGATGGGTATATGGGCACGGGACTATGGGATGGAGGATATGTATGACGGGTATATGGGCACGGGACTATGGGATGGAGAATATGCATGATGGGTATATGGGCACTGGACTATGGGATGGAGGATATGTATGATGGGTATATGGGCACGGGACTATGGGATGGAGGATATGTATGATGGGTATATGGGCACGGGACTATGGGATGGAGGATATGTGTGATGGGTATATGGGCACGGGACTATGGGATGGAGGATATGTATGATGGGTATATGGGCATGGGACTATGGGATGGAGGATGTGTGATGGGTATATGGGCACGGGCCTATGGGATGGTGGATATGTATGATGGGTATATGGGCACTGGACTATGGAATAGAGGATATGTGTGATGGGTATATGGGCACAGGACTATGGGATGGAGGATGTGTGATGGGTATATGGGCACTCGACTATGGGATTGAGGATATGTATGATGGGTATATGGGCACGGGCCTATGGGATGGAGGATATGTATGATGGGTATATGGGCACGGGACTATGGGATGGCGAATATGTATGATGGGTATATGGGCACGGGACTATGGGATGGAGGATGTGTGATAGGTATATGGGCACTCGACTATGGGATGGAGGATATGTATGATGGGTATATGGGCACTGGACTATGGGATGGAGGATATCTATGATGGGTATATGGGCACTGGACTATGGGATGGAGGATATGTATGACGGGTATATGGGCATGGGACTATGGGATGGCGAATATGTATGATGGGTATATGGGCACGGGACTATGGGATGGAGGATGTGTGATAGGTATATCGGCACTCGACTATGGGATGGAGGATATGTATGATGGGTATATGGGCACTGGACTATGGGATGGAGGATATGTATGATGGGTATATGGGCACTCGACTATGGGATGGAGGATATGTGTGATGGTTATATGGGCACTGGACTATGGGATGGAGGATATGTATGACGGGTATATGGGCATGGGACTATGGGATGGCGAATATGTATGATGGGTATATGGGCACGGGACTATGGGATGGAGGATGTGTGATAGGTATATGGGCACTCGACTATGGGATGGAGGATATGTATGATGGGTATATGGGCACTGGACTATGGGATGGAGGATATGTATGATGGGTATATGGGCACTCGACTATGGGATGGAGGATATGTATGATGGGTATATGGGCACGGGACTATGGGATGGAGGATATGTATGATGGGTATATGGGCATGGGACTATGGGATGGAGGATGTGTGATGGGTATATGGGCACGGGCCTATGGGATGGTGGATATGTATGATGGGTATATGGGCACTGGACTATGGAATAGAGGATATGTGTGATGGGTATATGGGCACAGGACTATGGGATGGAGGATGTGTGATGGGTATATGGGCACTCGACTATGGGATTGAGGATATGTATGATGGGTATATGGGCACGGGCCTATGGGATGGAGGATATGTATGATGGGTATATGGGCACGGGACTATGGGATGGCGAATATGTATGATGGGTATATGGGCACGGGACTATGGGATGGAGGATGTGTGATAGGTATATGGGCACTCGACTATGGGATGGAGGATATGTATGATGGGTATATGGGCACTGGACTATGGGATGGAGGATATCTATGATGGGTATATGGGCACTGGACTATGGGATGGAGGATATGTATGACGGGTATATGGGCATGGGACTATGGGATGGCGAATATGTATGATGGGTATATGGGCACGGGACTATGGGATGGAGGATGTGTGATAGGTATATCGGCACTCGACTATGGGATGGAGGATATGTATGATGGGTATATGGGCACTGGACTATGGGATGGAGGATATGTATGATGGGTATATGGGCACTCGACTATGGGATGGAGGATATGTGTGATGGTTATATGGGCACTGGACTATGGGATGGAGGATATGTATGACGGGTATATGGGCATGGGACTATGGGATGGCGAATATGTATGATGGGTATATGGGCACGGGACTATGGGATGGAGGATGTGTGATAGGTATATGGGCACTCGACTATGGGATGGAGGATATGTATGATGGGTATATGGGCACTGGACTATGGGATGGAGGATATGTATGATGGGTATATGGGCACTCGACTATGGGATGGAGGATATGTATGATGGGTATATGGGCACTGGACTATGGGATGGAGGATATGTATGACGGGTATATGGGCATGGGACTATGGTATGGCGAATATGTATGATGGGTATATGGGCACGGGACTATGGGATGGAGGATGTGTGATAGGTATATGGGCACTCGACTATGGGATGGTGGATATGTATGATGGGTATATGGGCACGGGACTATGGGATGGAGGATATGTATGATGGGTATATGGGCACTGGACTATGGGATGGAGGATATGTATGACGGGTATATGGGCACTGGACTATGGGATGGAGGATATGTGTGATGGGTATATGGGCACGGGACTATGGGATGGAGAATATGTATGATGGGTATATGGGCATGGCACTATGGGATGGAGAATATGTATGATTGGTATATGGGCATGGGACTATGGGATGGAGGATGTGTGATGGGTATATGGGCACTTGACTATGGGATGGAGGATATGTATGATGGGTATATGGGCACGGGACTATGGGATGGAGAATATGTATGATGGGTATATGGGCATGGGACTATGGGATGGCGAATATGTATGATGGGTATATGGGCACTGGACTATGGGATGGAGGATATGTATGACGGGTATATGGGCATGGGACTATGGGATGGCGAATATGTATGATGGGTATATGGGCACGGGACTATGGGATGGAGGATGTGTATGATGGGTATATGGGCACGGGACTATGGGATGGAGGATGTGTGATGGGTATATGGGCATGGGACTATGGGATGCCGAATATGTATGATGGGTATATGGGCATGGGACTATGGGATGGAGGATGTGTGACGGGTATATGGGCATGGGACTATGGGATGCCGAATATGTATGATGGGTATATGGGCATGGGACTATGGGATGGAGGATGTGTATGATGGGTATATGGGCACGGGACTATGGGATGGAGGATGTGTATGATGGGTATATGGGCACGGGATTATGGGATGGAGGATATGTATGATGGGTATATGGGCACGGGACTATGGGATGGAGGATGTGTGATAGGTATATGGGCACTCGACTATGGGATGGAGGATATGTATGATGGGTATATGGGCACTGGACTATGGGATGGTGGATATGTATGATGGGTATATGGGCACGGGACTATGGGATGGAGGATATGTATGATGGGTATATGGGCACAGGACTATGAGATGGAGAATATGTATGACGGGTATATGGGCACAGGACTAAGGGATGGAGGATGTGTTTGATGGGTATATGGGCACAGGACTATGGGATGGAGGATATGTATGATGGGTATATGGGCACTGGACTATGGGATGGTGGATATGTATGATGGGTATATGGGCATGGGACTATGGGATGGAGGATATGTATGATGGGTATATGGGCATGGGACTATGGGATGGAGGATGTGTGATGGGTATATGGGCACGGGACTATGAGATGGAGGATATGTATGATGGGTATATGGGCACGGGACTGTGGGATGGAGGATATGTATGATGGGTATATGGGCATGGGACTATGGGATGGAGGATGTGTGATGGGTATATGGGCACGGGACTATGGGATGGAGGATATATATGATGGGTATATGGGCACGGGACTATGAGATGGAGGATATGTATGATGGGTATATGGGCACGGGACTATGGGATGGAGGATATGTATGATGGGTATATGGGCACAGGACTATGGGATGGAGGATATGTATGATGGGTATATGGGCATGGGACTATGGGATGGAGGATATGTATGATGGGTATATGGGCATGGGACTATGGGATGGAGGATGTGTGATGGGTATATGGGCACGGGACTATGAGATGGTGGATATGTATGATGGGTATATGGGCATGGGACTATGGGATGGAGGATATGTATGATGGGTATATGGGCATGGGACTATGGGATGGAGGATGTGTGATGGGTATATGGGCACGGGACTATGGGATGGAGGATATATATGATGGGTATATGGGCACGGGACTATGGGATGGAGGATATGTATGATGGGTATATGGGCACGGGACTATGGGATGGAGGATGTGTATGATGGGTATATGGGCACTGGACTATGGGATGGTGGATATGTATGATGGGTATATGGGCATGGGACTATGGGATGGAGGATATGTATGATGGGTATATGGGCATGGGACTATGGGATGGAGGATGTGTGATGGGTATATGGGCACGGGACTATGAGATGGAGGATATGTATGATGGGTATATGGGCACGGGACTGTGGGATGGAGGATATGTATGATGGGTATATGGGCATGGGACTATGGGATGGAGGATGTGTGATGGGTATATGGGCACGGGACTATGGGATGGAGGATATATATGATGGGTATATGGGCACGGGACTATGGGATGGAGGATATGTATGATGGTTATATTGGCACGGGACTATGGGATGGAGGATATGTATGATGGGTATATGGGCACGGGACTATGGGATGGAGGATATATATGATGGGTATATGGGCACGGGACTATGGGATGGAGGATGTGTATGATGACTATATGGGCACGGGACTATGGGATGGAGGATGTGTATGATGGGTATATGGGCACTGGACTATGGGATGGTGGATATGTATGATGGGTATATGGGCATGGGACTATGGGATGGAGGATATGTATGATGGGTATATGGGCATGGGACTATGGGATGGAGGATGTGTGATGGGTATATGGGCACGGGACTATGAGATGGAGGATATGTATGATGGGTATATGGGCACGGGACTGTGGGATGGAGGATATGTATGATGGGTATATGGGCATGGGACTATGGGATGGAGGATGTGTGATGGGTATATGGGCACGGGACTATGGGATGGAGGATATATATGATGGGTATATGGGCACGGGACTATGGGATGGAGGATATGTATGATGGGTATATGGGCACGGGACTATGGGATGGAGGATATGTATGATGGGTATATGGGCACTGGACTATGGGATGGAGGATATGTGTGATGGGTATATGGGCACAGGACTATGGGATGGAGGATATGTATGATGGGTATATGGGCACGGGACTATGGGATGGAGGATATGTATGATGGGTATATGGGCACTGGACTATGGGATGGAGGATATGTATGATGGGTATATGGGCATGGGACTATGAGATGGAGGATATGTATGATGGGTATATGGGCACGGGACTATGGGATGGAGGATATGTATGATGGGTATATGGGCACAGGACTATGGGATGGAGGATATGTATGATGGGTATATGGGCACGGGACTATGGGATGGAGGATATGTGTGATGGGTATATGGGCACAGGACTATGGGATGGAGGATATGTATGATGGGTATATGGGCACAGGACTATGGGATGGAGGATATGTGTGATGGGTATATGGGCACTGGACTATGGGATGGCGGATATGTATGATGGGTATATAGGCACGGGACTATGGGATGGAGGATGTGTGATGGGTATATGGGCACTGGACTATGGGATGGCGGACATGTATGATGGGTATATGGGCACGGGACTATGGGATGGAGGATATGTATGATGGGTATATGGGCACGGGACTATGGGATGGCGGATATGTATGATGGGTATATGGGCACTGGACTATGGGATGGAGGATATGTGTGATGGGTATATGGGCACAGGACTATGGGATGGAGGATATGTATGATGGGTATATGGGCACGGGACTATGGGATGGCGGATATGTATGATGGGTATATGGGCACTGGACTATGGGATGGAGGATATGTGTGATGGGTATATGGGCACAGGACTATGGGATGGAGGATATGTATGATGGGTATATGGGCACAGGACTATGGGATGGAGGATATGTGTGATGGGTATATGGGCACGGGACTATGGGATGGATGATATGTATGATGGGTATATGGGCACTGGACTATGGGATGGAGGATATGTGTGATGGGTATATGGGCACAGGACTATGGGATGGCGGATATGTATGATGGGTATATGGGCACAGGACTATGGGATGGAGGATATGTATGATGGGTATATGGGCATGGGACTATGGGATGGAGGATATGTATGATGGGTATATGGGCACAGGACTATGGGATGGCGGATATGTATGATGGGTATATGGGCACTGGACTATGGGATGGCGGATATGTATGATGGGTATATGGGCACGGGACTATGGGATGGAGGATGTGTATGATGGGTATATGGGCACGGGACTATGGGATGGAGGATGTGTGATGGGTATAAGGGCACAGGACTATGGGATGGAGGACATGTATGATGGGTATATGGGCACGGGACTAGGGGATGGAGGATATGTATGACGGGTATATGGGCACGGGACTATGGGATGGAGGATATGTATGATGGGTATATGGGCACTGGACTATGGGATGGAGGATATCTATGATGGGTATATGGGCACTGGACTATGGGATGGAGGATATGTATGACGGGTATATGGGCATGGGACTATGGGATGGCGAATATGTATGATGGGTATATGGGCACGGGACTATGGGATGGAGGATGTGTGATAGGTATATCGGCACTCGACTATGGGATGGAGGATATGTATGATGGGTATATGGGCACTGGACTATGGGATGGAGGATATGTATGATGGGTATATGGGCACTCGACTATGGGATGGAGGATATGTGTGATGGTTATATGGGCACTGGACTATGGGATGGAGGATATGTATGACGGGTATATGGGCATGGGACTATGGGATGGCGAATATGTATGATGGGTATATGGGCACGGGACTATGGGATGGAGGATGTGTGATAGGTATATGGGCACTCGACTATGGGATGGAGGATATGTATGATGGGTATATGGGCACTGGACTATGGGATGGAGGATATGTATGATGGGTATATGGGCACTCGACTATGGGATGGAGGATATGTATGATGGGTATATGGGCACTGGACTATGGGATGGAGGATATGTATGACGGGTATATGGGCATGGGACTATGGTATGGCGAATATGTATGATGGGTATATGGGCACGGGACTATGGGATGGAGGATGTGTGATAGGTATATGGGCACTCGACTATGGGATGGTGGATATGTATGATGGGTATATGGGCACGGGACTATGGGATGGAGGATATGTATGATGGGTATATGGGCACTGGACTATGGGATGGAGGATATGTATGACGGGTATATGGGCACTGGACTATGGGATGGAGGATATGTGTGATGGGTATATGGGCACGGGACTATGGGATGGAGAATATGTATGATGGGTATATGGGCATGGCACTATGGGATGGAGAATATGTATGATTGGTATATGGGCATGGGACTATGGGATGGAGGATGTGTGATGGGTATATGGGCACTTGACTATGGGATGGAGGATATGTATGATGGGTATATGGGCACGGGACTATGGGATGGAGAATATGTATGATGGGTATATGGGCATGGGACTATGGGATGGCGAATATGTATGATGGGTATATGGGCACTGGACTATGGGATGGAGGATATGTATGACGGGTATATGGGCATGGGACTATGGGATGGCGAATATGTATGATGGGTATATGGGCACGGGACTATGGGATGGAGGATGTGTATGATGGGTATATGGGCACGGGACTATGGGATGGAGGATGTGTGATGGGTATATGGGCATGGGACTATGGGATGCCGAATATGTATGATGGGTATATGGGCATGGGACTATGGGATGGAGGATGTGTGACGGGTATATGGGCATGGGACTATGGGATGCCGAATATGTATGATGGGTATATGGGCATGGGACTATGGGATGGAGGATGTGTATGATGGGTATATGGGCACGGGACTATGGGATGGAGGATGTGTATGATGGGTATATGGGCACGGGATTATGGGATGGAGGATATGTATGATGGGTATATGGGCACGGGACTATGGGATGGAGGATGTGTGATAGGTATATGGGCACTCGACTATGGGATGGAGGATATGTATGATGGGTATATGGGCACTGGACTATGGGATGGTGGATATGTATGATGGGTATATGGGCACGGGACTATGGGATGGAGGATATGTATGATGGGTATATGGGCACAGGACTATGAGATGGAGAATATGTATGACGGGTATATGGGCACAGGACTAAGGGATGGAGGATATGTTTGATGGGTATATGGGCACAGGACTATGGGATGGAGGATATGTATGATGGGTATATGGGCACTGGACTATGGGATGGTGGATATGTATGATGGGTATATGGGCATGGGACTATGGGATGGAGGATATGTATGATGGGTATATGGGCATGGGACTATGGGATGGAGGATGTGTGATGGGTATATGGGCACGGGACTATGAGATGGAGGATATGTATGATGGGTATATGGGCACGGGACTGTGGGATGGAGGATATGTATGATGGGTATATGGGCATGGGACTATGGGATGGAGGATGTGTGATGGGTATATGGGCACGGGACTATGGGATGGAGGATATATATGATGGGTATATGGGCACGGGACTATGAGATGGAGGATATGTATGATGGGTATATGGGCACGGGACTATGGGATGGAGGATATGTATGATGGGTATATGGGCACAGGACTATGGGATGGAGGATATGTATGATGGGTATATGGGCATGGGACTATGGGATGGAGGATATGTATGATGGGTATATGGGCATGGGACTATGGGATGGAGGATGTGTGATGGGTATATGGGCACGGGACTATGAGATGGTGGATATGTATGATGGGTATATGGGCATGGGACTATGGGATGGAGGATATGTATGATGGGTATATGGGCATGGGACTATGGGATGGAGGATGTGTGATGGGTATATGGGCACGGGACTATGGGATGGAGGATATATATGATGGGTATATGGGCACGGGACTATGGGATGGAGGATATGTATGATGGGTATATGGGCACGGGACTATGGGATGGAGGATGTGTATGATGGGTATATGGGCACTGGACTATGGGATGGTGGATATGTATGATGGGTATATGGGCATGGGACTATGGGATGGAGGATATGTATGATGGGTATATGGGCATGGGACTATGGGATGGAGGATGTGTGATGGGTATATGGGCACGGGACTATGAGATGGAGGATATGTATGATGGGTATATGGGCACGGGACTGTGGGATGGAGGATATGTATGATGGGTATATGGGCATGGGACTATGGGATGGAGGATGTGTGATGGGTATATGGGCACGGGACTATGGGATGGAGGATATATATGATGGGTATATGGGCACGGGACTATGGGATGGAGGATATGTATGATGGTTATATTGGCACGGGACTATGGGATGGAGGATATGTATGATGGGTATATGGGCACGGGACTATGGGATGGAGGATATATATGATGGGTATATGGGCACGGGACTATGGGATGGAGGATGTGTATGATGACTATATGGGCACGGGACTATGGGATGGAGGATGTGTATGATGGGTATATGGGCACTGGACTATGGGATGGTGGATATGTATGATGGGTATATGGGCATGGGACTATGGGATGGAGGATATGTATGATGGGTATATGGGCATGGGACTATGGGATGGAGGATGTGTGATGGGTATATGGGCACGGGACTATGAGATGGAGGATATGTATGATGGGTATATGGGCACGGGACTGTGGGATGGAGGATATGTATGATGGGTATATGGGCATGGGACTATGGGATGGAGGATGTGTGATGGGTATATGGGCACGGGACTATGGGATGGAGGATATATATGATGGGTATATGGGCACGGGACTATGGGATGGAGGATATGTATGATGGGTATATGGGCACGGGACTATGGGATGGAGGATATGTATGATGGGTATATGGGCACTGGACTATGGGATGGAGGATATGTGTGATGGGTATATGGGCACAGGACTATGGGATGGAGGATATGTATGATGGGTATATGGGCACGGGACTATGGGATGGAGGATATGTATGATGGGTATATGGGCACTGGACTATGGGATGGAGGATATGTATGATGGGTATATGGGCATGGGACTATGAGATGGAGGATATGTATGATGGGTATATGGGCACGGGACTATGGGATGGAGGATATGTATGATGGGTATATGGGCACAGGACTATGGGATGGAGGATATGTATGATGGGTATATGGGCACGGGACTATGGGATGGAGGATATGTGTGATGGGTATATGGGCACAGGACTATGGGATGGAGGATATGTATGATGGGTATATGGGCACAGGACTATGGGATGGAGGATATGTGTGATGGGTATATGGGCACTGGACTATGGGATGGCGGATATGTATGATGGGTATATAGGCACGGGACTATGGGATGGAGGATGTGTGATGGGTATATGGGCACTGGACTATGGGATGGCGGACATGTATGATGGGTATATGGGCACGGGACTATGGGATGGAGGATATGTATGATGGGTATATGGGCACGGGACTATGGGATGGCGGATATGTATGATGGGTATATGGGCACTGGACTATGGGATGGAGGATATGTGTGATGGGTATATGGGCACAGGACTATGGGATGGAGGATATGTATGATGGGTATATGGGCACGGGACTATGGGATGGCGGATATGTATGATGGGTATATGGGCACTGGACTATGGGATGGAGGATATGTGTGATGGGTATATGGGCACAGGACTATGGGATGGAGGATATGTATGATGGGTATATGGGCACAGGACTATGGGATGGAGGATATGTGTGATGGGTATATGGGCACGGGACTATGGGATGGATGATATGTATGATGGGTATATGGGCACTGGACTATGGGATGGAGGATATGTGTGATGGGTATATGGGCACAGGACTATGGGATGGCGGATATGTATGATGGGTATATGGGCACAGGACTATGGGATGGAGGATATGTATGATGGGTATATGGGCATGGGACTATGGGATGGAGGATATGTATGATGGGTATATGGGCACAGGACTATGGGATGGCGGATATGTATGATGGGTATATGGGCACTGGACTATGGGATGGCGGATATGTATGATGGGTATATGGGCACGGGACTATGGGATGGAGGATGTGTATGATGGGTATATGGGCACGGGACTATGGGATGGAGGATGTGTGATGGGTATAAGGGCACAGGACTATGGGATGGAGGATATGTATGATGGGTATATGGGCACGGGACTAGGGGATGGAGGATATGTATGACGGGTATATGGGCACGGGACTATGGGATGGAGGATATGTATGATGGGTATATGGGCACTGGACTATGGGATGGAGGATATGTATGATGGGTATATGGGCACGGGACTATGGGATGGAGGATATGTATGACGGGTATATGGGCACGGGGCTATGGGATGGAGGATATGTATGATGGGTATATGGGCAATGGACTATGGGATGGCGGATATGTATGATGGGTATATGGGCACGGGACTATGGGATGGCGGATATGTATGATGGGTATATGGGCACGGGACTATGGGATGGAGGATGTGTGATGGGTATATGGGCACGGGACTATGGGATGGAGGATGTGTATGATGGGTATATGGGCACTGGACTATGGGATGGAGGATATGTATGATGGGTATATGGGCACTGGACTATGGGATGGAGGATGTGTATGATGGGTATATGGGCACTGGACTATGGGATGGAGGATATCTATGATGGGTATATGGGCACTGGACTATGGGATGGCGGATATGTATGATGGGTATATGGGCACTGGACTATGGGATGGAGGATATCTATGATGGGTATATGGGCACTGGACTATGGGATGGAGAATATGTATGATGGGTATATGGGCACGGGACTATGGGATGGAGGATGTGTATGATGGGTATATGGGCACGGGACTATGGGATGGAGGATGTGTGATGGGCATATGGGCACAGGACTATGGGATGGCGGATATGTATGATGGGTATATGGGCACGGGACTATGGGATGGAGGATGTGTGATGGGTATATGGGCACGGGACTATGGGATGGAGGATATGTATGATGGGTATATGGGCACGGGACTATGGGATGGAGGATATGTATGATGGGTATATGGGCACGGGACTATGGGATGGCGGATATGTATGATGGGTATATGGGCACTGGACTATGGGATGGCGGATATGTATGATGGGTATATGGGCACGGGACTATAGGATGGAGGATATGTATATGGGCACGGGACTATGGGATGGAGGATGTGTGATGGGTATATGGGCACTTGACTATGGGATGGCGGATATGTATGATGGGTATATGGGCACGGGACTATAGGATGGAGGATATGTATATGGGCACGGGACTTTGGGATGGAGGATGTGTGATGGGTATATGGGCACTTGACTATGAGATGGAGGATATGTATGATGGGTATATGGGCACGGGACTATGGGATGGAGGATATGTATGATGGGTATATGGGCACGGGACTATGAGATGGAGGATATGTATGATGGGTATATGGGCACTGGACTATGGGATTTAGGATATGTATGATGGGTATATGGGCACGGGACTATGGGATGGAGGATATGTATGATGGGTATATGGGCACGGGACTATGGGATGGAGGATATGTATGATGGGTATATGGGCACAGGACTATGGGATGGAGGATATGTATGATGGGTATATGGGCACGGGACTATGGGATGGAGGATATGTATGATGGGTATATGGGCACGGGACTATGGGATGGAGGATATGTATGATGGGTATATGGGCACTGGACTATGGGATGGAGGATATGTATGATGGGTATATGGGCACGGGACTATGGGATGGAGGATATGTATGATGGGTATATGGGCACAGGACTATGGGATGGAGGATATGTATGATGGGTATATGGGCACGGGACTATGGGATGGAGGATATGTGTGATGGGTATATTGGCACAGGACTATGGGATGGAGGATATGTATGATGGGTATATGGGCACAGGACTATGGGATGGAGGATATGTGTGATGGGTATATGGGCACTGGACTATGGGATGGAGGATATGTATGATGGGTATATGGGCACTGGACTATGGGATGGCGGTTATGTATGATGGATATATGGGCACGCGACTATGGGATGGAGGATGTGTGATGGGTATATGGGCACGGGACTATGGGATGGAGGATGTGTGATGGGTATATGGGCACGGGACTATGGGATGGAGGATATGTATGATGGGTATATCGGCACGGGACTATGGGATGGAGGATATGTATGATGGGTATATGGGCACGGGACTATGGGATGGAGGATGTGTGATGGGTATATGGGCACGGGACTATGGGATGGAGGATATGTATGATGGGTATATGGGCATGGGACTATGGGATGGCGGATATGTATGATGGGTATATGGGCACTGGACTATGGGATGGCGGATATGTATGATGGGTATATGGGCACGGGACTATGGGATGGAGGATATGTATGATGGGTATATGGGCACGGGACTATGGGATGGCGGATATGTATGATGGGTATATGGGCACTGGACTATGGGATGGAGGATATGTGTGATGGGTATATGGGCACAGGACTATGGGATGGAGGATATGTATGATGGGTATATGGGCACTCGACTATGGGATGGCGGATATGTATGATGGGTATATGGGCACGGGACTATAGGATGGAGGATATGTATATGGGCACGGGACTTTGGGATGGAGGATGTGTGATGGGTATATGGGCACTTGACTATGAGATGGAGGATATGTATGATGGGTATATGGGCACGGGACTATGGGATGGAGGATATGTATGATGGGTATATGGGCACGAGACTATGAGATGGAGGATATGTATGATGGGTATATGGGCACTGGACTATGGGATTTAGGATATGTATGATGGGTATATGGGCACGGGACTATGGGATGGAGGATATGTATGATGGGTATATGGGCACGGGACTATGGGATGGAGGATATGTATGATGGGTATATGGGCACAGGACTATGGGATGGAGGATATGTATGATGGGTATATGGGCATGGGACTATGGGATGGAGGATATGTATGATGGGTATATGGGCACGGGACTATGGGATGGAGGATATGTATGATGGGTATATGGGCACTGGACTATGGGATGGAGGATATGTATGATGGGTATATGGGCACGGGACTATGGGATGGAGGATATGTATGATGGGTATATGGGCACAGGACTATGGGATGGAGGATATGTATGATGGGTATATGGGCACGGGACTATGGGATGGAGGATATGTGTGATGGGTATATTGGCACAGGACTATGGGATGGAGGATATGTATGATGGGTATATGGGCACAGGACTATGGGATGGAGGATATGTGTGATGGGTATATGGGCACTGGACTATGGGATGGAGGATATGTATGATGGGTATATGGGCACTGGACTATGGGATGGCGGTTATGTATGATGGATATATGGGCACGCGACTATGGGATGGAGGATGTGTGATGGGTATATGGGCACGGGACTATGGGATGGAGGATGTGTGATGGGTATATGGGCACGGGACTATGGGATGGAGGATATGTATGATGGGTATATCGGCACGGGACTATGGGATGGAGGATATGTATGATGGGTATATGGGCACGGGACTATGGGATGGAGGATGTGTGATGGGTATATGGGCACGGGACTATGGGATGGAGGATATGTATGATGGGTATATGGGCACGGGACTATGGGATGGCGGATATGTATGATGGGTATATGGGCACTGGACTATGGGATGGCGGATATGTATGATGGGTATATGGGCACGGGACTATGGGATGGAGGATATGTATGATGGGTATATGGGCACGGGACTATGGGATGGCGGATATGTATGATGGGTATATGGGCACTGGACTATGGGATGGAGGATATGTGTGATGGGTATATGGGCACAGGACTATGGGATGGAGGATATGTATGATGGGTATATGGGCACTCGACTATGGGATGGCGGATATGTATGATGGGTATATGGGCACTGGACTATGGGATGGAGGATATGTGTGAGGTATATGGGCACAGGACTATGGGATGGAGGATATGTATGATGGGTATATGGGCACTGGACTATGGGATGGAGGATATGTGTGATGGGTATATGGGCACAGGACTATGGGATGGCGGATATGTATGATGGGTATATGGGCACTGGACTATGGGATGGAGGATATGTGTGATGGGTATATGGGTACAGGACTATGGGATGGCGGATATGTATGATGGGTATATGGGCACTGGACTATGGGATGGCGGATATGTATGATGGGTATATGGGCACGGGACTATGGGATGGAGGATGTGTATGATGGGTATATGGGCACGGGACTATGGGATGGACGATGTGTGATGGGTATATGGGCACAGGACTATGGGATGGAGGATATGTATGATGGGTATATGGGCACGGGACTATGGGATGGAGGATATGTATGACGGGTATATGGGCACGGGACTATGGGATGGAGGATATGTATGATGGGTATATGGGCACTGGACTATGGGATGGAGGATATGTATGATGGGTATATGGGCACGGGACTATGGGATGGAGGATATGTATGACGGGTATATGGGCACGGGGCTATGGGATGGAGGATATGTATGATGGGTATATGGGCAATGGACTATGGGATGGCGGATATGTATGATGGGTATATGGGCACGGGACTATGGGATGGCGGATATGTATGATGGGTATATGGGCACGGGACTATGGGATGGAGGATGTGTGATGGGTATATGGGCACTGGACTATGGGATGGAGGATGTGTATGATGGGTATATGGGCACTGGACTATGGGATGGAGGATATCTATGATGGGTATATGGGCACGGGACTATGGGATGGCGGATATGTATGATGGGTATATGGGCACGGGACTATTGGATGGAGGATGTGTATGATGGGTATATGGGCACGGGACTATGGGATGGAGGATGTGTGATGGGTATATGGGCACAGGACTATGGGATGGCGGATATGTATGATGGGTATATGGGCACGGGACTATAGGATTGAGGATATGTATATGGGCACGGGACTATGGGATGGAGGATGTGTGATGGGTATATGGGCACTTGACTATGGGATGGAGGATATGTTTGACGGGTATATGGGCACGGGACTATGGGATGGCGGATATGTATATGGGCATGGGACTATGGGATGGAGGATATGTATATGGGCACGGGACTATGGGATGGAGGATGTGTGATGGGTATATGGGCACTTGACTATGGGATGGAGGATGTGTATGATGGGTATATGGGCACGGGCCTATGGGATGGAGGATATGTATGATGGGTATATGGGCATGGGACTATGGGATGGAGGATGTGTGATGGGTATATGGGCACGGGACTATGGGATGGAGGATATGTATGATGGGTATATGGGCACGGGACTATGGGATGGAGGATATGTATGATGGGTATATGGGCACGGGACTATGGGATGGCGGATATGTATGATGGGTATATGGGCACTGGACTATGGGATGGCGGATATGTATGATGGGTATATGGGCACGGGACTATAGGATTGAGGATATGTATATGGGCACGGGACTATGGGATGGAGGATGTGTGATGGGTATATGGGCACTTGACTATGGGATGGAGGATATGTTTGACGGGTATATGGGCACGGGACTATGGGATGGCGGATATGTATATGGGCATGGGACTATGGGATGGAGGATATGTATATGGGCACGGGACTATGGGATGGAGGATGTGTGATGGGTATATGGGCACTTGACTATGGGATGGAGGATGTGTATGATGGGTATATGGGCACGGGCCTATGGGATGGAGGATATGTATGATGGGTATATGGGCATGGGACTATGGGATGGAGGATGTGTGATGGGTATATGGGCACTCGACTATGGGATGGAGGATATGTATGATGGGTATATGGGCACGGGACTATGGGATGGAGGATATGTATGACGGGTATATGGGCACAGGACTATGGGATGGAGGATATGTATGATGGGTATATGGGCACGGGCCTATGGGATGGAGGATATGTATGATGGGTATATGGGCATGGGACTATGGGATGGAGGATATGTATGATGGGTATATGGGCATGGGCCTATGGGATGGAGGATGTGTGATGGGTATATGGGCACTCGACTATGGGATGGAGGATATGTATGATGGGTATATGGGCACGGGCCTATGAGATGGTGGATATGTATGATGGGTATATGGGCACGGGACTATGGGATGGAGAATATGCATGATGGGTATATGGGCACTGGACTATGGGATGGAGGATATGTATGACGGGTATATGGGCACGGGACTATGGGATGGAGGATATGTGTGATGGGTATATGGGCACGGGACTATGGGATGGAGGATATGTATGATGGGTATATGGGCATGGGACTATGGGATGGAGGATGTGTGATGGGTATATGGGCACTGGACTATGGAATAGAGGATATGTGTGATGGGTATATGGGCACAGGACTATGGGATGGAGGATGTGTGATGGGTATATGGGCACTCGACTATGGGATTGAGGATATGTATGATGGGTATATGGGCACGGGCCTATGGGATGGAGGATATGTATGATGGGTATATGGGCACGGGACTATGGGATGGCGGATATGTATATGGGCACTGGACTATGGGATGGAGGATATGTATGATGGGTATATGGGCACGGGACTATGGGATGGAGGATGTGTGATAGGTATATGGGCACTCGACTATGGGATGGAGGATATGTATGATGGGTATATGGGCACAGGACTATGGGATGGAGGATGTGTTTTGGGTATATGGGCACTCGACTATGGGATTGAGGATATGTATGATGGGTATATGGGCACGGGCCTATGGGATGGAGGATATGTATGATGGGTATATGGGCACGGGACTATGGGATGGCGAATATGTATGATGGGTATATTGGCACGGGACTATGGGATGGAGGATGTGTGATAGGTATATGGGCACTCGACTATGGGATGGAGGATATGTATGATGGGTATATGGGCACTGGACTATGGGATGGAGGATATCTATGATGGGTATATGGGCACTGGACTATGGGATGGAGGATATGTATGACGGGTATATGGGCATGGGACTATGGGATGGCGAATATGTATGATGGGTATATGGGCACGGGACTATGGGATGGAGGATGTGTGATAGGTATATGGGCACTCGACTATGGGATGGAGGATATGTATGATGGGTATATGGGCACTGGACTATGGGATGGAGGATATGTATGATGGGTATATGGGCACTCGACTATGGGATGGAGGATATGTGTGATGGTTATATGGGCACTGGACTTTGGGATGGAGGATATGTATGACGGGTATATGGGCATGGGACTATGGGATGGCGAATATGTATGATGGGTATATGGGCACTGGACTATGGGATGGAGGATATGTATGATGGGTATATGGGCACTCGACTATGGGATGGAGGATATGTATGATGGGTATATGGGCATGGGACTATGGGATGGCGAATATGTATGATGGGTATATGGGCACTGGACTATGGGATGGAGGATATGTATGATGGGTATATGGGCACTCGACTATGGGATGGAGGATATGTATGATGGGTATATGGGCATGGGACTATGGGATGGCGAATATGTATGATGGGTATATGGGCACTGGACTATGGGATGGAGGATATGTATGATGGGTATATGGGCACTCGACTATGGGATGGAGGATATGTATGACGGGTATATGGGCATGGGACTATGGGATGGAGGATATGTATGATGGGTATATGGGCACTGGACTATGGGATGGAGGATATGTATGATGGGTATATGGGCACTCGACTATGGGATGGAGGATATGTATGATGGGTATATGGGCACTGGACTATGGGATGGAGGATATGTATGACGGGTATATGGGCATGGGACTATGGGATGGCGAATATGTATGATGGGTATATGGGCACGGGACTATGGGATGGAGGATGTGTGATAGGTATATGGGCACTCGACTATGGGATGGTGGATATGTATGATGGGTATATGGGCACTGGACTATGGGATGGAGGATATGTATGACGGGTATATGGGCATGGGACTATGGGATGGCGAATATGTATGATGGGTATATGGGCACTCGACTATGGGATGGAGGATATGCATGATGGGTATATGGGCACGGGACTATGGGATGGAGAATATGTATGATGGGTATATGGGCATGGGACTATGGGATGGAGAATATGTATGATGGGTATATGGGCATGGGACTATGGGATGGAGGATGTGTGATGGGTATATGGGCACTTGACTATGGGATGGAGGATATGTATGATGGGTATATGGGCACGGGACTATGGGATGGAGAATATGTATGATGGGTATATGGGCATGGGACAATGGGATGGCGGATATGTATGACGGGTATATGGGCACTGGACTATGGGATGGAGGATATGTATGACGGGTATATGGGCATGGGACTATGGGATGGCGAATATGTATGATGGGTATATGGGCACGGGACTATGGGATGGAGGATGTGTATGATGGGTATATGGGCACGGGACTATGGGATGGAGGATATGTATGATGGGTATATGGGCATGGGACTATGGGATGGCGAATATGTATGATGGGTATATGGGCACGGGACTATGGGATGGAGGATGTGTATGATGGGTATATGGGCACGGGACTATGGGATGGAGGATATGTATGATGGGTATATGGGCATGGGACTATGGGATGGCGAATATGTATGATGGGTATATGGGCACGGGACTATGAGATGGAGAATATGTATGATGGGTATATGGACACTCGACTATGGGATGGAGGATATGTATGATGGGTATATGGGCACTGGACTATGGGATGGAGGATATGTATGACGGGTATATGGGCATGGGACTATGGGATGGCGAATATGTATGATGGGTATATGGGCACGGGACTATGGGATGGAGGATATGTATGATGGGTATATGGGCACTCGACTATGGGATGTTGGATATGTATGATGGGTATATGGGCACTGGACTATGGGATGGAGGATATGTATGACGGGTATATGGGCATGGGACTATGGGATGGCGAATATGTATGATGGGTATATGGGCACAGGACTATGGGATGGAGGATATGTATGATGGGTATATGGGCACTGGACTATGGGATGGAGGATATGTATGATGGGTATATGGGCACGGGACTATGGGATGGCGAATATGTATGATGGGTATATGGGCACAGGACTATGGGATGGAGGATATGTATGATGGGTATATGGGCACTGGACTATGGGATGGAGGATATGTATGATGGGTATATGGGCACGGGACTATGGGATGGCGAATATGTATGATGGGTATATGGGCACAGGACTATGGGATGGAGGATATGTATGATGGGTATATGGGCACGGGACTATGGGATGGAGGATGTGTGATAGGTATATGGGCACTCGACTATGGGATGGAGGATATGTATGATGGTTATATGGGCACGGGACTATGGGATGGAGGATATGTATGATGGGTATATGGGCACGGGACTATGGGATGGAGAATATGTATGATGGGTATATGGGCACGGGACTATGGGATGGAGGATATGTATGATGGGTATATGGGCACGGGACTATGGGATGGAGGATATGTATGATGGGTATATGGGCACGGGACTATGGGATGGAGGATATGTATGATGGGTATATGGGCACGGGACTATGGGATGGAGGATGTGTGATGGGTATATGGGCACGGGACTATGGGATGGAGGATAATTATAATTTGCTATAAATAACCACTGTTAGTTACTATGCCCGGGCAGCGCCGGGTTCTTCAGCTAGTATAAAATACATATACTGGACAGAAAATGACACAATGTGTCTAATTCCTCATAAGGTTAAGAACATCCAATTAACAATTATTGTAATAGTCCAAAACCATTATAATACGGCTTGTATAAAAATTTTTTTATATAAATCAATCATAAATAGAAAACATGCAAATAAACAATTTGAACAAAAGACGGCAGTATTTTCAGGATAATTACCATATGTATAAAGGGTTAATACCGCTAATGTGGAAATATAACAAAATTACCTAGAGACAATTAAATCTTCTAAAGTGACTGCTGTGCACATACTGATTACCTTCTCCACCCCAACGCGCGTTTCGCAATGGCTTTTTCCGGGGGTGCGTTGGGGTGGAGAAGGCGGACACGCCGCTCTTCTGATCTGGACACCGCCGACTTAGGTGAACAATATATTTGTGTGGTCCTTTTCCCCTTTGGTAATAGTCCAGTTACGGGTCATCGGTATGTGCACAGCAGTCACTTTAGAAGATTTAATTGTCTCTAGGTAATTTTGTTATATTTCCACATTAGCGGTATTAACCCTTTATACATATGGTAATTATCCTGAAAATACTGCCGTCTTTTGTTCAAATTGTTTATTTGCACATTTTCTATTTCTGATTGATTTATATAAAACATTTTTACACAAGCCGTATTATAATGGTTTTGGACTATTACAATAATTGTGTATTGGTTGTTCTTAACCTTATGAGGAATTAGACGCATTGTGTCATTTTCTGTCCAGTAGTTTTATTTTATATATCATTTTTGTCAGCGTGTCTTATCCTTCCACTGGGTTATTTTGTTGTTTCATCAAATGTTTTTAAAAAATTTAATAAATAAATATATATTTTAATTATTTTTCTGGATCTCTTTATCGGCAACTATATGATGTAAGTCCGTTTTTGGTTGGTTTATGCTATTGAAGTGCCAGTATATAATAGTTTTTGGACTAAATTGTGTATATTTAAAAAAAAACCTGTGCCTGATGAAAAGGAGGTGAAATCCTACTAGAATCACCATTAAATGCTCTTGTGAAAAAAAATCAGGTTGACCAGTGAAAGAATTCTACAATCTAGAAAGAACTTGGCACAAGATAACATGGAAATGACAAATAGATGGAAAGCTTTGAGGCTACCTGTGCATATGGTCAAGTCTCTTCACGTCCTTCACCGGACAGGGGGTATCGGGAGCCGCAGTGGGCAGATCAGGAGCCGCAGTGGGGAGATCAGGAGCCGCAGTGGGCAGATCAGGAGCCGCAGTGGGCAGATCAGGAGCCGCAGTGGGGAGATCGCGAGTGGGAGACACCATGCACGTTATCTAGGAGACAAGTCCACACATATGGTACAATCATGGCACACTAGCAGCAGATGGGGACGTATAGACTGGTCAGAAAAGAGCACCAAATCGGCAATGTGGTCAAGGTCACTACCTGGGCGATATGAAGTGCGCAGCCATCACTAGAGGATATCATGGAGGCCCCGGTGACGACAGCCGTCATGGTGGACAACTGATTACTCTGCATTGACCTGCGCCCAGTAGACGGACAGCACATGGACATGTATAGAACACGTCTTACCTTCAGCTTGTATGGCTGCGGCAGCACCGTCATCAGACTGATCCGATAAATGTGCCCATAAATTCCCACCAGTAGATCTCCCCGACTGCTACAAAGTGAGAGGCTCTCAGGGGAAGCATGAAGGCGGAGGAGCCTGCAATCAGAAAGCACATGGGTGACCACAAGGCTCCAGTGATCTATGATATCATGTCACAAGAGCAAAACGTTATTATTATTATTATGTTTTCCTTACATAGCGCTAACATATTCCGCAGTGCATTAAATAGATTATCATCGCTGTCCCCAATGGGGCTCACAATAACAAGTCCCTATCAGTCTTTGGAGCGTGGGAAGAAACCGGAGAACCCGAAGGAAACCCAAGCAAACACAAGGAGAACATACAAACACCTTGCAGATGTTGTCCTTGGTGGGATTTTAACTTACGACCCCAGCGCTGCAAGGCTACAGTGATAACCACTGAGCCGCCGTGCTGCCCTAAAACATGCTACAATGGGTGTAAAAATCATCAAACCCCAGGGAATAACTCATACAGTGCTCCACACTATGTCTGGAAGAGAGACAGCATAAGAACTACATAAAGAGAACTCTCATTATTGAGAAGTGGCACGAGTCTAAGGTCAGCATGCACAATGCCAGGCGTCTGCTGGAGAGATGTAAAGCTCATCATCACTGGACTATGGGGCTGTACTAATAATATTAGCATGCACAATGCCAGGCGTCTGCTGGAGAGATGTAAAGGTCGTCACCACTGGACTATGGGGCTGTACTAATAATATCAGCATGCACAATGCCAGGCGTCTGCTGGAGAGATGTAAAGCTTGTCATCACTGGACTATGGAGCTGTACTAATAATATCAGCATGCACAATGCCAGGCGTCTGCTGGAGAGATGTAAAGCTTGTCATCACTGGACTATGGAGCTGTACTAATAATATCAGCATGCACAATGCCAGGCGTCTGCTGGAGAGATGTAAAGCTCGTCATCACTGGACTATGGAGCTGTACTAATAATATCAGCATGCACAATGCCAGGCGTCTGCTGGAGAGATGTAAAGCTCGTCATCACTGGACTATGGGGCTGTACTAATAATATCAGAATGCACAATGCCAGGCGTCTGCTGGAGAGTTGTAAAGCTCGTCATCACTGGACTATGGAGCTGTACTAATAATATCAGCATGCACAATGCCAGGCGTCTGCTGGAGAGATGTAAAGCTCGTCATCACTGGACTATGGGGCTGTACTAATAATATCAGCATGCACAATGCCAGGTGTCTGCTGGAGAGATGTAAAGCTCGTCATCACTGGACTATGGGGCTGTACTAATAATATCAGAATGCACAATGCCAGGCATCTGCTGGGGAGATGTAAAGCTCGTCATCACTGGGCTATGGGGCTGTACTATTAATATCAGCATGCACAATGCCAGGCGTCTGCTGGAGAGATGTAAAGCTCGTCATCACTGGACTATGGGGCTGTACTAATAATATCAGAATGCACAATGCCAGGTGTCTGCTGGAGAGATGTAAAGCTCGTCATCACTGGACTATGGGGCTGTACTAATAATATCAGAATGCACAATGCCAGGCGTCTGCTGGAGAGATGTAAAGCTCGTCATCACTGGACTATGGGGCTGTACTAATAATATCAGCATGCACAATGCCAGGCGTCTGCTGGAGAGATGTAAAGCTCGTCATCACTGGACTATGGGGCTGTACTAATAATATCAGCATGCACAATGCCAGGCGTCTGCTGGAGAGATGTAAAGCTCATCACCACTGGACTATGGGGCTGTACTAATAATATCAGAATGCACAATGCCAGGCATCTGCAGGAGAGGTGTAAAGCTTGTCATCACTGGACTATGGGGCTGTACTAATAATATCAGCATGCACAATGCCAGGCGTCTGCTGGAGAGATGTAAAGCTCGTCATCACTGGACTATGGGGCTGTACTAATAATATCAGCATGCACAATGCCAGGCGTCTGCTGGAGAGATGTAAAGCTCGTCATCACTGGACTATGGGGGAGCTGTACTAATAATATCAGCATGCACAATGCCAGGCATCTGCTGGGGAGATGTAAAGCTCGTCATCACTGGACTATGGGGAAGCTGTACTAATAATATCAGAATGCACAATGCCAGGCATCTGCTGGAGAGATGTAAAGCTCGTCATCACTGGACTATGGGGAAGCTGTACTAATAATATCAGAATGCACAATGCCAGGCATCTGCTGGAGAGATGTAAAGCTCGTCATCACTGGACTATGGGGAAGCTGTACTAATAATATCAGCATGCACAATGCCAGGCATCTGCTGGAGAGATGTAAAGCTCGTCATCACTGGACTATGGGGAAGCTGTACTAATAATATCAGAATGCACAATGCCAGGCATCTGCAGGAGAGGTGTAAAGCTCGTCATCACTGGACTATGGGGAAGCTGTACTAATAATATCAGCATGCACAATGCCAGGCGTCTGCTGGAGAGATGTAAAGCTCGTCATCACTGGACTATGGGGCTGTACTAATAATATCAGAATGCACAATGCCAGGCGTCTGCTGGAGAGATGTAAAGCTCGTCATCACTGGACTATGGGGGAGCTGTACTAATAATATCAGCATGCACAATGCCAGGCATCTGCTGGGGAGATGTAAAGCTCGTCATCACTGGACTCTGGAGATGCTGCTCACAGTTATAAGATCAGCAAACACAATGCCAGGCATCTTACTATCAGGAAGTCTCAAGATGGATGTTCTGGGTTTAGCAGATGCCAGAACAGCACTTCCCAGGACACATGGTGCCTCCTGTGTGATGTGGTGGGAGGGGGATGGTCTGGGGCAGTTTTTTTTAGGAATATGGCCCCTTATCTCCTGTGCAGTGTTAACAGAGTACAACACCCAGCACTGCACATACTGTATTTGGCCCTATTTGTCATCTTTGGGATGAACTGGAAGCCAATTATGAACCAGATCTCCAACACCGGAGCTGCTGCAACCCCCCAACCTACTGTCTCCTTCCCCACCATCCTGTAGCATGTAAGCCCGAAAGGGCAGGGTCCTCTCCCCTCTGTATCAGTCTGTCATTGTTACCTTACTGTAAGTGATATCTGTAATTTGAATGTAACCCCTTCTCATGTACAGACCATGGAATCAATGGGGCTATATAAATAAATAATAATAACATCAGGAACTGACCTCATACAAGTGGTAAAATATCTGACAAAGACCCCAAAGTCTCGTGGGAAGAGGAGTGCTCCGTATCACAAGGTTTAATGGTGAGGGGGCCCATACTTTTGCCTATAAGGTGCAGATATTTAAACAATTCATAAAATGAATGACAAGACCTGAGCAGCCGGTTCTCTTCTGTCCAGATCCGGATCATCCTGTCTCTTCCACATGAGACCACTAATCCCAAATCTGGGCTGGAGCAAAGACCTGGAAACAGAAATGGGATAATAAACCCCAACGTCTGGAGCAAACTCAAACTTATAAAACTACCAAGGCGGACGCATTTTAATATATATGAATGTGGAAGAGATGTGTCTGGTTAGCACACTATGGTGTAATGCAGAAGTAGCCCCATGTGTGATGGGAAAGGTGAGGGCATGTGTGGGGGCAGGAGCTTTACAACATTCCTCTCCCCTATGTCATATGTGCCATAAACCTAGCATTGACAATGCAATGTGCCAGATGTCCACCATTCATCCTGGCCTGGAGGAATATGCAGCCATGCATGGTAGATCTTCATCATGGTGATGAGAAGATGTGCCAGATCTACACCACACATTCTGTCCCTTGTCTGGAGGAATTTGCAGCCATGTCTGATGGATCTTCATCATGGTGCTGAGAAGAGATGGGCGAACCGGAACAGTAAAGTTCAGCGACCGTACCGAACACCTACTGTTCGGGCATGGACACAGAGCACGGACTTCATCAGGAAGTCCGTGTTAATATTCGGGTTCTGTCCCCCGAACACTGTGTGTTTGTCACGTTGTCATGTTTATGACAGTGCGGCAATCACCGCTTCTGATCGGCGGTAAAATCATCTCCGCCAGACAGCTACGGTGAGCCCGCAGGTGTGATCGGAGGTATAAAGATTACCACGGTTCACTGGTGTTGGCTGATGGGACTACTGCTCCCATCAGCCGACACAATGTTAGGCGTCGGATTTCTGTCGCTGCACAGCGAGAATCCCGAGCCTTACTTCCAGCGGTCTCCCATCGCAGAGGAGGTTGCTCAGCAAACTCGTCAGTCCAGGCGCTCTGCGCAGACCAGCTCCGTGGGTTTGCTTGCTGCTGCCACCTCTGGCACAGCTATGGCAATACATGCTGCTCAGCAGCGAGATTCTCCAGGGACTAAATCCCCATGTCAGGCCACTGAGCATGCCCATGGAGTGATCTCCCATTGGAGATCGAAGGTCACGTGCTCAGGTCCTGCTCGTGTTCGGATTGGCCCATCCGAGAAGCCAGGAAGGTCCCGGACGCTCGCAGCTATAAA
The DNA here is from genome assembly GCF_039654945.1 of Dendrobates tinctorius. Classification (NCBI taxonomy): domain Eukaryota; kingdom Metazoa; phylum Chordata; class Amphibia; order Anura; family Dendrobatidae; genus Dendrobates; species Dendrobates tinctorius. Next base: position 2,385,134 of record NW_027361902.1, on the reverse strand, counting down.
AGGTTCGCATGATCGCTTGGCCATGAGCTTGGTAACCTTGGTAACCCTCATCAAGAAGGGTGCAAACCCCAAGTTGTGGTCAAAACCTGTCTCCAAGGCCTTCCCCTCTATTATGGGGATATGTCAAAAGTAAAAGAAAAGTCAAAGATGCTATAGGATTTTTACAGGATGAAAATGATGAAATGGTAAGACAGGATGTTGAGAAGGCCGAACTTTTAAATTCCTATTTTGCATCTGTTTTCTCTCAGAAAGGAAAAGTAACATCAACTGTTATTCACTGTCCTATTAAGGGAATAGAAGAATCCAGGATATCTATAAACAGAAAGATAGTGAGAAAACACTTAGCCAACCTAAATTAATTCAAGTCTCCAGGTCCAGATGAATTACACCCCAGAGTACTGAAGGAGATAGCAGAAGAAATTTTTGAACCCCTCTCTATAATCTTTGAAAATTCTTGGAGAACAGGAGAAGTGCCAGAAGACTGGAGAAGAGCAAATGTTCCTATCTTCAAAAAGGGGAAGAAGGTGGACCCAGGCAACTATAGGCCGGTGAGTCTGACTTCTATACCAGGAAAGATCTTTGAACAAATTATTAAACAACATGTATGTTAGTACCTGGATAAGAATGAAGTGATTAAACAGAGTCAGCATGGGTTTGTAACTAATAAGTCATGTCAGACTAACTTAATTTCCTTCTATGACGGAATCACTGATTGGGTGGATCAAGGAAATGCTGTAGATATAGTATATCTTGACTTCAGCAAAGCATTTGACAAAGTATCTCATACAATCCTTATTGAAAAAAATGACTAAGTATGGAATGGACAAGGCAACTGTTAGGTGGATTCATAACTGGCTTAGTGATCGGACCCAAAGAGTGGTCGTAAATGGCTGCACATCCAGTTGGAAGAATGTCTCAAGTGGGGTACCACAGGGCTCTGTCCTGGGCCCTGTATTGTTCAACATCTTTATCAATGATTTAGATGAAGGAATTGAGGGTAAACTGATTAAATTTGCTGATGACACAAAGCTAGGAGGGATAGCTAATACTAGAGAAGAGAGAGAGAGGATTCAAAAAGATATAAATAAACTGGAGAAGTGGGCAGCAACTAACAGAATGGTTTCTAACAGGGAAAAATGCAAAGTACTACATCTGGGCAATAAAAATGAAAAAAGCATATATAGAATGGGAGGAATAGGGCTAAGTGACAGCACATGTGAAAAAGACTTGGGTATACTAATAGATCACAGACTGAATATGAGTTAACAGTGTGATGCAGCAACAAAAAAGGCAAATGCAATTCTAGGATGTATTAACAGAAGCATACAGTCTAGATCACGTGAAGTCATTATTTCCCTCTACTCCTCTTTGGTCAGACCTCATCTGGAATATTGTGTCCAGTTTTGGGCACCACATTTTAAAAAAGACATCAACAAACTGGAGCAAATTCAGAAAAGAGCAACCAGAATGGTGACCGGTCTGCAAACCCTGTCTTATGAGGAAAGGTTGCAGGATTTGGGATTGTTTAGTTTGCAAAAGAGAAGACTGAGAGGAGACTTAATAGATGTCTTCAAATATCTCAAGGGCTGTCACATTGTAGAAGGATCAACTTTATTCTCATTTGCACAAGGAAAGACTAGAAGCAATGGGATGAAACTGAATGGGAGGAGACACAGATTAGATATTAGAAAAAACTTTTTGACAGAGTGATCAATGAGTGGAACAAGCTGCCATGAGAAGTGGTGAGTTCTCCTTCAATGGAAGTCTTCAAACAGAGGCTGGACAGACATCTGACTGGGATGATTTAGCGAATCCTGCTTTGAGCAGGGGGTTGGACCAGATGGCCCAGGAGGTCCCTTCCAACTCTACGATTCTAAATCCCATTTCGATAGCGCTCCCATTCTACATCACCCCAATGTGGATAAACCCTTCATTCTGGAGGTGGATGCCTCTTCCGTCGGTGCTGGAGTGGTCCTGTTCCAGAAGGACTCACAAGGTCGGAAGCACCCATGCTTCTTCTCCAAGACCTTCACACCGGCGGAGAGGAATTATTACATCGGGGACAGGGAGTTGCTAGCAATGAAGTTGGCCTTTTCAGAGTGGAGACACCTCCTGGAGGGGGCTCACCACCCTTTCCAGGTGTTTACCGACCACAAGAATTTGGTCTATTTACAAACAGCCCAGCGGTTGAATTCTCGCCAGGCCAGATGGTCCTTGTACTTCTCCCGATTCCACTTCACCCTGCATTTTCTCTCCGGGGAGAAGAACATCCGGGCCGATGCTCTCTCCCGCTCCGTGGTGTCATCGGAGGAGGAGGAGCCTCGGCTGATAGTCCCATCTGAGAGCCTGAGGACCGTGGCTACGGTCGCCCTCGAGTCTGTACCTCCAGGCAAGACTTTTGTCCCTGCCCATCTGCGACCGGAGGTCCTCTCTTGGGCTCATTCGTCCAGGCTGGGTGGACATTTTGGGACCAAACGGACCTCTGAGCTTCTGGCGAGGACGTACTGGTGGCCGCATATGGCCCGTGACGTCAGCGACTATATATGGGCGTGCGTCTCTTGCACCCAGAATCGGTCCTCTCGGCAGTGGCCCGCTGGGTTACTCTATCCTCTGCCGGTTGCTGACAGGCCCTGGGAGATGGTCGGTATGGACTCTGTGGTGGGTCTGCCCAAGTCCAGTGGCAGCATCGTCTTTTGGGTGGTCACCGATTATTTCTCCAAGATGGTGCATCTGGTACCACTCTCTCGGCTACCTTTGGCACGGGGGCCTGGCAGCGTTGTTTATTTAACATGTTTTCCGCCTGCACGGCATGCCGGATAAGATTGTCAGCGACTGGGGTCCTCAGTTTGTGTCTCGGTTCTGGAGAGAGCTCTGTTCTCTGCTCAGCATAGAGCTAAATCTCTCCTCGGCCTATCATCCCGAGACGAATGGGTTGGTTGAGAGAGCCAATCAGACCCTGGTGACATATCTGCGACATTTTGTCTCGTCCAGGCAGGATGATTGGGCACCCTTGCTGCCGTGGGCGGAGTTCGCCTTGAACAACGCTGTGGCCGACACCACCTGTCAGACCCCATTCCTCTTAAATTACGGCCAGCATCCGCGCATCCCCGTGCCCATGCCCGTGTCGTCCACCAACTCTAGGGTGGCAGACTGGGCGGTGGAGGCACGTGACATTTGGGATCGCATGCAGGATGCTATCCGGGCCTCCAAGGAGAGAATGAGGTCCTCCACTGACACTCGCCGGCGCCCGGCTCTGACCTTCGCTCCTGGCGACTTAGTGTGGCTCTCTGCTCGAAACATCAGGCTGCGGGTGGAATCCGCTAAGTTTGCGTCGCGCTATATTGGCCCTTTCAAGGTCCTCGAGCAGATCAACCCTGTGGTCTACAGCCTGGCTCTTCCACCACACTTGGCTATCTCGGACACGTTTCATGTGTCTCTCCTTAAGCCGGTGCACATGTCCCGGTTTTCTGAGACATCTGCTGGGACATCAGACCTGTTGTCAGACGAGTTTGAGGTCAATGCCATCGTGGGATGCAAGATGATGCGGGGCAAAAAGTTTTACTTGGTGGATTGGAAGGGTCATGGTCCAGAGGCTTGGACCTGGGAGCCGGTGGAGAACATCCACTCTCCTCATTGCGGAATTTGAGCGGAGTGAGGCTCAGAGAGGGGGGCCCTAGGAGGGGGGGTAATGTTAAGCGTCGGATTTCTGTCACTGCACAGCGAGAATCCCGAGCCTTACTTCCAGCGGTCTTCTATTTCTCTCCAGCCGCAGAGGAGGTTGCTCAGCAAACTCGTCGGTCCAGGCGCGCTGCCCAGACCAGCTCCGTGGGTTTGCTTGCTGCTGCCACCTCTGGCACAGCTATGGCAATACATGCTGCTCAGCAGCGAGATTCTCTAGGGACTAAGTCCCCATGTCAGGCCACTGAGCATGCCCGTGGAGTGATCTCCCATTGGAGATCGAAGGTCACGTGCTCAGGTCCTGCTCGTGTTCGGATTGGCCCATCCGAGAAGCCAGGAAGGTCCCGGACGCTCACGGCTATAAAAGGTTCGCATGGCCGCTCGGCCACGCACTAGGATAGCCTGTATTTTCAGTCTATAAGGAGTGAGTGGTATAATTAACAGAAATCCCATGTAGATTGCTCAGTTACCAATGGGTGATATCAAAACAATTTGTTCACCTACGGCATAAGCCACATCAGCTCCTATAATCCATTGAAAACCAGAAAAAAGAGAGCAAGCGATGACTTGCAAAAATATCAATAATTTTTATTATTAAATAGCATACAAAAAGTGCACAAAATCATGTTGAAGTGTCAATTTGACGCAGATGAATACACAGCCGACCAACCCCCCCCTCTCCATTCAAGATGGAAACAATGTCCTCATATATATATTCAGAATATAATGCTTAAGAAGTGGAAGCGCCAATTGTAATGCCACCCGGCAATGAGTTAATGGCCATGTGGCTCAGGTTATTCCAAAACCATTCTGAGCAGAGCTCAGAATCATTGGGAGAAGTAAATATCATCCTTTTAATGCAGGGAGTCTAAGTACAAATAAAGGCAAACACCACTAAAAAACAGAAGTAATTAGGATCTTACCAGAAGATGGGGAGGAGAGGGGGAACGTCTGGCAGTGACCCCCGACGCGCGTTTTGCGGTGCTAGACGGCTGCTTTACCAAGGAGATGGTGATTAGCTCTCCACAGGACCTTTAATTACCCTGTGACCTCAGTCACATGATCGGAATCGTCCAATCAGCGCGGCATCATCGGCGCATGCGCTCTGAGGTCGGCAGGACCTGCTGCACAGAACAGGTATCATGCTGGACACCGGTCAAAATGGCCAAAACGTCCGTGTGCAGCATAAAAACACCCATCTGCCAGCAGTATCCATACCGCCACAGAGAGATGCGCACAGCCGCTTGTGATCATATGAAATGGACAAGGATCCCCACAGTCCACAACAGAAATATCATTACTTTTAAAGGGGTCATGAGCATACAAAAAAATCATCATCATATGTATACCGTATTTTTCGCTTTATAAGACGCTCCGGATTATAAGACGCACCCCAAATTTTGTGGAGAAAAATAGGAAAAAACTTTTTTTTAATAAAATGGTAGTGCATCCTATAATCCATGCATCTTATTGCTTACTAGGGGTGGTGATGGAGGAGGCCGGAGTGGGACATTGCTGCTGGGATGAGGGGGTGTTTTGATGTGCAGCGTGCCGCTGCCGGTGTCTGATACTGCCGCCGCCCTCTGTCCCCTGATGCTTGCCACCACCGCCATTCTCTGTCCCCCGGTGCCTGCTTGCCACCACCGCCGCACTCTGTCCCCCAGTGCTTGCCACCACTGCCGCGCTCCGTCCCCCGGTTCTTTCAGTGCTGAAATCTCATCTCCCGAGATTTCAGTGCCGAGATGTCCATCTGCTCATGCATGGTGGCCATTTTCCAGGAAGAAAGACACAGGAAAGCAGGCATGGAGCGGCAGAGACCCCCCACGCTGAACGGGACAGAGAGCGGCGGCGGAATAAACTACGGGGGGACAGGAGCGCGGCGGTGGCGGTAAGAACCGGCAGACAGTGCAGCGGCAGCATCAGGGCACAGAGTGCCGCGGCAAGTACCCTCAGCGGCAGTGCAACGGTATATCCTCTTTGTAAGACGCACCCCCTTTTTCCCCTCAATTTTGGGGGAAAAAAGTCAGTTTTACAAAGCGGAAAATACGGTATATATCTATGTAAACGTACATCTTATATAACATGAGTAGAAACCTAATCTCACTTATCAAGTACATCAAACATATAACATATATAAAATATCATAAAGTATACCCAAGAGCATACAAAAACCGCTAGATCCAATTCTAAATAGAACTAATACCCTCACAATTATCTTATTATCTTCTCATATATGAGGACAAATATCCATAGGATCATGCTGGCAGTAATCAAGATATTTAAAAGAAGCTCATGGCATACAAAAAACATCCCATGTATGTAAATGTACATCACATATAGCATAACTGATAGACGGATCTCCCATATGAAGCACATCAATTATGTAGAATAACCAAATAACAAAAATATGGTCATGATTCCCCCAACTTCATGGGCTGCTGGGTCCATTTCACACAATTCTGGTACAGGGAGATGATCCAGGGAGAGACACAGTATCCTCAAGGTCACTAAATGCAAAATTATTGACATATAGAAAAAAATTAGTGAATAAAATATATCTAAAAACAAATAAAAACACACTGCCAGAGAAAAGAGGAGGAGTGTGAAGTGGATGTGCAGAGGAAAATAGACAGGAGAATTCCTCATTATATATATATATATATATATATATATATTATATACCAAATATATCCATATAACCATATAGAACATGACATAAAGAAATGCGCAGAAAAACGTACTATGAAGTGGGAATCCAATGACAAAAAATGTCAAAGGCCCCATTGATGCCTGATGAGTATATCTCCAAATTCTATAAAAATGGAGAGAAACTCAAAGATTCATTGAGTCCATTTGGGGTCATTGTGTCAAGTTGGACAATCCACCTGACTTCCATTTGTGACAGGATCTTTTTGTTGTCACCCCCCCCGATCCCCATATGGAGAGCATCAATCCCTCTAATCTTTAATAAGGCCGCATCACTGTTATGACATGCTCTGAAATGTCGGGGAATGGTTTTCAGATCCCCAATATCGGACACTGTCCTGACTTCGCCAATGTCCCGCACATGCTCACGCACTCGGATCCTAAGTTCTCTTGTCGTCAGACCCACATATATTTTGGACAAGGGCACGTGTAAATCAAGTTTGAAGTTCCACAAGAAATTCTTTGTCTAATCTGGAATTCCCTTGTCCCATCAGATGAACTAAAACTTGAGCAGCGCAGGACATTGGCGCAAGCCAGACAGTGACCCCATGAAAATTAACTATGGTGAATTTAAACTGCGGTTAACTCGCCTCTGCACAATGAGACTTTCACACGGTGCTAGCGAGGATCTCACTGAGGTCACCGTAGTTCAGCTCAGCTGGTATCGCAGCCTCAGTGACTGGCAGTAACCTCAATGACGTCACTGCTAGTCACTGATGCTGCGCTCAAAGCAGCTCATTCACCAGTGGTTCTCCACCCAGACGGTCGAATCTCGGGACCGTCCAGGTAGAAAACGGTTTATCCCTCAGGCATGGATTATGGTGTGCGACAGAATGATAGACAGGTGAGGGATATTGTTGTTTTTTATTTTTGGTTTATTACAGGAGACGAGGGATTCAATGGCATTAGGTGTTAGGTGAGTATAACTGTGTCTGTTATTTTTAAATTAAGTAAAAGTGGTTTGTTTTATTTCAAACAAAAGACTTTACTCTGGCTGTGTCTTTATTTACTACATAACTATAGGATTAGTAATGGATAGGTGTCATGCTGGTGCCTTGGCTGGCTGGCGTGAGCGAGGGGGTTGTGGCCTCACTGTGCCACAAACCAGACTACCCTGGAAGGGGCGTGACTAAGACAGCTACCTCGGTCTTCGCTGGAGCCTCTGATAGTGAGGTCAGGCTTGTGTGGCAGGCAGCTGACAGGTGCCACTCCAGGCTAGTGTCTAGCTGTGGCTGCTGATCCCACTGGGGGACAGGACACTTGGACAGGTGCGACTGACAGGCAGGCAGGTGGGCACGGCAGGCACGGCTGGTACCCAGGCAGGCACGGATGAGACAGGGCAGGCAGGCAAGGCTGAGACAAAGGGCAGGCAAGCACGGCTGAGACACAGGGCAGGCAGGCACGGCTGAGACACAGGGCAGGCAGGCATGGCTGAGACAAAGGGCAGGCAAGCACGGCTGAGACACAGGGCAGGCAGGCACGGCTAAGACACAAGGAAGGCAGGCACGGCTGAGACACAAGACATGCAGGAGTGGTATATGAAGGAACAGGTAGAGACCTGTTCACACAGCAGGTGCAGGTACTGGAACAGACAGGAAGGAGTGGAGTATGAAAGAACAGGTTTGGACCTGTTCACACAGGAGGTGCAGGTACGGGTACTGACAGGAAGAAGTGCAGTATGACGGGACAGGTTTGGACCTGTTCACACAGGAGGAGAGCCGCAAGGGTGCGGAGCACAGGCAGAACCGCAAGGGTGCGGAGCACAGGCAGAGCCGCAAGGGTACAAAGCACAGGCAGAGCCGCAAGGGTACGAAGCACAGGCAGAACCGCAGGAGTTCTAGCGACCATGCTATTTTAGAATTTTGGATAACTAGAGGCGGAAGACCTGTGAAGACTCAGACGTCAAGGTTAGATTTCAGAAAGGCAGATTTTAAGGGATTCAGAAAGAGAATTGGAGGGATCCAATGGCTGGATATCCTTAAAGACAAAAATGTCCAGGAAGGATGGGAAATCTTGAAAAATGAAATTCTCAAAGCACAGTTGTTAACAATTCCGAAAAGAGGGAAGAATAGGAAGCATTTAAGGAAACCAGGATGGATGAACACAGAACTTAAGCACATGCTAAAAAGGAAGAAAAAAATGTTTATAAAATGGAAAGAGGGAGGCATATCTAAAGAAGAATATAATGCTGTCTGCAGAACCTGCAGGGCACAAATCAGATTAGCTAAAGCTGAAAATGAATTGAGGCTTGCAAGAGATGTCAAAAGCAATAATAAAGGATTTTGGGGATATGTCAAAAGTAAAAGAAAAGTCAAAGATGCTATATGATTTTTACAGGATGAAAATGATGAAATGGTAAGACAGGATGTTGAGAAGGCTGAACTTTTAAATTCCTATTTTGCATCTGTTTTCTCTCAGAAAGGAAATGTAACATCAACTGTTATTCACTGTCCTATTAAGGGAATAGAAGAATCCAGGATATCTATAAACATAAAGATAGTGAGGAAACACTTAGCTAACCTAAATGAATTCAAGTCTCCAGGTCCAGATGAATTACACCCCAGAGTACTGAAGGAGATAGCAGAAGAAATTTTTGAACTCCTCTCCATAATCTTTGAAAATTCTTGGAGAACAGGAGAAGTGCCAGAAGGCTGGAGAAGAGCAAATGTTGTTCCTATCTTCAAAAAGGGGAAGAAGGTGGACCCAGGCAACTATAGGCCGGTGAGTCTGACTTCTATACCAGGAAAGATCTTTGAACAAATTATTAAACAACATGTATGTCAATACCTGGATAAGAATGAAGTGATTAAACAGAGTCAGCATGGGTTTGTAACTAATAAGTAATGTCAGACTAATTTAATTTCCTTCTATGACGGTATTACTGATTGGGTGGATCAAGGAAATGCTGTAGATATAGTATATCTTGACTTCAGCAAAGCATTTGACAAAGTCTCTCATACAATCCTTATTGAAAAAATGACTAAGTATGGAATGGACAAGGCAACTGTTAGGTGGATTCATAACTGGCTTAGTGATCGGACCCAAAGAGTGGTCGTAAATGGCTGCACATCCAGTTGGAAGAATGTCTCAAGTAGGATACCACAGGGCTCTGTCCTGGGCCCTGTATTGTTCAACATCTTTATCAACGATTTAGATGAAGGAATTGAGGGTAAACTGATTAAATTTGCTGATGACACAAAGCTAGGAGCAAGTTCAGAAAAGAGCGACCAGAATGGTGACCGGTCTGCAAACCCTGTCTTATGAGGAAAGGTTGCAGGATTTGGGAATGTTTAGTTTGCAAAAGAGAAGACTGAGAGGAGACTTAATAGCTGTCTACAAATATCTAAAGGGCTGTCACATTGTAGAAGGATCAACTTTATTCTCATTTGCACAAGGAAAGACTAGAAGCAATGGGATGAAACTGAATGGGAGGAGACACAGATTAGATATTAGAAAAAACTTTTTGACAGTTAGAGTGATCAATGAGTGGAACAGGCTGCCACGAGAAGTGGTGAGTTCTTCTTCAATGGAAGTCTTCAAACAGAGGCTGGACAGACATCTGACTGGGATGATTTAGCGAATCCTGCTTTGAGCAGGGGGTTAGACCAGATGGCCCAGGAGGTCCCTTCCAACTCTACGATTCTATGATTCTATGATTCTATGGAGCACAGGCAGACGGAGAGGACAAAAGGAAAGACACAGCAGGGAAAAGAGCCACAGACAAGGAAACAGAGGTAAGACAGAGTTCAGACAAGGTAACTGTACGAGACAAGATACAAGACTAAAGACACAGGGACCAGGAAATACTGCCTCCTGGTGGGCAGAGAGGACATGTACAAGACAAGGCTAGAACAAAGACACAGAGACCAGGATAAGAAAAGGCAAGGAATAATAGCACAGGGACCAGGATATTCTGCCTCCTGGAGGGTGGACGGAGGTACTAGGCAAGGTACAGAGACTAGGAATAAAGACAAAACATAGGACAGGACCTGGCTTAGCAGCGAGACACTAACTGAGTTAAAGCTTTGCTAAGGCAGCTACCACTGGGTGGAGCTGCCCTAAATACTAGAGGTCTCTTGGTAGTTGGCCAGGGACACATTAGACAGGTGCACCCTGACTCCATAAGAACAAGAGTTCTAGCGCCGCCCCCCTGTGCACACAGCCAGGAATTATGCAGAGAGCAGGCAGGAAGCAAGAGGCACACATGGAGCCGGCAGCAGACAGATCACACAGCAAGGCCTGGAGCAGTGAGTAAGTTGGTGTGTGGGGGATGGGAGGCCATGCAGTGATGCCGGCAGGGTTGTTACAATAGGTGTCTTATAGATGCATCTCCATTACTAATCTGTGGGGTTAATGTGACTGGACAATACAAAGGTGACATCAACCCCACAAATATCAATATCCATTACCCCTTACCAGCCTGAGAATACCAGCCCCCAGCTATCTGTTTTAGCAAGGCTGATTGTCAAAAATAGGGGGATCCCATATCATTTATTTATTTAAATAATTAAAAAATAGGGTGTGGGGTTCCCTCTATTATTGATAACCAACCTTGCTGAAGCTGACAGCTGAGGGTTGCAGCCCCCAGCTGTGAGTTTTGCTTAGAGCAGTAGTCACATCAGCTGACACCAGTGACCGGAGGTAAATTTTATACCTCCGATCACAGCTGTGAGCTCACGCTGTCATCTGACAGCGTGGGAACTGTGACTGTGATCAGAAGCAGTGTTTGCCGTGCGGTCATGCACATGACAGCGTGGCAAACACTGGATGTTTGGGTCACCCATTCAAGTGAATGGGGTCCGGGTACTGTTCTGGTACCCAAACCCGAACTTTTTGTTACTGTTCAGCCGAACTAGCCATACCCAAACATCCAGGTATCCACCCATCTGTAGTGCTGAGGAGATGTGCCAGATCTACACCACACACCCTGTCCCTGGTCTGGAGGAATCTACCGCCATATCCAATGGATCTTCACTATGGCGCTGACAAGATGTGTCTGATCTACACCATATACCCTGGTCTGGAAGAATCTGCAGCCATGCCTGGAGGATCTTCATCATGGTGCTGAGGAAATGCGCGGGATCTACACCACACACCCTGACCCTGGTCTGGAAGAATCTGCAGCCATGCCTGGAGGATCTTCATCATGGTGCTGAGAAGATGTGCCAGATCTACACCACACACCCTGTCTCTGGTCTGAAGGAATCCGCAGCCATGTCCAGTGGATCTGCACCATGGTGCTAATGAGATATGCTAGATCTTCTGCGTTGTCCACTCCTATACTCCAGCGACATCCTCCGAAATCTATCTCTGCCCAAGAACATCAGTGTGGGAACAGAGGAGGAAACCGAACTATGTAGTCAAATAATTAGAGGTACAGTACATAATCAATCAGTGATACTGTACAAAATTTATTGGAGACAAAAAAAGCAATGGATAAAAGCACGGTGTTAGGCTGGTTTCACATTTGCGTCTATTTGCACAGCGTTTCATCTGCAGCAATCCATATGGGTCATGTTTCCCTATCATTAACATGGTGTACGCAGGGGCATGCGTATGCATCAGCGTACGCATGCGTTGTTTTTCGGTGTGCGGCGGGGTCCAGCGAACGCATCATGTTGGATTTTTGGAAGCGGCAAAAATCTGTAAAATATGCGCAGTCATGCGCATGCGGATGAGTGCGTCAAATAAACCATTACTGTCTATGGGAACGCATGCGTACGCAAGGACATGCGTACACACCTGCGTTCTATACGCATGCATTTCTTTTAATGAGTTGGTCCAGGAAGTGATTCATCTACCTGATAATTGAGAGCTCTATAAAAGGAAGTGTGGACACAGCAAGGCCATAACTCTCTGGACTCTGGATGATACCACAACACTGGCTATGTAAGTATAGAACCTTAGGAAAGGTCACCCATCCTCACTGCTGTTTGTACTTTCTATTAAATTTTTTTCTGTTTAAATTTAGACGTGTCGCTTGGCCTGGTACAGTGATTGGCTCCTGGTGTAGCGGGTTTTTCCAGGTTGTCTCCTGGTGCTGCTTTCTGTCGTGGTGAGGACAACACTGTCTATGTAAGTATAGAATCTTTGGAAATGTCTGTCTCTCTGAATGCTTTTTCTGTTCCTTGTAGACTGGCCGACTCTCTGGTGCAGTGGGTGTCTCCTGGTGCAGCAGTTTTCCTGTGGTTGGCTCCTGTTCCTGCTGTCTGTTCCTGGCCTGTGCTGACTGCTGTGGTGTTGGACTACTGCCTGTAATGTAAGTATTGCTGTCCTTTTTTTGTGGGGGGGGGTCTACACTGTTTTTGGATCTTTACAAGTTTAATTTTTCTTCTGTTCTTTTCTGTAGTGTTTCACTTGGCTGCTGCCTGCTCTTCAAAATGTCCTCAAGCGAAGAACTGACTTCTTCCCAGGGTGGACCCGACAAAGATTATGTAATCCCATCATTTGCTAGACTGATTGGTATGTAGTGACTGGCAATACTCCACATGTGTTAATTCATGTAATTTCTTTGCAGGTACCTGGCAGTGATGAAGAGCAGGAGCAGTCAAGAGGGAAATGAAGCTTCCCAGGATCATCGGGCCCATGTATCTCAGGAGGAAAGATGGGGTGTAAATATTCCTTTCATCAGAGTTGTAATACAATTTTTTTTTTCAGTTTTACTTAAAATTCTTTTTTTCTATTTTATCTATAGGTTTCACAACAGGAAGAAGCCACACTGGATATTGAGAATGAGCAACTAATCCACCTTGTGCAAGAGCGAGTACCGTTGTGGGACACCCGTGACCGTCAGCACTCCGACAATGTGGTGATTTGACGGCTCTGGGAAGAAGTGGCGACATTGCTGCTGCCTGGTTGGGACTGTGCCACGCCACGTGCCAGAAATGATTTTGGTAAGTATTGCAATGTGGTCTGAAGCGGCTGTGAACCTGTTAAAGTATGTGCACTGTTTTCTAATTCTTTCTATTTTTCCCCTTCACAGTGAAGAGAATCAAAATCCATTGGCGCTCAATGAAGGACCGCTCCAACAAGGACATGAGAGAGGAGGTTCAGGTTCGAAGTGGTTCTGCTGCCAGGTTCAGAAAATACAAAAACCACCTTGACCTTGCCTTTCTGAGGCCTGCGCTTGCTCACCGAACGTAAGTATATACTTTTTTTTTTTTCTTTTTACTAATGTTTATTTTTTTTCCACACACAGAACCTGGTGCAGCACAACACAACCCGGAGACTCCTCGGCTGAAGTGGCCCCTCATCTACCAGCCACTGAACAGACGCAGTCCCAATCATCCACCACCGATGGAGCAACCTTGCAGGCTTCACAGGCTGGGGAAGAGGCAGCCGGTCCATCAGATTTTCCACTCTCCCAGCCCTCTGCCGCTGCTTTTGCTGGATCTTCTCGTCAACAGCAGAGGACCTGGGAGAGGTCACGCATGCCCGAGTTTCTTCAATTAAGCTCGGTCTTCCAGCATGAGGTTAGGTTGATTGCTGACAGAGTCAAGAGTGGGTTCAAGGAAGTCAACAATCACCTAGATCGCTTGTAAGCCGACCATGATAGACCGGCGCAACATTTTTTTCTGCAATTGAGTGGAGCGTGTCGGAAAACCTTATACCTCAACTCCAGCTGTCCGTCATGCAGGTTTGCCAGGTTGCTTACAGCCATGCATTACAGCAGCAGCAGTACCAGCAGCAGTCTCACAATCCTACACTCAACGGGCCGGAGGATACTACCAGCAGCAAATCTACTATCCAGCTCCCACAGCACCGAACTATCCACCACCACCGCCTCCAGTTCACAGAGCGACCACGCTACCAAGTCCTTCAAACCTGCAGCTGGCAGCATCCACCATGCTCCAGAGTACAGCACCCCTGCAGCCATCAGGATCAACGATGATGCCTAGTCCACCACCCCTAATGTGGCCCAGTCCAACACCATGCCAGATGACTGCTACAGAGCTCAGCACTCCCATTCGGCCACGAAAAGTAAGGTCTCAAAAAGAAAAAAATCTTGACATCAGGACCAAAACCAGGAGCCAAAAAAATCTGGCCATCTTGAACCCACCACCTCCACCTACCAATTTGTCACTACCTTCCCTTGTGTCTGTCTGTTCCTTCCAGTTTGTCTATCGATTCCCATGATTCCACTTTGTCATCTATCCCCAATGTCTCCACTGTCATCCCTGATCCAATCCTTCAATTGGATGACCCTTCCTCTGTAACCCCTTCCTCATCAACTACCACCCAATCCTCACAGCTCCACACCCCCAAGGGCCTACCCATTTCACCCTCACGTAAACCTCGAAGAAAAAACATATCACCCCAACCTTATTCCTTTTAAAAAAAAAGAAAAAAAAGCTGAAAATAAAAGATGTTGTATTTTGTTACCACTATATCTTGTGTTTTTTTTATCTTTATGCGCCGCCGACACAAACACACTTGTTTTTTGAGGTAAGGTACACACTTTTTTTTGGATGGAGGGTAGTTTATATTTAAATCAGTAAACATTAGGGGTAAATTATTACATGTACATGTTAACATCACAGGTACATTTAAACATAACAGGTATGTAATATTTGACCTTACAGGTACAAAACATAACAGGTACATTTAACTTAGCGGCTTAAATCATTTAGTCTTGCCACACGTCAATTAACTGAAACAAAGTAAGCGGCAAACTTATCCCTCATCTGGGCAACTTCCACACTGGTTCTCAGAGGGTGGTTCTCCAGTAGTCAGGAATCTGCAGGAAAAAAAATGAAAAACAAAAATCAGTACACTGCTTAGGGTTAGAGATAGGGTTAGGGATAGGGTTATTTGTGACAGGAGATTCTTTTTCAATACTACGTAACTCAGGGTGACTAAGAGACGTTCCTCAGCAGGAATTGCTTGCCGGAGCTGTGTGTCCTGCCTGGCGATGGCTCCTTGGACACATAGCAGCAAGTCATGGAAGCTCTGTTGCGACATCGTCGTGTAGTCAAAAAACTTCTCCGGGTGTTGTCAATAGCAACAACGAGGTCTTCTCAGTCTCTCTCTTCTTCTGTGTTCTTGATAAGCAAAAGGAAAGGCAGCAGCCAACTTCAATTGTAAATCCAGATCTTCTAGAAAGCTGCCCAGGTCAAAATCCATCTTGCAGCTAGAAACAGCAGCCAAAGACGAGGATTTCCTCAGTGCAGTGTGTCTATATATATATAGAAATCCCATAAGACGTGCCTACTGGGTGTCTGATCTCAAGGAAAAGCTACTGGAAAAAAATGGAAATTTCTAATGCATGGGCATAAAAAAACCCGCAAGAACGCATGCAAAAACGCATACACACGCATGTAAACGCTGCGATTTTTTGCCGTCATGCGTAAGATGATGCGGATAAAAAATGCTGCATAAACATGCGTTTGCATGTCTTTTTGCATGCGTTTGAGAATGCGGATGATACGCTGCGGATTCAAACGCAAATGTGAACCTAGCCTTAACGACACAAAAGTGTGAACCCGCCCAGTACACTGTTGACCAAAACGTGCTGACAAAAAATAAAAGCAGATCACAAGTAATGCAAAAGGCGCACGCAAAACTATATATATATATATACAGTGGGGCAAAAAAGTATTTAGTCAGTCAGCAATAGTGCAAGTTCCACCACTTAAAAAGATGAGAGGCGTCTGTAATTTACATCATAGGTAGACCTCAACTATGGGAGACAAACTGAGAAAAAAAAATCCAGAAAATCACATTGTCTGTTTTTTTTACATTTTATTTGCATATTATGGTGGAAAATAAGTATTTGGTCAGAAACAAAATTTCATCTCAATACTTTGTGATATATCCTTTGTTGGCAATGACAGAGGTCAAACGTTTTCTGTAAGTCTTCACAAGGTTGCCACACACTGTTGTTGGTATGTTGGCCCATTCCTCCATGCAGATCTCCTCTAGAGCAGTGATGTTTTTGGCTTTTCGCTTGGCAACACGGACTTTCAACTCCCTCCAAAGGTTTTCTATAGGGTTGAGATCTGGAGACTGGCTAGGCCACTCCAGGACCTTGAAATGCTTCTTACGAAGCCACTCCTTCGTTGCCCTGGCGGTGTGCTTTGGATCATTGTCATGTTGAAAGACCCAGCCACGTTTCATATTCAATGCCCTTGCTGATGGAAGGAGGTTTGCACTCAAAATCTCACGATACATGGCCCCATTCATTCTTTCATGTACCCGGATCAGTCGTCCTGGCCCCTTTGCAGAGAAACAGCCCCAAAGCATGATGTTTCCACCACCATGCTTTACAGTAGGTATGGTGTTTGATGGATGCAACTCAGTATTCTTTTTCCTCCAAACACGACAAGTTGTGTTTCTACCAAACAGTTCAAGTTTGGTTTCATCAGACCATAGGACATTCTCCCAAAACTCCTCTGGATCATCCAAATGCTCTCTAGCAAACTTCAGACGGGCCCGGACATGTACAGGTTTAAGCAGTGGCACACGTCTGGCACTGCAGGATCTGAGTCCATGGTGGCGTAGTGTGTTACTTATGGTAGGCCTTGTTACATTGGTCCCAGCTCTCTGCAGTTCATTCACTAGGTCCCCCCGCGTGGTTCTGGGATTTTTGCTCACCGTTCTTGTGATCATTCTGACCCCACGGGGTGGGATTTTGCGTGGAGCACCAGATCGAGGGAGATTATCAGTGGTCTTGTATGTCTTCCATTTTCTAATTATTGCTCCCACAGTTGATTTCTTCACTCCAAGCTGGTTGGCTATTGCAGATTCAGTCTTCCCAGCCTGGTGCAGGGCTACAATTTTGTTTCTGGTGTCCTTTGACAGCTCTTTGGTCTTCACCATAGTGGAGTTTGGAGTCAGACTGTTTGAGGGTGTGCACAGGTGTCTTTTTATACTGATAACAAGTTTAAACAGGTGCCATTACTACAGGTAATAAGTGGAGGAAAGAGGAGACTCTTAAAGAAGAAGTTACAGGTCTGTGAGAGCCAGAAATCTTGATTGCTTGTTTCTGACCAAATACTTATTTTCCACCATAATATGCAAATAAAATGAAAAAAAACCAGACAATGTGATTTTCTGGATTTTTTTTCTCAGTTTGTCTCCCATAGTTGAGGTCTACCTATGATGTAAATTACAGACGCCTCTCATCTTTTTAAGTGGTGGAACTTGCACTATTGCTGACTGACTAAATACTTTTTTGCCCCACTGTATATACACACATACACACACAGTATATGATACAGAGAACAGATATACATATTTTTTATATACAGTATATGTATGCAGGACACAATAATACGTACTGTGATAAAACACTCCGGGATCGCCTTTGCTGGGGTCAAAGGTCACGTGTGTTCAGCATGAAACTCAGGCGCACAGCCGGGGTCCGGGTATAACTGACACTGGGTCAGGTTTATTAACGGTGAAAGCAATGCATAAAGGAAATAAAACATAAAACAAATCCTTGCCTGTCCGGCACTAACTAAACAATGGACAACCTAACTACCAACTGGCGGGCTTCTCCCGTCCAGCCAAACCACAGTTGCAGTGGGCACTGCTCTCACTCACGTGTGTCTCTCACACAGGCTCTCTGTGTTCCCAGGCTGAGACACTCACACAACCACCTGACATCCTTTTATATCCACCTCCCATTATTCATTAGTAACCAGGTGCGATACTGACCAGACTAGGCCACATAGGAAAGGTATCTGGGCGAGATATACCTGCCCTCATCCACTATTCCCACATGATTCTCACATATCCCCCCCCTCTGCTCAGACCACTCTGGTCGAGTAATGACACCCGCCAAACAGTGCACTCGGGACAGGGCATCTGCATTTCCCATCTGTACCCCTGGGCGGTGCTCCACCGTAAAAGTGTAGGCCTGCAGGGCAAGGAACCACCGGGTCACCCGGCTATTCCGTTCCTTGTTCAAGTGCATCCACTTGAGAGGGGCATGGTCAGTGATCAGCCTGAACTTTCGGCCCACCAGGTAATATTTGAGGGCCTCTAGAGCCCATTTAATGGCGAGGCACTCTTTTTCTACGACTGCATACCTTTGCTCGTGTTTATTCAGCTTCCTGCTGAGATAGAGGACTGGGTGTTCCAACCGTCCCTCACTTGTGACAGTACGGCCCCGATACCGGTATCAGAGGCATCCGTTTGTACCACAAACTCGCTGCGGAAGTCCGGAGTCACCAGTACGGGCTGAGAGCAAAGTGCCCGTTTTAGGCTATGGAAAACTTCTTCAGCCGCTAAACTCCATTTAATCATGACGGAGTCTTTCCCTTTTGTAAGATGCATCAGGGGGGTAGCGATGGCTGCAAAATTGGGTATGAACCGGCAATAATAGCCGGCGATCCCCAGAAAGGCTTGCACCTGCTTCTTGTTGACAGGTTGCAGCCAGTCCTGAACTGCCTGAATCTTATCGAGCTGGGGTTTAACAATACCCCTCCCAATTACATACCCCAAATACCGGGCTTCTTCTAGCCCGATGTGACATTTCTTGGGATTCGCGGTTAGACCTGCCTCCCACAGGTCGTCAATCACAGCTTGCACTTTCTGGAGATGAGTCTCCCAGTCCAAGCTGTAAATGACAATGTCATCCAAATAGGCCGAAGCGTACTGCCTATGTGGCCTCAGGACTCGATCCATCAGTCTCTGGAAGGTCGCCGGTGCCCCGTGCAGTCCAAACGGCATATACACATACTGAAATAAACCTTCCGGCGTAGCAAATGCCGTCTTTTCTCTGGCAGCCTCCGCCAGAGGGATCTGCCAATACCCCTTTGTTAGGTCTAGGGTCGTAATATACCGGGCTTTTCCTAACCGATCTATTAACTCGTCGACCAGGGGCATAGGGTAGGCATCAAATTTTGAGACTGCATTCAGTTTCCTGAAGTCATTGCAGAACCGGATGGTGCCGTCCGGTTTAGGAATTAGCACAATCGGGCTGGACCAAGCACTGTGCGATTCCTCAATGACACTTAACTCTAACATTGCCTTCACTTCTCGGGAAACGGCTTCATGGCGCGCTTCCGGGATTCGGTAGGGTTTTACGTGAACTGTGACACCAGGTTCCGTTACGATGTCATGTTTCATTAGCGTAGTCTGCCCGGGTTTTTCTGAGAAAAACTTTTGGTTGTGAAGTAAAAACTGCCTGACCTCAGTCTTTTGCCGCTCTGAGAGACTCTCTGCAACCCGTACCTCCGGTACGGTATGCGAGCAGACGGGACGGGCCAGCTCCGCTGACAAGGCAGACTGATCTTTCCAGGGTTTTATCAGATTTACATGATAAATCTGTTCAAGTTTCCGTTTACCTGCCTGGCATACTTTGTAGTTTACTTCACCAACTCTTTCCTTGATCTCAAAGGGGCCCTGCCACTTTGCCAGGAACTTACTGTCCACCGTGGGGACCAGGATCAACACCCTATCTCCGGGTGCAAACGTACGGATCTTGGCGCCCCTATCATAGATTCTTTTTTGGGCTCCTTGAGCCTG
The DNA here is from genome assembly GCF_039654945.1 of Dendrobates tinctorius. Taxonomy (NCBI): domain Eukaryota; kingdom Metazoa; phylum Chordata; class Amphibia; order Anura; family Dendrobatidae; genus Dendrobates; species Dendrobates tinctorius. The sequence goes on along the minus strand of NW_027361902.1, from coordinate 2,365,277 downwards.
CATCATGTGTTCTTTGACGATAGGCATAACAGCCGCAATACGGTCCTGCATTTGTGTGACATGATCTATCACCGTTTTAAACGGAGTGACCTGACCCTCCCAGGTTTCTTTTGCAACGTCTAACAGTCCGCGAGGACGTCGGGCGTACAATAGCTCGAAAGGCGAGAATCCCGTGGAAGACTGGGGTACTTCCCTGATGGCAAAGAGCAAATACGGAAGTAAATAGTCCCAGTTCTTCCCATCCTTGTCTATCACCTTTCTCAGCATCTGCTTCAGAGTTTTATTGAACCGTTCGACCAACCCGTCTGTTTGAGGGTGATACACGGATGTGCGTAACGGTTCGATTTGTAACAACCGGCAGAGCTCCTTCATTACCCTGGACATAATGGGGGTCCCCTGGTCGGTGAGTATCTGTTTTGGTATACCGACCTGACTAAACACATGCACCAGTTCCTTGGCAATCGTCTTGGTGGCCGTGTTACGCAAAGGGATGGCCTCCAGGTAACGCGTGGCATAATCCAAGATGACCAGGATATGTTGGTGTCCACATGCAGACCGTGGAAGGGGCCCAACTAAATCCATCCCAATCCTCTCAAACGGGACTTCAATAATAGGTAGGGGTACCAAAGGGCTACAGAACCGGGGCTTAGGTGCAGAGGCTTGGCAGTCAGGACAAGACTCACAATATACACGAATATCGTGATGCATGCCTGGCCAAACAAAACAGTGTAATATCCTTTCGGTGGTTTTCTGGACTCCCAGGTGACCTCCCATCACATGTCTGTGGGCCAGGTCCAGCACCTGCCACCGGTAGGGTTTTGGCACAACTAATAGTTGCACCGTGTCTTCCCCCTTTTTCTCTATCTGATAGAGTAAATCATTCTCCAGAACCATGTAAGGATATGCCAGCCTAGAGCCAGGTTCTCGGGTACCCCATTTATCACTTTTACATTTGTCCTAGCCTGAGAAAGGGTAGGATCCTTTATTTGCTCGCTTTGGAAGTCATCTTTCTGAACTTCTAAATCCGGCAAACGGGGAGGTGGACGGCTGTCGGCCTCCTCCTCTTCCCCGGTCTCCTCCGTATCACCCGCCATGACTGAAAACGGGAACTGCAGGTCATTTCCAGCAGACTCTTCCCCAGAGTCTTCCGGGGAGACCTCTTCCAGGGGTTCGGGACCCACACACGCCCTGGGAGAAGAATCATGTACACTATTACCCTGGGGTATCAACTGATTCTCCCACAATTGCCAGAAGTGGGGAAAATCCCGGCCCAGGATAACATCATGCAACAACGCCGGGACGAGTCCCACTTTATGTTGCACAGACCCATAGGAAGTAGTAATGCATATGACCGTGGTGAGGTACGAACAGGTGTCTCCATGCACACACGTTACAGAAAATTTGTCTGATGGTCCAGTCGGGGCTGACACCAGACTGGCCTTCACCAGAGTCACCACACTTCCCGAGTCTAACAATGCCACCACATTTTTTCCATGAACAGTTAAATCACACAAGTGTTTCTCCACATCCTTTAGACCAGCATTCACACTCACTACCCGTGCAACCATAGACATGCGGTTTTTAGAGTCTGTGACGTCGCACTGCATGGGTTCAGTAGTGACCGGACAGTTCGCAGCAATGTGGCCCATCTCTTGGCAGCGGAAACACCTCACGGGCCCCTTGCTTAGACCATAGTTCGTTACTCTCGGCCTCGCAGTGCGGGCAGTCCCGTTTTCCTCCACCACTGTCTTAGGGATTTTTCCTTCTCCCCTACTCCCTGGAACAGTCTTACCGGTTCCACGTGGAGATGATGAAGATCGAGGTGGGGTAGCATCGTCTCGGAGTCCTTCCGCCACCGGAGTGACGTTCAACCAGATCCACCAGTTGATCTGCCGTCGTAGGATTTCCATGGCTTACCCACTTCCTCAGGGCTGGCGGTAGGGCTCTCAGGTATTTGTCCATGACGACTCTCTGGATTATCTCTGGTGCTGTCAACACCTCGGGTTGTAGTCACTTCTTCGTCACGTGGATCAGGTCGAACATCTGTGACCGCAGTGGTTTTTCCGGCTGATAAGTCCATTGATGCACTCTGTGCACGGACAGCGGTCGTCACTCCCAGCCGGGCCAAGATCTCAGCTTTCAGTTTGTCAAAGTCCTGCGCAGCTTCAGGTTCTAAGTCATAATAAGCCTTTTGGGCTTCACCGGAAAGAAACGGGGCAATCAGGCCTACCCATCGTGCCTTCGGCCATTTTTCTCGCACCGCCGTCCGTTCAAACGTGGTCAGGTATGCCTCGACGTCATCTTCGGTCGTCATCTTCTGCCAGTACCGACTCACGTGAATCACTCTCGACTCGGCTTCCAGGTTAACCTCAGGTAAGCTTGCCAAGCGCTGCGCCACCTGCTGGAGAAGGGAACGATCGGTAACTGTCATGTCCACCAACTCCTTCATCTGGGCCATCATCACCCGATTAGCTTCTTGCTGGACGGCGGTGGACTGTACCAGCGCTTTCACCACGTCCTCCATGCTCATGCTTCCCACGTGATGCCCGCATTCTCCACCACAATGTGATAAAACACTCCAGGATCGCCTTTGCTGGGGTCAAAGGTCAAGTGCGTTCAGCATGAAACTCAGGCGCACAGCTGGGATTCGGGTATAACTGACACTGGGTCAGGTTTATTAAAGGTGAAAGCAATGCATAAAGAAAAAAAAAACATAAAACAAATCCTTGCCTGTCCGGCACTAACTAAACAAAGTACAACCTAACTACCAACTGGCGGGCTTCTCCCGTCCAGCCAAACCACAGTTGCAGTGGGCACTGCTCTCACTCACGTGTGTCTCTCACACAGACAGGCTCTCTGTGTTCCCAGGCTGAGACACTCACACAAACACCTGGCATCCTTTTATATCCGCCTCCCAATATTCATTAGTCACCAGGTGAGATACTGACCAGACTAGGCCACATAGGAAAGGTATCTGGGCGAGATATACCTGCCCTCATCCACTATTCCCACATGATTCTCACAGTACATATATAAGAAGTGATTACATGCATAAATAGATATAAAATAATAGAATCAGACATTTTATATACAGGGGTTGGACAAAATAATGGAAACATCAACAAAAGTTAGTTTAATATGGTGTAGGTCTTGTCACGACTGCAGCCGCAGCCGCGGCCCAGCAGGCGCCTCCACGCCGATGGCGAGGGGCGAGCATCCCCTGGGGATGCAATATGGACCCTCTATACCACAGAGGGCGACCCGGGCCTACCCGAGCTAGGGAAGGGCAGCGCCCGGTATTCTGTGGCAGCTGAGCATGTGGACAAGGACACGTAGGACGTGATGACACCGCACAACTTAAGGTAAAGAACGTAAAGTTTACTTAAAGGAAAAGTCACAGTACATAGACAAAACAGGGCTAAGCCAGGCTCCCGATTCCACACCTCGCAGAAGGGTACCACCCTGTGGACCCCAAGGCACCAACAGATCACCGAGGCACACATAGGCGGGACATCGGGACACAGGCAGGACATCAGGCTAGACATCAGGACATCAGGCTAGACGAGGTCATCAGGACATCAGGGTACATGAGGACATCAGGACACACAAGGTCATCAGGACACATGAGGTCATCAGGACATCAGGATCATCCACAGGACAACCGAGTCACCGGCAGACATCAGACAGGAGTCGTTTGGTTCCGGACATCCAACACGACCTACAGGCACCACTGCAGTCATCAAGCTCCAGGCAGCAGTCATCAGGTTCCAGACTGCGGTCGTCAGGCTCCGGGCAACGGACCTAGGAAGGAACTCAAGCGTGATGGTGCTAGAACCGCAGGATTGCTGGGCCTGCATGGAGCTAGCACCGCATGGTAGTCTGAGCACAGGGTAGTAGATGCTAAGCATGAACACCGGTTACAAGAGACTCAGACACTGGGTGCGAGGCTCCAAACACAGAGGGAGTCCAGGAACATAACACAGCAGAAAGTTCAGACATGGTCAGGTACAGGACAGGTACAGGACAGGTACAGGATCAAGGATTTAGGCCCGGATATATCGCCTCCGGGGCAGGGCGAGGGAACAGGATAGGTACAGGAACAAGGATTCAAGCCGGGATACACCGCCTCCAGGCCAGGGTGAATTTAGACAGGGTCAGGTACAGGATCAAGGATTCAAGCCTGGATACACCGCCTCCAGGCCAGGGCGAATTTAGACAGGGTCAGGTACAGGACGGGTACAGGATCAAGGATTTAGGCCCGGATATATCGCCTCCGGGGCAGGGCGAGTGAACAGGATAGGTACAGGAACAAGGATTCAAGCCTGGATACACCGCCTCCAGGCCAGGGTGAATTTAGACAGGGTCAGGTACACGATCAAGGATTCAAGCCTGGATACACCGCCTCCAGGCCAGGGCGACTTTATACAGGGTCAGGTACAGGACGGGTACAGGATCAAGGATTGAGGCCCGGATATACCACCCCCAGGGCAGGGCGAGGGTACAGGATAGGTACAGGAACAAGGATTCAAGCCTGGATACACCGCCTCCAGGCCAGGGCGAATTTAGACAGGGTCATGTACAGGACGGGTACAGGATCACGGATTTAGGCCCGGATATATCGCCTCCGGGGCAGGGCGAAGGAACAGGATAGGTACAGGAACAAGGATTTAAGCCTGGATACACCGCCTCCAGGCCAGGGCAACTTTAGACAGGGTCAGGTACAGGACGGGTACAGGATCAAGGATTGAGGCCCGGATATACCACCTCCAGGGCAGGGCGAGGGTACAGGACAAAGCAGGAATCAAGGCAGGGACTTTGGTACCATAACCGAGACAGACGAGGTCCACAGACATGAGATACACATGGCAAAGTCCAGGAGCGTTGTGAGTAGCTCTGGCCCCCCCATAGGGAAGGGGAAGTTTATAAAGGACCTGCCCCTTAGCAATTGGCTGGGGACAGCATTTCAAGTACACACACTAACCCTGATAAAAGCAGGGGAGGTGTGGCGCGCACACCCCAAGCACACACAGAAACCATTGCAGCACAGTCAGTGCAGGAACTGCAGCCTAGAGCACCTGGCATCGTCTGCAAGCCTAGACACACGTGGAAAGTCATGCACCAGCTGCAATTGACTTCGCAACCCGCAGACAGCTTCCACAGTGGCTACCAGGCACTGCACATGCGGATGGTCAAGCAGCAGAGCAAAGACCTAACAACACATGTGCAGCTACGCAGCAGAGCAGGGAACTGAGCAGGCTCCATACAGGTAAGCCAGCAGTATCCCAGCTCAATTAGGGGGAAAGGAGCAAAGGGTTAATGCATACATGCATTGTCACGCCGACAAGCATATACAGACAGAACAGCGTGACAGGTTCACCTTTTGCGGCGACTACAGCCTCAATTCTCCGAGGTATGGATCCATACAAGGTGTGAATTGTTTCTAATTGTCTCCAATTGTAGCCCATTCTTCAGGTAAAACACCCTCCAGTTCTTTGAGCGACGGAAATCGACGTCTAACTTGAATCTCTAAAATCGACCATAAATGCTCAATAATGTTGAGGTCTGGGGATTGTGGGGGCCAGATGAGATGCTCAACTTCATTACAATGCTCCTCGTGCCATGCTTTAACCATTCTAGCTGTATGAATTGGTGCATTATCATCCTGAAAGATGACGTTCCCCTCCAGGAACAGTGCTTGAACCATAGGATGCACTTGGTCGCCCAAAATGCCTAAATAATCGCGGCTGTTAATTCTTCCATGAAGGGATATCATTGGCCCAGCGGATCTCCAGGAAATAGCACCCCAGATCATCACAGAACCTCCACCATGTATTACGGTTTGGAGAAGGCAGTCTGGATGGAATGCTTCTTTCGGCTGTCTCCAAGCGTACACTCGGCCAGAGGTCGGAAGTAGAGTAAACGATGATTCGTCTGAGAATATCACATGTTTCCTCTGCTCGAGGGACCAATTCTGGAGGTTTCTACACCACTCTAAACGCTTGGAAACATTTGTCATTAAGAGCAGCGGTTTTTGAATTGCAGCTTTACGTGGAATCCATATTTGTGCAGCTCCCGACGATCAGTTTTCGTGGAAACTGGGTTCTGTAGGTGTTCATTGAGCTCAGCAGTGATTTTCGGGCCGTGGTCTTGCGATCCTCTCTCACAATTTGCTTTAGAGTCCGACGGGCTCTCAGTGAACTTCGACTTTCGGCCGGACCTGTGCTTTGCTGCGGACGGTTTTCCTTCTCTTTCAAACGCAGTCATTACTTTGGAGCCAGCACCTCTTGACACGCCAAGCATTCCGTCACTTTCTGTTACACTAGCGCCTGCCATACGAGCACCAACAATTTGGCCTCTTTGAAAATCCGAGAGGTCTGCCATTGGTATCAGGTTCTCACCAATGTTCTTACAATTCTGCAAAACAAACACTTAATTTACATACACATATCACATGACACAAATAATCAACTACAAAACATTACCATATGTCACAGTGTGCATGTTTATAACATGTTCGAAGACTATGATGCCAAAACGTTAGGTGTTTCCATTATTTTGTCCAACCCCTGTATATATCCATTGCTTTCTTTTTTGTCTCCAATAAGTTTTGTACCGCATCACTGATTGATTTGTACCTCTAATTATTTGACCCCATAGTTCGGTTTCCTCCTCTGTTCCCACTTTGTATTTCTCCGAATGGTCTGCCATTTATTTCCATAGCAAGCACCTTTATATCTGTACTTAGGCCACTATTGGACACCTTTTAGTACATTGCTTTTTGCTTTGCTCAGTGTGTAATCTTCTCCAAGAACATCAGTGTAGACTGAGAAAGCCCCTAAGGGTTCACTCACACTGCCATAGATTCTCTCATACGAAAGCATCGGGCCTAATATGCTAATGACACTCGGCTCAAGCTTTGTCAATTTGTCCATTTTCACCATTGTCTCTGTCCACGTAAATCCGAGTGCAGTCCGATGTTTCACACGCACTTATAGACTTGTATGGGTGCGCTTGGTCCGATTATCACTTGCAGAATGCGGAGATCTTTTTCTCATGCTGAATAGGATCAGCACTGCCCCTGAGTATACCATTGGGACGAGTGCTGTCCGATAACATATCAGCACTCAGCCGTGTTATATGATCTCTTTTTACATCAGATGTCTTTGTTCTCAAAAACGTACGACGCCGTGATCATGGGAGATTTTAACTCTCCAGATATTTGTTGGCAATTTATCACAGGCAAAAGTAATGGGTCCAGAAAATTCTTATCTTCTCTTAGTGACAACTTTATCTTTCAAAAGGTAGAAGAGAGAACACGAGGATCTTCAATTTTGGACCTAATTCTTACCAACAGGGAGGAAATAGTTCAGGAAGTAAACGGTTGGCCGGGAATTTAGGAGGCAGCGATCATGCTATCCTTCAATTTTGGATTACAAGAGGAGGAAGTCCAGCGAGGATTCGGACTTTAAGGTTGGACTTAAGAAAGGAAGATTGTAATGGACTCAGATAGAAGGTAGGAAAGGTCCAATGGCCGGATGTTCTAAAGGACAGAAATGTCCAAGAAGGATGGGAGAGTTTGTTAAATTAAATTCTCACTGCACAATTGCTAACAATCCCGAAAAGAAGGAATAGGAAGCATTTAAAGCGACCAGGGTGAATGAACACAGAACTTAATCACTTGTTAACCCCTTCACGACCTATGACGCCTACGTAGGCGTCATGAAAAGCAGTGCCAAAACGACCTATGACGCCTACGTAGGCGTCATGCTATAAATAGCCCCCCTGCGGGTCGGGTGACCGGGGTCACTGAAAGGTCACCCGACCCGCACACAAAGGACCCTTCAGAGTTAACACCTGGGGGTGTGGCTTAGCCCCCACGTGCCTACGATCGCTCTGATTGGCTGTTAAAAGTGAAACTGCCAATCAGAGCGATTGTAATATTTCACCAATGAAAATTGGTGAAATATTACAATCCAGCCATGGCCGATGCTGAAATAGCATCGGACATGGCTGGACACCGAGACCCAACCCCCCCCACACCGACTGACGGCACCGATCGGCTGCCGCCACCTTCTGACGGCACCGATCGGCAGCCGCCGTCATGATCTGCCCCCCCCGCCTTCCCTCCGCCCCCCCCAGCCCTCCGATCATCCCCTCTCACCCTCCGATCACCCCCTCACCCTCCTTTGTGCCTCCGATCTCCCGCTATCCGTCCCGGTGTCCTGCCGTCCAGCGTCATGGGCGCCGCCATCTTGCAAGATGGCGGGCGCATGCGCAGTGCGCCGAATCGAATCTGCAACGCTGCAGATTCATTCATTTATTTTGATCACTATGATAAACTTTCATAGTGATCAAAATAAATAAAAAGTAAATCACCGCCCCCCTTATCACCCCCATAGGTAGGGACAAATAATAAAATATATATATTTTTTTTTCCATTAGGGTTAGGTCCAGGGCTAGGGTTAGGGCTAGGGTTAGGGTTGGACTAAGGGTTAGGGTTGGACTAGGGGTTAGGGTTGGACTAGGGGTTAGGGTTGGACTAGGCGTTAGGGTTGGACTAGGGGTTAGGGTTGAACTAAGGGTTAGGGTTGGACTAAGGGTTAGGGTTGGACTAAGGGTTAGGGTTGGACTAAGGGTTAGGGTTGAATTTAGGGTTAGGGTTGGAATTGGGATTAGGGTTGGGGTTGGGATTACGGTTAGGCTTGTGGTTAGGGTTAGAGTTGGGATTTCGTTAGGGGTGTGTTGGGATTAGGGTTGTGGTTAGGGTTATGATTAGGGTTGGGATTAGGGTTAGGGGTGTGTTGGCGTTAGGGTTGGAGATAGAATTGAGGGGTTTCCACTGTTTAGGCACATCAGGGGCTCTCCAAACGCGACATGGAGCCACCATTTATTCCAGCCAATTTTGCGTTCAAAAAGTCAAACGGTGCTCCCTCCATTTCGAGCCCCGACGTGTGCCCAAACAGTGGTGTACCCCCACTTATGGGGTATCAGGGTACTCAGGAAAAATTGCACAACAACTTTAGGGGTCTAATTTCTCCTGTTACCCTTGGGAAAATAAAAAAATGGGGGCTAAAATAATTATTTTTGTGGAAAAAAAAGATTTTTATTTTCACGGTTCTGCGTTATAAACTTCTGTGAAGCACTTGGGGGTTCAACGTGCTCACCACACATCTAGATAAGTTCCTTGGGGGGTCTAGTTTCCAAAATGGGGTCACTTGTGGGGGGTTTCCACTGTTTAGGTACATCAGGGGCTCTGCAAACGTAACATGACGCCCACAGACCATTCCATCAAGTCGGCATTTCAAAACGTCACTACTTCCATTCCGAGCCCCAACGTGTCCCCGAACAGTGGTCCCCCCCATATATGGGGTACCAGCGTACTCAGGACAAACTGGACAACAACTTTTGGGGTCCAATTTATCCTGTTACCCTTGTGAAAATAAAAAATAGTGGGCTAAAAATCACTTTTTGAGGAAAAAAAAATATTTTTTTATTTTCACAGCTCTGCGTTATAAACTTCTGTGAAGCACTTGGGGGTTCAACGTGCTCACCACACATCTAGATAAGTTCCTTGGGGGGTCTAGTTTCCAAAATGGGGTCACTTGTGGGGGGTTTCCACTGTTTAGGTACATCAGGGGCTCTGCAAACGTAACATGACGCCCACAGACCATTCCATCAAGTCGGCATTTCAAAACGTCACTACTTCCATTCCGATCCCCAACGTGTCCCCGAACAGTGGTCCCCCCCCATATATGGGGTACCAGCGTACTCAGGACAAACTGGACAACAACTTTTGGGGTCCAATTTATCTTGTTACCCTTGTGAAAATAAAAAATAGTGGGCTAAAAATCACTTTTTGAGGAAAAAAAAATATTTTTTTATTTTCACAGCTCTGCGTTATAAACTTCTGTGAAGCACTTGGGGGTTCAACGTGCTCACCACACATCTAGATAAGTTCCTTGGGGGGTCTAGTTTCCAAAATGGGGTCACTTGTGGGGGGTTTCCACTGTTTAGGTACATCAGGGGCTCTGCAAACGTAACATGACGCCCACAGACCATTCCATCAAGTCGGCATTTCAAAGCGTCACTACTTCCCTTCCGAGCTCCAACGTGTGCCCAAACAGTGGTCCCCCCCCATATATGGGGTACCAGCGTACTCAGGACAAACTGGACAACAACTTTTGGGGTCCAATTTATCCTGTTACCCTTGTGAAAATAAAAAATAGTGGGCTAAAAATCACTTTTTGAGGAAAAAAAAATATTTTTTTATTTTCACAGCTCTGCGTTATAAACTTCTGTGAAGCACTTGGGGGTTCAACGTGCCCACCACACATCTATATTAGTTTCTTGGGTGATCTAGTTTCCAAAATGGGGTCATTTGTGGGGGGTTTCCACTGTTTAGGTACATCAGGGGCTCTGCAAACATAACATGACGCCCACAGACCATTCCATCAAGTCGGCATTTCAAAACGTCACAACTTCCCTTCTGAGCCCCAACGTGTGCCCAAACAGTGGTCCCCCCCACATATGTGGTACCAGCGTACTCAGGACAAACTGGACAACAACTTTTGGGGTCCAATTTATCCTGTTACCTTTGTGAAAATAAAAAATAGCAGGCTAAAAATTTATTTTTTGAGGGAAAAAAAATATTTTTATTTTAACGGCTCTGCGTTATAAACTTCTGTGTAGCACCTGGGGGTTCAAAGTGCTCACTACACATCTAGATAAGTTCCTTAGGGGGTCTAGTTTCCAAAATGGGGTCATTTGTGGGGGAGCTCCAAAGTTTACGCACACAGGGGCTCTGCAAACACAACATGGTGTCCGCTAACGATTGGAGCTAATTTTCCATTCAAAAAGTCAAATGACGCTCCTTCCCTTCTGAGTCATGTCGTGCGCTCAAACAGTGGTTTTCCCCCACATATGGGGTACCAGTGTACTCAGGACAAACTGGACAACAACTTTTGGGGTCCAATTTATCCTGTTACCCTTGGGAAAATAAAAAATAGCGGGCTAAAAAATCATTTTTGAGGAAAAAAAATTATTTTTTTATTTTCACTGCTCTGCGTTATAAACTTCTGTGAAGCACTTGGGGGTTCAAAGTGCCCACCACACATCTAGATAAGTTCCTTCGGGGGTCTAGTTTCCAAAATGGGGTCACTTGTGGGGGAGCTCCAATGTTTAGGCACACAGGGGCTCTCCAAATGCGACATGGTGTCCGCTAACGATTGGAGCTAATTTTCCAATCAAAAAGTCACATGGCGCTCCTTCCCTTCCGGGCCTTGTGGTGCGCCCAAACAGTGGTTTATGACCACATATGAGATATTGATGTACTCAGGAGAAATTGCCCAACAAATTTTAGGATCCATTTTATCCTGTTGCCCATGTGAAAATGAAAAAACTGAGGCCAAATAAAATTTTTGTGAAAAAAAAAGTACTTTTTTTTTTTACAGATCAATTTGTGAAACACCTGGGGGTTCAAAGTGCTCACTATGCATCTAGATAAGTTCTTTGGAGGGTCTAGTTTCCAAAATGGGCTCACTTGTGGGGGAGCTCCAATGTTTAGGCACACAGGTACTCTTAAAACAAGACATGGCAACCGCTAAACATTCAAGCATATTTTACATTCAAAAAGTAAAATGGCGCTCCTTGCCTTCTGAGCCGTGCGCCCAAACAGTGGTTTATGACCACATATGAGGTATCCGTGTACTCAGGAGAAATTGCCCAACAAATTTTAGGATACATTTATCCTGTTGCCCATGTGAAAATGAAAAAACTGATGCTAAAATAAAATTTTGGTTGGAAAAAGTAAAATTTTTTCATTCCATGTTGCTTTAGTTCCTGTGAAGCACCTGAAGGGTTAATAATCTTCTTGAATGTAGTTTTGAGTAGCTTGAGGGGTGCAGTTTTTAGAATGGTGACACTTTTGGGTATTTTCTGCCATATAGACCCCTCAAAGTGACTTCAAATGTGAGGTGGTCCCTAAAAAAAATGGTTTTGTAAATTTTGTTGTAAAAATTAGAAATTGCTGGTCAACTTTTCACCCTTATAACTTCCTAACGAAAAAAAATGTTGTTTCCAAAATTGTGCTGATGTAAAGTAGACATGTGGGAAATGTTATTTATTAACTATTTTGTGTCACATAACTCTCTGGTTTAACAGAATAAAAATTCAAAATTTGAAAATTGCAAAATTTTCAAAATTTTCGCCAAATTTCCATTTTTTTCACAAATAAACGCAAAAATTATTGACCTAAATATACCACTATCATGAAGCCCAATATGTCACGAAAAAACAATCTCGGAATCGCTAGGATGCGTTGAAGCGTTCCTGAGTTATTACCTCATAAAGGGACATTGGTCAGAATTGCAAAAAATGGGCAGGTCATTAAGGTCAAAATAGGCTGGGTCATGAAGGGGTTAAAAAGGAAAAAAAGAAATGTATATGAAATGGAAAGAGGGGGCATATCTAAAGAAGAATATAATGCTGTCTGCAGGGAATGCAGGGCAAGAGATACAGTTAGGTCCATATATATTTGGACAGAGACAACATTTTTCTAATTTTGGTTCTAGACATTACCACAATGAATTTTAAACAAAACAATTCAGATGCAGTTGAAGTTCAGACTTTCAGCTTTCATGTGAGGGTCTCCACATTAACATTGGAGGAAGAGTTTAGGAGTGTCAGCTCCTTAACATGGGCCACCCTGTTTATAAAGGGACCAAAATTAATTGGACACATTAAATAATTGTACATAAAATGTTCATTTCTAGTACTTGGCTGAAAACCCTTTGTTGGCAATGACTGCCTGAAGTCTTGAACTCATGGACATCACCAGACGCTGTGTTTCCTCCTTTTTGATGCTCTGCCAGGCCTTCACTGCGGTGGTTTTCAGTTGCTGTTTGGTTGTGGGCCTTTCTGTCTGAAGTTTAGTCTTTAACAAGTGAAATGCATGCTCAATTGGGTTGAGATCAGGTGACTGACTTGGCCATTCCAGAATATTCCACTTCTTTGCTTTAATAAACTCCTGGGTTGCTTTGACTTTATGTTTTGGGTCATTGTCCATCTGTAGTACGAAGCGACGACCAATCAGTTTGGCCGCATTTGGCTGGATCTGAGCCCACAGTATGGCTCTGAATACCTCAGAATTCATTCGGCTGCTTCTGTCCTGTGTCACATCATCAATAAACACTAGTGACCCAGTGCCACTGGCAGCCATGCATGCCCAAGCCATCACACTGCCTCCGCCGTGTCTTACAGATGGTGTGGTATGCTTTGGATCATGAGCTGTACCTCGCCTTCGCCATACTTTTCTCTTTCCATCATTCTGGTAGAGGTTGATCTTGGTTTCATCTGTCCAAAGAATGTTCTTCCAGAACTGTGCTGGCTTTTTTAGATGTTTTTTAGCAGAGTCCAGTCTAGCCTTGTGATTCTTGATGCTTATGAGTGGCTTGCACCGTGCAGTGAACCCTCTGTATTTACTTTCCTGCAGTCTTCTCTTTATGGTAGATTTGGATATTGATATGCCTGCCTCCTGGAGAGTGTTGGTCACCTGGTTGGCTGTTGTGAAGGGGTTTCTCTTCACCATGGAGACTATTCTGCGATCATCCACCATTGTTGTCTTCCGTGGGCGCCCAGGTCTTTTTGCATTGATGAGTTCACCAGTGCTTTCTTTCTTTCTCAGGATGTACCAAACTGTAGATTTTGCACCTCCTAATGTAGCAATTTCTCGGATGGGTTTGTCCTGTTTTTGCAGCTTAAGGATGGCTTGTTTCACCTGCATGGAGAACTCCTTTGACCTCATGTTTCCTTCACACCAAAACCTTCCAAATGTAAGCACCACACCTCAAATCAACTCCAGGCCTTTTATCTGCTTAATTGAGAATGACATAACGACGGGATTGCCCACACCTGTCCATGAAATAGCCTTGGAGTCAATTGTCCGATTACTTTTGGTCCCTTTAAAAACAGGGTGGCAGGGAGGACTGGCCGCACCAAATCCATGGGTCTATTTCTTGGCAGTACAGGGCCAGCATGTCAGGGGATGGAGAGAGCTCGATTGTGGAGGAGCAGCTCACCGGGTGCTGGTACATGTGACGGGGAGACGCCCACTTATCCAGGGTCTAGAGGATGGTACCTTTAAGAAACTGGGAGCACCATATCCTACCATAGGCATGATTCAGAAGGTATGGGACACCATTAAAAGGATCAGAGGGGTGGATGAGCTGACTAGGTACTCACCGGTGTGGGACAATGAGCATCTGCCAGAACTTAATAAGCTGCGTCAAATGGGCAATTGGAAGGCGAAAGGAGTGAGATATGTGTGCCAGCTGCAGAGTGGAACGGACCTGAAGACCTTTGAGACATTGAGAGAGGAATGTGATTTGCCTTCGGTATGGGGGTTTCAATACTATATGCTTCGACATGCTTGGAGGGCACAGTGTAGATTGGGAGCCATAACGGTTCAGGGTGACATTGTACTATACTGTGTGTATGAAGGGAGGGACGAGGGGAGTTATATCGAGCATATATCATGATCTACTACACTCCTATCTGGGGGACAATCACCTCACTGCAAAGAGTAAATGGGAGAGGGAGGTGGGTACCCTCACAACCGGACAATGGGAGGCTATTCTTGAATATGTCCCGAAGATCTCTCTAAGCGAGCAGGCTCGGCTCTCCCAATTATATGTAATACATAGAACATACAAAACACCGCTGGTCCTATTCAAGGCGGGCTTGAGGGGAGACTCTAGCTGCCCTAGATGTGGCACAGACCAGGCCGGACTGTTACATATGTTATGGTCGTGTCCGCGGCTGGGGGCATACTGGCTGGTCGTTATCAACAAAATTGAGAGAGCTTATGCATGTACGCTCGACAGGAATCCAGTGCTGTGTGTTTTGGGGGAGGTGGATGGGATACCTGTCTCAGAACATTACAAAGTGGCAATAGCGAGGTTGCTGTATGTGGCACGCAAACTAATAGCACGAAAATGGAAGGATTCGGAACCCCCCACTAGGAGGGAATTTATTGCTCCGACACGTACGGTAATGCATTTAGAGGAAAGCATTTACAGGCGAAGGCATGGTGAAAGCACTTTCGAAAAAATATGGTCTGCCTGGATGGCGGTGATATGATTGCTAAGACTCTCAAGTATACCCGGCATCAGGAGTATTGGGGGAGGGGGGATGGCTTTGATTGTATTACTACAAGATATGTGAATTGTTACATGTATAGTGATATCCACTGTTTATTGTTTAAAATTTTTTGAAACCTAAATAAAAATAACTGGTTTAAAAAAAAAAAAAACAGGGTGGCACATGATAAGGAGCTGAAACTCCTAAACCCTTCATCCAATGTTAATGTGGAGACCCTCCAATGAAAGCTGAAAGTCTGAACTTCAACTGCACCTGAATGGTTTTGTTTAAAATTCACTGTGGTAATGTCTAGAACCAAAATTAGAAAGATGTTGTCTCTGTCCAAATATATATGGACTTAACTGTAGAAGAGCTAAAGCCAGTAATGAAGGGAGGCTTGTAAGGGAGACTAAAAGTAGCAAAAAGGGAGTTTGAGGGTATGTCAAAAGCAAAAGAAAAGTCAAAGATACTATAGGATATTTACAGGATGAAAAGGTGAAGTGTTCAAAAATGGTGTGGAGAAGCCGAACTTTTACATTCTTGTTTTGCATCGGTGTTATCTATGAAAGCAAATATAACATTAACTGACTGATCTTCACGGTGCCATCAAAGGAATAAACGAATCCACTATCCATAAACAGAGAGATGGTGAGGGAACACTTAGCGAATTTACATCTCCTGGTCCAGATGAATTGCAAACCTAAGGTACTGAAAGAGTTAGCAGAAGAAATTGCAGAACCACTAGCCAGAGTCTTTGAAAAATTCATGAAGAACAGGAGAAGTCCCAGAAGATTGGAGAAGGCAGTGAGCCTTACTTCTGTACCAGGAAAGATCTCTGAGCAAATTATTACACAGCATGTATGTAAGTACTTGGATAAGATACTTGGTTCGATCATGCTCCAATATTTTTCTCTCTCAGGATACCTTCCCTTACTAAAATGGTATGGTCCTAGTGGCTCAACGAATCTTTACTTCTTGACACGTTATGTACTTCTGACATACAAACTTCAATAACCAATTATATTGCAGATCACTGGTCCAACAATACAGCACCCACAATTAAAGGAGAAGCCCCCAAGTGTGTAGAGGAGTAATTTATCAAACATGGTTCACGGCTTAAAAAAAAAGACAGGACCCAAACTATAAAATCAGCTCAAACTGTTACCAATTTAGAAATAATTCATAAACAAGCACTTTCCACTAAGATCCTTCGGGATCTCCTCAAAGCCAGACTGGAGGTCAAACAACTATTAGACGTTTACTTTAGCTGCATCATAGTAATCTCTATGAATTTGGAAATAAGCCGGGAAGAATGTCAGCGAAAGCCCTCAGCTCCAAAAGAGCAAAACAATTCCCAAACTATACAGGGGAGGAGTCCTGAGGAGAGAATTTGCATATTCCCAGTGCATTCTGGGATAAGTGAAGACTCTTCACGAGCTTAAAGAACACTGGATTTTGGCCGTTGTCGGCACGCAAATTTTGGCAAATTTTTCACCGCTTTGATATCTCTTTACATGGAAGAGGCCAGGAGCCATTTGGTGAGCTGTATCTCTTGCTACATGTTCAGACTTAGGCTAGTTTCACATTTGCGGACGGAGGGCTGCAGACTTCCTCCGTGAAGGCCCGCCCCCCCACTGCGCCTCCTCCGGTTAGCTCCGCCTATTTCTACATCCGGCCTGCGTACCCTATCTTTAACCCCTTCACGACCTATGACGCCTACGTAGGCGTCATGAAAAGCAGTGCCAAAACGACCTATGACGCCTACGTAGGCGTCATGCTATAAATAGCCCCCCTGCGGGTCGGGTGACCGGGGTCACTGAAAGGTCACCTGACCCGCACACAAAGGACCCTTCAGAGTTAACACCTGGGGGTGTGGCTTAGCCCCCACGTGCCTACGATCGCTCTGATTGGCTGTTAAAAGTGAAACTGCCAATCAGAGCGATTGTAATATTTCACCAATGAAAATTGGTGAAATATTACAATCCAGCCATGGCCGATGCTGAAATAGCATCGGACATGGCTGGACACCGAGACCCGACCCCCCCCACACCGACTGACGGCACCGATCGGCTGCCGCCACCTTCTGACGGCACCGATCGGCAGCCGCCGTCATGATCTGCCCCCCCCGCCTTCCCTCCGCCCCCCCAGCCCTCCGATCATCCCCTCTCACCCTCCGATCACCCCCTCACCCTCCTTTGTGCCTCCGATCTCCCGCTATCCGTCCCGGTGTCCTGCCGTCCAGCGTCATGGGCGCCGCCATCTTGCAAGATGGCGGGCGCATGCGCAGTGCGCCGAATCGAATCTGCAACGCTGCAGATTCATTCATTTATTTTGATCACTATGATAAACTTTCATAGTGATCAAAATAAATAAAAAGTAAATCACCGCCCCCCTTATCACCCCCATAGGTAGGGACAAATAATAAAATATATATATATTTTTTTTCCATTAGGGTTAGGTCCAGGGCTAGGGTTAGGGCTAGGGTTAGGGTTGGACTAAGGGTTAGGGTTGGACTAGGGGTTAGGGTTGGACTAGGGGTTAGGGTTGGACTAGGCGTTAGGGTTGGACTAGGGGTTAGGGTTGGACTAAGGGTTAGGGTTGGACTAAGGGTTAGGGTTGGACTAGGGGTTAGGGTTGAACTAAGGGTTAGGGTTGGACTAAGGGTTAGGGTTGGACTAAGGGTTAGGGTTGGACTAAGGGTTAGGGTTGAATTTAGGGTTAGGGTTGGAATTGGGATTAGGGTTGGGGTTGGGATTACGGTTAGGCTTGTGGTTAGGGTTAGAGTTGGGATTTCGTTAGGGGTGTGTTGGGATTAGGGTTGTGGTTAGGGTTATGATTAGGGTTGGGATTAGGGTTAGGGGTGTGTTGGCGTTAGGGTTGGAGATAGAATTGAGGGGTTTCCACTGTTTAGGCACATCAGGGGCTCTCCAAACGCGACATGGAGCCACCATTTATTCCAGCCAATTTTGCGTTCAAAAAGTCAAACGGTGCTCCCTCCATTTCGAGCCCCGACGTGTGCCCAAACAGTGGTGTACCCCCACTTATGGGGTATCAGGGTACTCAGGAAAAATTGCACAACAACTTTAGGGGTCTAATTTCTCCTGTTACCCTTGGGAAAATAAAAAAATGGGGGCTAAAATAATTATTTTTGTGGAAAAAAAAGATTTTTATTTTCACGGTTCTGCGTTATAAACTTCTGTGAAGCACTTGGGGGTTCAACGTGCTCACCACACATCTAGATAAGTTCCTTGGGGGGTCTAGTTTCCAAAATGGGGTCACTTGTGGGGGGTTTCCACTGTTTAGGTACATCAGGGGCTCTGCAAACGTAACATGACGCCCACAGACCATTCCATCAAGTCGGCATTTCAAAACGTCACTACTTCCATTCCGAGCCCCAACGTGTCCCCGAACAGTGGTCCCCCCCATATATGGGGTACCAGCGTACTCAGGACAAACTGGACAACAACTTTTGGGGTCCAATTTATCCTGTTACCCTTGTGAAAATAAAAAATAGTGGGCTAAAAATCACTTTTTGAGGAAAAAAAAATATTTTTTTATTTTCACAGCTCTGCGTTATAAACTTCTGTGAAGCACTTGGGGGTTCAACGTGCTCACCACACATCTAGATAAGTTCCTTGGGGGGTCTAGTTTCCAAAATGGGGTCACTTGTGGGGGGTTTCCACTGTTTAGGTACATCAGGGGCTCTGCAAACGTAACATGACGCCCACAGACCATTCCATCAAGTCGGCATTTCAAAACGTCACTACTTCCATTCCGATCCCCAACGTGTCCCCGAACAGTGGTCCCCCCCCATATATGGGGTACCAGCGTACTCAGGACAAACTGGACAACAACTTTTGGGGTCCAATTTATCTTGTTACCCTTGTGAAAATAAAAAATAGTGGGCTAAAAATCACTTTTTGAGGAAAAAAAAATATTTTTTTATTTTCACAGCTCTGCGTTATAAACTTCTGTGAAGCACTTGGGGGTCCATCGTGCTCACCACACATCTAGATAAGTTCCTTGGGGGGTCTAGTTTCCAAAATGGGGTCACTTGTGGGGGGTTTCCACTGTTTAGGTACATCAGGGGCTCTGCAAACGTAACATGACGCCCACAGACCATTCCATCAAGTCGGCATTTCAAAGCGTCACTACTTCCCTTCCGAGCTCCAACGTGTGCCCAACCAGTGGTCCCCCCCCCATATATGGGGTACCAGCGTACTCAGGACAAACTGGACAACAACTTTTGGGGTCCAATTTATCCTGTTACCCTTGTGAAAATAAAAAATAGTGAGCTAAAAATCACTTTTTGAGGAAAAAAAAATATTTTTTTATTTTCACAGCTCTGCGTTATAAACTTCTGTGAAGCACTTGGGGGTTCAACGTGCCCACCACACATCTATATTAGTTTCTTGGGTGATCTAGTTTCCAAAATGGGCTCACTTGTGGGGGAGCTCCAATGTTTAGGCACACAGGTACTCTTAAAACAAGACATGGCAACCGCTAAACATTCAAGCATATTTTACATTCAAAAAGTAAAATGGCGCTCCTTGCCTTCTGAGCCGTGCGCCCAAACAGTGGTTTATGACCACATATGAGGTATCCGTGTACTCAGGAGAAATTGCCCAACAAATTTTAGGATACATTTATCCTGTTGCCCATGTGAAAATGAAAAAACTGATGCTAAAATAAAATTTTGGTTGGAAAAATTAAAATGTCCATTTTTTCATTCCATGTTGCTTTAGTTCCTGTGAAGCACCTGAAGGGTTAATAATCTTCTTGAATGTAGTTTTGAGTAGCTTGAGGGGTGCAGTTTTTAGAATGGTGACACTTTTGGGTATTTTCTGCCATATAGACCCCTCAAAGCGACTTCAAATGTGAGGTGGTCCCTAAAAAAAATGGTTTTGTAAATTTTGTTGTAAAAATTAGAAATTGCTGGTCAACTTTTCACCCTTATAACTTCCTAACGAAAAAAAATGTTGTTTCCAAAATTGTGCTGATGTAAAGTAGACATGTGGGAAATGTTATTTATTAACTATTTTGTGTCACATAACTCTCTGGTTTAACAGAATAAAAATTCAAAATTTGAAAATTGCAAAATTTTCAAAATTTTCGCCAAATTTCCATTTTTTTCACAAATAAACGCAAAAATTATTGACCTAAATTTAACACTAACATGAAGCCCAATATGTCACGAAAAAACAATCTCGGAATCGCTAGGATGCGTTGAAGCGTTCCTGAGTTATTACCTCATAAAGGGACATTGGTCAGAATTGCAAAAAATGGCTAGGTCATTAAGGTCAAAATAGGCTGGGTCATGAAGGGGTTAACATTGGATATGCAGGCCGTGCCGCAGTATGCGGATACCGCTGCATGCGTTGTTTTGACGATGTGGCGCCCACATAAATTTCCAACATGATGCGTTCTACGCAGGTCGCCACACCGTCAAAACAACGCATGCAGCGGCATCACCATACTGCGGCACGGCCTGCGTACCCAATGTTAAAGATAGGGTATGCAGGCCGCATGCAGAAATAGGCGGAGTTAACCGGAGAAGGTGCGTCGGGGCTTCACGGAGGAAGTCCGCAGCCCTCCGTCCGCAAATGTTAAACTAGCCTTACCAGTGGAAAAGCCAAACTTCACCTGCCACAAATGCGGCTTGTGTCCCTGTTGGAGGAAAATTTGCAAAATCTCAAAGAGAGGTTAGCTACATTGAAGATCATTAAGGAAGGTGAAGAGTTCTTGGAGCAGAATTATCTCTTCATGGTACAGAAAGAGAAGAAATTTGAAGTGCAACAGAAGAAACAGAGGAATGGAGACACGTTGTTAGGCGTCGGGTTCCTGTCACTGCACAGCAGGAATCCCGAGCCTTGCATTCAGCAGTCTCCCATTCCTCTCCGGCCGCAGAGGAGGCTGCACAGCAGATTCCTCGATCCCAGCGCTCTGCTCATACTAGCATTGTGGGTTTGGTTGCTGCTGCCACCTCTGGTCCAGCTATAGCAACGCATGCTGGTCAGCAGTGAGTTACTCCAGGGACTGTCCTCCTTTCAGTCCACCGAGCATGCCTGTGGGACGATCTCTCATTGGAGATCGGAGGTCACATGCTCAGGTCCTTCTCCAGCTCAAATTGGACCATCAGGAAGGTCCCGGAAGGACGCTGCTATAAAAGGTTTGCATGGCCGTTCGGCCATGCGCTAAGATAGGCTTTTGTTGAGACTTGTGTGAGGACGGATGCATGAAACTGGTGACTGACTCATTAAATAATGCCTTCCTTTGATACGTATGTGTTAGGGTTAGTTTAGCCCGAGTCAGCGCCTCATGGTGACAAAGCATGTGCCACAGTGCTCCAGTCTAGCACAAAGGTTAGAGCCATAGTGCCGCCATACCTCCCGTACCTCTGGGCGGTACGAGTCTATCCGCTGCACCCTGTGACAGCTAACAGGGCACAGCACTTTCCTAGCGTCACTCTCTAGCGCCGCTGCAGCGTCTCTGTGCGCAAGTGGGTCTAGAAGGACTCTGACTCTGTGTCTCTGGGCAGAGTTCTGTGACCACATTGTTTGCGCTCACATCATATTAGTGCGACCTTGTGAAGTAACAGGGTTCGCCTCGCACACTCCGGGTGAGGTAACCCGAGCGTGCTACTATCCGCCATTAACTAGCAGCAGGTTACATCTCTGCACGGTGGACCCCGGGCTGCGAACGCACCTCTTACCACCTTAATTATTTGGTGCGTTCTGCCAGCCCCTAACACATGTGACCCAGAGAAGAAGGAGGATCAGGAGGCAGTCAGCACCCATACTGCTCAGGAACCATTACCAGGCTCTCACGCAGGAAAACGATGAAGAAATACATCAGGATAAGACTTTGCCCACAAACAGCAACCTTGTATGCCTTCAGAGTCCTCCCGGATGGAGAAAGAAGAATGTTGTGAAGAAGAAACGGAGAGTGGTGGTCATGGGGGATTCCCTGCTGAGAGGAACAGAGGCCGCTATCTGCAGACCGGATATAACTTCAAGAGAAATGTGCTGTCTTCCAGGTGCAAAAATTAAAGATGTGTCTGACAGGATATCAGGACTCTTCAGACCTACAGATGACTACCCATTCCTGCTACTACATGTGGGGACAAATGACACCGCAAGAAACGACCTGGAAACCATCTGCAGAGACTCTGAAGACTTAGGCAAGAAAGTGAAAGAACTGGGAGCGCGGGTGGTCTTCTCTTCCATCCTCCCAGTGGATGGCCATGGAACAAGAAGGTGGAATAAGATTCTGCAGGTGAACAACTGGCTACGTCGATGGTGCCGTCAGCAAGGATTTGGATTTCTGGATCACGGAGTAAATTACCTATACCAGGAGTGGGCAATTAATTTTCCCAAGGTGCCACATGAGAAACTGGCACTGCTGTGGAGGGCCGAACCAAATTGGCTGAACTTAAAGGGGCGGTCCGAAACCAAAGGTGAATTTCATATTAAATGTATATCTATTCAGTGTAATACTCTAATCTTATTTTCTAATATACTTCAATGAAGAATTCCCTAACGTACCCTCTACATTCTGACTTCCTGTCTTATTTTTTTTAATGTCCCATGACATTTTGTTTGAGATTTACCAGTGCACGCTGGGATACTCGAATTAGCTGTCATCAGGGGCAGAAACTGCAGTCACTGCCGCAGCCTCTGCACCCTCTCTGAATCGAGGCGCCATCAGTGATGTCTGTTTTGGAGGTTCGGCTAGTCCTTCTCACCTGATAATGAGTAACATAGTAACATAGTAACATAGTTATTAAGGTTGAAGGGAGACTTTAAGTCCATCTAGTTCAACCCATATCCTATCCTAACTTGCCGTAACATGTTGATCCAGAGGAAGGCAAAAAAAACCCCTGTGGCAACAGTAAGCTTCACATTGGGGAAAAAAATTCCTTCCCGACTCCACATACGGCAATCAGACTAGATCCCTGGATCAACGCAATATTAAGGAAACTAGTGTATATACCCTGTAATATTATACTTTTCAAGAAAGGCATCCAGTCCCTTCTTAAATTTTAGTAGTGAATCACTCATTACAACATCATATGGCAGAGAGTTCCATAGTCTCACTGCTCTAGTAGATTGTAAATTGTGACGTATACTCAGCATGAGTTTTCTGTGCTATATTCCTTTGAATGCACAGTGACAGTGCGCTCCCTGTGCTATATTCCTTTGAATGCACAGTGACAGTGCGCTCACTTGCTGGCTCTAAGGAGAAGAGATGACCCGGCAGGGGCCAGTCCAGTCTCTGAAACAGCGGATGCTTCTTTTCATGGGGGGGAAAGCAGCTGTGGCAGTGACATCAGCCTTTACCCCCTGATGATGTCCCGTGTGAGTACCCCAAAATGCACTGGGATGCTCAAACCAATGTCATTGAAAAAACACTAGCAGACATAAAGTTAGAGTAGAGAGGGAATGTTAGAAATTTTTTTAATTAAAATATATTAGAAAAGTGATTACCGTATATACTCGAGTATAAGCCGAGATTTTCAGCCATTTTTTAAGGCTGAAAGTGCCCCTCTCGGCTTATACTCGAGTCATATACCAGGGGGTCAGCGGGGGAGGGGCAACGCGGGTGTCAGATCATACTCACCCTCTCCTGGCACAGTCTCTGCAGCCCCTGCGTCTCAGATGGTCTCCGATGCCGCAGTTCTTCCTGTGTACAGCGGTCAGGTGGTACCACTGATTAAAGTCTTGAGTATGTGCATATTCATGACTTTAATGAGCGGTACCACGTGACAGCTAAACACTGGAAGAGCTGCGGTGCCGGAGACCATGGGAGAAGCAGGGGCTGCAGAGACGCGCCAGGAGGGGGTGAGTATGACGGGGAGGACGGGGGAGCCATGCTATATTCACCTGTCCCCGTTCCACCGCCACGCGCTGCTCTGTTTTCCACGTCCTCTGGCTGTGACGTTCAGGTCAGAGGGCACGATGACGTGTTTAGTGTGCGCCCTCTACCTGAACAGTCACTAACAGAGAACCTGGAAGACAGAGCGACGCACGGCGGTGGAACGGGGACAGGTGAATATCGCAGGTGCCGGGGGCCCTGAGCCAGAGGCGACACCGGCACCTGTCCCCCATAGCACGCTGGTGTGCCCGCCTGCTCAGGACACCGGTGTTACAGTTGCTGTTACAGAGTGGAGATGTAGGAAACACCCGGAAGTGGGCCCTCTGGGTCACGGCTCCAGAGCCCCCGAGGGCGAGTGGCCCCGGTGAGACCACCCCTTATACAGGGAGTGTTAGGGGCAGGCCCATGGAGGGTAGAACCGCAACAGCCGAAACCAAAAGGGCTACTGGGCTAAGGCTGAAAAGGAGACACAGAAGAATCCCAGCTGATAGGCACAGAAGGACCTGGGGACCACGGAGAATGGGCAGCGTACAGGGCACAGAGGATGGTAAGGCTGGGGGCTGCAATAGAGAGTAAGGCACATGTAAAATACTGAATGGGAGACAAGGCAGATGACAGGAGAACAAAGGAAGTATGAACACCAGGCAGGTAGAGGGGGAGGCAGGACAGGGAAGACACTGGAGCGTAAGGTGGCAAGG
Organism: Dendrobates tinctorius; assembly: GCF_039654945.1. Lineage (NCBI taxonomy): Eukaryota > Metazoa > Chordata > Amphibia > Anura > Dendrobatidae > Dendrobates > Dendrobates tinctorius. The sequence continues at coordinate 2,340,570 of NW_027361902.1, read as the reverse complement.
GAAGGCAAAAGGTGCAGGGAGAGAGCTACCAGGGGTAGCGTAACAAGAGGCAAAGAAATGAGGCAAGGCCTGGGACACCACGAGCGCTGACAAGGAGACAGCGACACTGATCGATAGTCAGGCGTCTTACGTGGCCGCCTGACGCCGATCCTAAGTAGTCGGTGGGCGCCGCCATGTTGGGGGCGGCGCCACCGCGTCATCACTCCCAGGGGACTGAGCGCCAGGATCCACACAGTGCGCAGGTGCCCGACGCCGAGACACCCGGAAGCTGGGCGCGGTGACACGCCGGGCAGGAGGAGTGCGCCGGTAGTTGCGCGCAACGGTACGGGCAGCAGGAGGGACCGCGACAGTACCCCTCTTTACTCCCCCCCCCTCCTAATGCTGGTGAGAAATCATCTCATAATAAGGGGGAGCATTAATATTCTCACGGGGTTCCCATGATCTCTCCTCAGGGCCGAAACCTTTCGTTCTTCCGCTAACTGTCTTCATAGCAAATATGTCACGTACCTCAAAAACGTTATCCAAACTACAAGGTTGGGAAGTCTGAGAAGACGCTTAGTGAAAGTGGTTAAATACAGCAGGTTTGAGGAGAGATACATGACAGGTATTGGGGATCTTCAGTGAGGTGGGCAATCTCAACTTGTAGGCCACATCGTTGATACGACTTAAGATCTCAAAGGGAACAATGTAGCGTGGACCTAACTTATAGGAGGGAATCTTTAACCTGACATACCGTGTGGATAACCAAACCCTATCTCCTGGGCGATACGGGGGAGCGTCTAACCATTTTTTATCGGCATACCTCTTCATCCTGAGGCTAGTTCTTTCAAGGGCCTCTTTGGTCTCCCTCCAAATCTGAGAGAAGTCCGCAGACAAGGAGTCCGCTGCCGGTACACCCGAGGTAGGGGAAACAGGAAGGGGGATGCCGGGGTGTTGACCAAAAACCACAAAAAAGGGAGACTTAGAGGAAGCTTCGCTTGGATGGTTGTTATAGGCGAACTCTGCCAAAGGAAGAAGAGAGACCCAGTCATCTTGGTGAGCATTGGAGAAATGCCGAAGGTAGCATGCTAGAGCTTGGTTGACTCGCTCTACTTGACCATTAGACTGGGGGTGATAGGCTGAGGAAAAATCCAAAGTTATCTTCAACAATCCACAGAGAGCTCGCCAAAAACGGGAGGTATATTGGACCCCTCAATCCGAGACAATATGCTGAGGAAAACCATGGGGGCGGAAGACGTGGAGTAGGAAGATTCTCGCCAACTCAGGAGCAGTAGGCAGGCTAGGCAGTGGAATGAAGTGGGCCATTTTGGAAAACCGATCCACAACCACCAATATAACCGTACATCTTGAAGGAGGCAAATCGGTGACAAAGTCCTTAGCATCATGGGTCCATGGATTTGCAGGCACCGGTAGCAGATGTAGGAGTCCTGTAGGAGGGTGTCGAGGTGTCACGCTCACGCCTTGGCTGACTGGCGTGAGCCGGGGGGTTTGTGGCCCCTCTGTGCCACAAAGCAGACTACCCTGGAAGGGGCGTGACTACGACAGCTACCTCGGTCTTCACTGGAGCCTCTGATGGTGAGGTCAGGCTTGTGCGGCAGGTAGATGTAGGGTGCCACTCCAGGGTGGTGTCTGGCTGTGGCTGCTGATCCCACTCGGGGACAAGTCACTTGGACAGGTGTGACTAACAGGCAGGCTGAGACACTGGGCAAGCAGGCACAGCTTGGTACACAGGCAGGCAGGCACGGCTTGGAGACACGGCTTGGAGACACTGGGCAAGCGGACACGGCTTGGAGACACAGGGCAAGCGGGCACGGCTTGGAGACACTGGGCAAGCGGGCACGGCTTGGAGACACTGGGCAAGCGGGCACGGCTTGGAGACACTGGGCAAGCGGGCACGGCTTGGAGACACTGGGCAGGTAGGTGACGGCTTGAGACACAAGGCTAGCAGGAGTGGTATATGAGAGAACGGGTTTAGACCTGCTCACACAGGAGGTGCAGGTATGGATATAGGCAGGAAGGAGTGGAATATGAGGGAACAGGTTTGGACCTGTTCACACAGGAGGTGCAGGTATGGACATAGGCGGGAGCCACAGGAGTGCGGAGTAGGCTGGGCTCCAAGGGAGCCGGGCAGGCAGAGCGGCTAGAGAGCCGAGCAGGCAGAGTGGCTAGAGAGCCGAGCAGCCAGAGCTGCGAGGGTGCAGATGCACAGATAAAGCTGCGAGGGTGCAGATGCACAGATAAAGCTGCGAGGGTGCAGATGCACAGATAAAGCTGCGAGGGTGCAGATGCACAGATAAAGCTGCGAGGGTGCAGATGCACAGATAAAGCTGCGAGGGTGCAGATGCACAGATAAAGCTGCGAGGGTGCAGATGCACAGATAAAGCTGCGAGGGTGCAGATGCACAGATAAAGCTGCAAGGGTGCAGATGCACAGACAGGGAGGACACAAGGAAAGACACGGCAGAGAAGGAACCACAAACAAGGAGACTGACAGACAGAGGTAAGACTGAGTTCAGACAGAGACACAGGGACAAAGACTCAAGGGCCAGGATATTCTGCCTCCTGGCAGGCGGACAAGGTACAAGGCAAGACTAGGAGTAACCCTCCAGAGAAGGAGATACACAGAACAGGGCCTGGCTAGCTCAGCAGCAAGATACTAACTGAGTATAGACATTGCACAGGCCAAGGTCAGTGGGTGTGGTGAAACTAAATAGTCAAGGGCTCTAGGCGATTTGTCAGGGACATATTACACAGGTGCACCCTGACTGCATAAGAACCAGAGAGTTCAGGCGCCGCCCCCCTATACACACAGTCAGGAAACATGGAGAGCAGAGGCACAGGACTGGCAACAGACAGAATTCACAGCATGGCTTGAGGCAGAAAGTAAGTTGGTGTGCGGGGGGATGGGAGGCCATGCAGTGATGCCAGCAGGGTTGTTACACGAGAGACTTTATTCCGGGCACAAGAAGGACAGGAGGCGATGAAATCCAGGACGTCTTTGCGAAGCGAAGGCCACCAATAATGGCGGGAGACGAGAGAGAGTCTATTTAACTCCTGCATGTCCAGAAAACTTAGACGAATGGCTCCCACGTAGGACCTTCAGTCTGTCTCCACTTCGGACAAGGGTTTTACCCGAAGGTGGAGAAACCAGGTTCAGTGGGGCCACAGTAAGGATTTTGTCTGGGTTGATGAGACGTGCCGGTCCCTCTTCCTTATCCACTGACAAGAATGACCGTGATAGGGCATCAGCCATGATGTTCTTATCCCCGGGTCGGAAGTGGAGTTCGAAGCGTAACGTTTGAAAAAAAGCGACCATCTGGCTTGCCGTGGGTTAAGCCTTTGAGCGGACTGAATGTAGGCCAAATTCTTGTGATCCGTAAAAATGACGAACGGATGGATGGCTCCCTCGAGAAGATGACGCCATTCCTCGAGAGCCATTTTTATGGCCAACAGTTCTCTATCTCCAATGGCATAGTTTCGTTCAGGTGCGGAGAAGGCTTTAGAAAAGAATCCACAGGTGAGAGAATGGCCAGAGGGGGTTTTTGCAGAAGAACTGCTCCTGCTCCCACTGAGGATGCGTCAACCTCAGAATGAATGGCCTATTGGTATCCGGGCGATGGAGTACTGGAGATTTTGCAAATTCTTGTTTCAAGGCTTCAAAAGCGACCTCCGCATCAGGAGGCCAAAGGTTGGGATTGGCTCCTTTGCGGACAAGAACAGAAATAGGCTTAGTCAAAGACGAGAAGTGGGGATAAATGGTCTATAATAATTGGCAAAACCCAAAAAACGCTGAATTGCCTTTACTCCGAGGGGACGTGGCCAATTGAGAACTGCTGAGACTTTCTCAGGGTCCATCTCTAACCCCGAGCTCGAGACGATGTAGCCAAGAAAAGGCAATGAAGTTTGCTCAAAGATGTACTTCTCCAACTTGGCAAAGAGGTGGTTCTCCCTGAGACATTGAAGGACTTGGCGGACATATCGACGATGTGTGGTCAGATCGGGGGAGAAGACTAAGATGTCGTCTAGGTAGACCACGACACAAGAGTAGAGGAGATCTCGAAAGATGTCATTCACAAGTTCCTGGAATACTGCAGGTGCGTTGCAGAGACCAAACGGCATAACCAAATACTCGTAGTGCCCGTCTCACGTGTTGAACACAGTCTTCCACTCATCCCCAGAGCGTATGCAAACAAGATTATAGGCTCCTCGTAGGTCGAGTTTGGTAAGCACACGTGCTCCCTTCAGGCGATCAAAGAGCTCCGAGATGAGTGGAGGTGGATATTTGTTCTTTACCGTGATGCGATTCAGGCCACAGTAGTCGATGCACAGGCGCAGAGACCCATCCTTCTTCACAAAAAAGAAGCCTGCTCCTGCAGGGGACGAAGACTTTCGAATAAAGCCTCTGGCCAGGTTGTCTTGGATGTATTCAGACATGGCTTGGGTCTCTGCCGAGGAGAGAGGATAAATTCTACCACGAGGAGGAGTGGTACCCGGAACGAGCTCGATGGGGCAGTCGTAGGGACGGTGCGGAGGAAGAGTCTCAGCCTCTCTCTTGTCAAAGACATCCGAATAAGCACTGTAAGCCGACGGGGAAGGACGGGGGGTACCTACGGGACGCACCGACAGCAGACACCGAGCCCGACAGGACTCCCCCCAGCACAAGACGTTGCCATTATGCCAATCCAAGGTGGGCTCGTGGAGCCGCAGCCAAGGAAGGCCGAGTAGGATAGGATGGGAGATACCTGCTAAGACATAAAATGTAACTTTCTCCTTGTGCAGGGTCCCTACTTGCAACGCCACCTCTTGGGTGACAAGTGTAAAGGTCTCTTGCAAGGGTCGACCATCTACGGATGCGAGAACCTGGGGATTTTCCAAGGTCCTCACGGGAACAGACTATTTGTTAACCTCCTCAAGCCTAATAAAATTTCCGGTGGCGTCTGAGTCCACATAGGCCACTAGAGAAGCCCACTTCCCACCAACTTGCAAGAGGACAGACAGTGCGGGGTTGAGAGGTATCACATACGCCTAGGGAGGCCTCTCTTACCTGGCCTAGGGCGGAGAAGTTTTCCGGATGATCAAGACAAGTTCGCAGCAAATGGGAACTGCTGCCGCTGTAGAAACAAAGGCCCTGGAGACTTCTCTCCCTACGACTCTGGTCAGAGAGCTTAAGGCGGTCCACCTGCATAGGTTCTGGTGCAGAAGCAGGAGTGAGGGTCCTGGGTCAGGGACTGGGCGGTCTGCGAACCGAAGACAATGGACGAGAGACCCTTCTCTCCCGAGATCAATCCGGGTGGCCAGGGAGATCAGGTCTTCAAGAGCTGTGGGGGTGTCACGTCCAGCAAGCTCGTCTTTTATGTGGCTCGAGAGACTTCGCCAAAAGGCGCCCACCAACGCCTCGTTGTTCCAGCCTAAATCAGAAGACAAGGTCCTAAACTGTATGGCGTACTGGCCCACGGTTTGAGAACCTTGGCAGAGGTTAAATAGAGCTTCAGTGGTGGAGGCAAGACGACCCGGTTCATCAAATACCAGACGAAAAGTGTCCAAAAAAACGGATAACTGGGTGACCGCAGGATCATCACGCTCCCAGAGGGGATTGACCCAAGCCAAAGCATCCCCTCCAAATGGAAGATGAAAGCCACCTTGGCTCGGTCTGTGGGGTATTGCTGGGGCAGAAGTTCAAAATGAAGGTGGCACTGGTTTAAAAAACCCCGGAACAATTTGGCGTCACTGTTATACCGGGGTGGTTTGGCCATCCACGGAGGAGGGTGAGAAACCGCAGCAGGAGGGGGAGCTGAGGCGGCTAACTGCAAGGAAAGCAATCGACCGTCAACCGAAGCCATGTAACTGAGGATATGTGTCTGAGTGTTACGCTGCTGAGCCAATTCTTGTTGTAAGCCAGCCAACTGGGCGGCGTTACCAGGGTCAGAGGATTGGAGAGTGGAAAGGCGCGAGTCAGTGGTTTTCATAAAGGACAAAATGCGCGTTTGATTTTCCCGAAGGAAAACCAACTCTTTTTGAGCAGCCGTAGCTCCGGCGGGGTCCATGGCCTGACTATGCTGTTACGGTTTCTGTTACAGAGTGGAGATGTAGGAAAAACCCGGAAGTGGGCCCTCTGGGTCACGGCTCCAGAGCCCCCGAGGGCGAGCGGCCCAGGTGAGGCCACCCCCTATACAGGGAGTGTTAGGGGCAGGTCCATGGAGGGTAGGACCGCGACAGCCGGAACCAAAGTGGTGACTGGGCCAAGGCTGAAAAGGAGACACAGAAGAATCCCAGCTGATTGGCACAAAAGGACCTTGGGGACCACGGAGAATGGTCAGCGTACAGGGCACAGAGGATGGTAAGGCTGGAGGCTGCAATAGAGAGTAAGGCACAGGTAAAATACTGAATGGGAGACATGGCAGATGACAGGAGAACAAAGGAAGTATGAACACAAGGCAGGTAGAGAGGGAGGCAGGACAGGCAAGGCACTGGAGCGTAAGGCGGGCAAGGGAAGGCAGAAGGTGCAGGGAGAGAGCTACAAGGGGTAGCGTAACAAGAGGCAAAGAAATGAGGCAAGGCCTGGGACACCACGAGGGCTGACAAGGAGACAGCGACACCGATCGATAGTCAGGCGTCTTACCTGGCCTGACGCCGATCCTAAGTAGTCGGTGGGCGCCGCTATGTTGGGGGCGGCGCCACCGCGTCAGCGCTCCCAGGGGCCTGAGCGCCAGGATCCACACAGTGCGCAGGCGCCTGATGCCGAGACACCTGGAAGCCGGGCGCGGGGACGTGCCGGGCAGGAGGAAAGCGGCGGGAGGTGCGCGCAATGGAACGGGCAGCAGGAGGGACCGTGACAACCGGAACCTGCCCCCAGCGACGAGAGGTATGTTATTTTTTTTTGAGCATCTTATGGGGCCATAACCTTTATGGAGCAGCATATGGGGCATATTCTATGGAGCATCTTATGGCGCCATAACCTTTATGGAGCAGCATATGGGGCATATTCTATGGAGCATCTTATGGGGCCATAACCTTTATGGAGCAGCATATGGGGCATATTCTATGGAGCATCTTATGGGGCCATAACCTTTATGGAGCAGCATATGGGGCATATTCTATGGAGCATCTTATGGGTCCATAACCTTTATGGAGCATTTTATGGGGCCATAACCTTTATGAAGCAGCATATGGGGCATATTATTCTATGGAGCATCTTATGGGGCCATTATTAACCATTGTTAAGCATTATATGGGGTGTATTTTGTATGGAGCATCTTCTGGGGCCATCATAAACTGTATGAAGCATTATATGGGGCTCCTGATTCAATATGGATATTCAAAAACATTTAACCTACTGATGTCTCAATTAATTTTACTTTTATTGGTATCTATTTTTATTTTTGAAATTTACCAGTAGCTGCTGCATTTCCTATACTAGGCTTATACTCGAGTCAATAAGTTTTCCCAGTTTTTTGTGGCAAAATTAGGGGGGTGTCGGCTTATACTCGAGTATAGTATGAAAGTCATCTTTGGTTTCGGATCACCCTTTAATTCTGCATAATATTAATTTTATCACTTTATAAAAAGCAGATGCTTATGTGATGCTCATGATTTTCATCCAGAAAAAGACGATTTTCCATTTGTATTGTCATCTGTATAGCATCCATTTTTATACATCAAAAGTGAATAAAATTTAAAATGTTTCTATACTAATGCACAAAGCATGGGCAACAAACAAGGAGAATTGGAACTACTAACACAGGAAAAGAAATATGATGACATTGGAATCATTGAAACTTGGTGGGACAATACACATGATTGGAATACAAGACTAGAAGGATACAACTTATTTGCTAGAAACAGACTTGATAAACGAGGAGGAAGTGTCGCATTGTGTGTTAGAAATGCGTATATCTGCACAGAGATCCAAGCTTCAGAGACTGGGAGTTCTGTGGAAACTGTTTGGGTAAGAATACAAGGACAGAACAATGGAAAGGACACCATTGTAGGCATTTACTACAGGCCGCCTGTGCAAGTTGAAGATATGGATGAACTCTTTATGCATCAAATGGCCAAGTTCTCCAAAAAATATGACATGGTTGTCATGGGAGATTTCATCTATCCTGACATTTGTTGGGAATCTCTCTCAGGCAAAACTAACAGGTCAAGGAAATTCTTATCCTCTCTTGCTGACAACTTTATCTTCCAAAAGGTAAGGGAGAAAACAAGGGGATCTGCTACCTTGGATCTAATCCTTATAAACAGGGAGGAAATGGTTAAGAAGGTAAAAGTGGCTGGGACCCTAGGAGGTAGCGACCATGCTATTTTAGAATTTTGGATAACTAGAGGAGGAAGACCTGTGAAGACTCAGACGTCAAGGTTAGATTTCAGAAAGGCAGATTTTAAGGGACTCAGAAAGAGAATTGGAGGGATCCAATGGCTGGATATCCTTAGGGACAAAAATGTCCAGGAAGGATGGGAAATCTTGAAAAATGAGATTCTCAAAGGACAATCGTTAACAATTCCGAAAAGAGGGAAGAATAGGTAGCATTTAAGGAAACTATGATGGATGAACACAGAACTTAAACATATGCTAAAAAGGAAGAAAGAAATGTTTATCAAATGGACAGAGGGAGGCATATCTAAAGAAGAATATAATGCTGTCTGCAGAACCTGCAGGGCACAAATCAGATTATCTAAAGCTGACAATGAATTGAGGCTTGCAAGAGACATCAAAAGCAATAAAATAGGATTTTGGGGATAAGCCCAAAGTAAAAGAAAAGTAAAAATGTTATAGGACTTATACAGAACGAAAATGATGAAATGTAACATCAACTGATCTTCACTGTCCTATTAAAGGAATAGAAGAATCCAGGATATTTATAAGCAGATAGATAGTGAGGAAACACTTAGCTAACATAAATGAATTCAATTCCCCAGATGAATTACCCCCCAGAGTACTGAAGGAGATCGCAGAAGACATTTTTGAACCCCTCTCCATAATCTTTGAAAATTTTTGGAGAACAGGAGAAGTCCCAAAAGATTGGAGAAGAGCAAATGTTGTTCCTATCTTCAAAAAGGAAAAGGTGGAACCAGGGAACCATAGGCCGGTGAGTCTGACTTCTATACCAGTAAAGATCTTTGAACAAATTTGAACAAATTATTAAACATGTATTAAGTACCTGGATAAGAATGAAGTGATTAAGAGTCAGCATGGGTTTGTAACTAATAAGTCATGTCAGACTAACTTAATTTCCTTCTGTTAGGGCTGGCGGAACGCACCAAATAATATAAAGATGGTAATAAGGTGTGTTCGCAGCCCGGGGTCCACCGTGCAGAAATGTTAACTACTGCTTGGTAATAGTGGACACTAAATGGCGGTATCGCACAGGACACACGTGGGTTAAACACCACCCAGTATATAGTAGTTATGGACTCTGTTGCGTCACAGAGCCACGGTACTGCATAACACAGATGCCGTGCCCTGTTGACTGTCACAGGGCACAGCTGAGTCAGCGCTAGTGGATGATCACAAGACTCAGGGTAAGAGCCTCTCTAGACCCACTAGGCGTCGCACCTGCGAACGCCACTAATAGACGCTGGCTACTGTGGAGAGCAGACCAAATACACAGTGGCATACAGGCAAAGCCACTACTTGGCGCTGAAGCTAGGCCCTGACTCTGCCTCCTACCTGCACTATCAGCCAAGGCACTAACCGGCAAGGCTGATCAACACATGCGTACCAAGGGTAGGGGTTTCATAATGAGTCAGTCACCAGAGACATTCATACGTGCATATAACACTCACTCCACATTGTCTATCCTTTTATAAACGCAGCCTTCTGGGACCTTGCTGATGGCCCAGTCCGAGCTGCTTGAGGACCTGAGCATGTGACCTCTGACCACCAATGAGCGGTCGTTTCATGAGCATGCTCAGATAGAGAAAAGCAGGACTTAGTCCCAGGAGTGTCTGCTTGCCGCTGACTAATGCTGGATGCTATTGGTGAACCTGGGGCGGCAGCAGCAACCAGAAGCATTGCATTAGCCTGAGCAAGACGCTGGGACTGACGTCTCTGCTGAGCAGCAACCTCTGTGGCTGCAGAAGAATGGGAGACCGCAGAGGACATGGCTTGAGATTCCCCCTGTGCAGTGGCGGGAACTTGACGCCTAACACCTTCTATGACAGAATCACTGACTGGGTGGATCAAGGAAATGCTGTAGATATAGTATATCTTGACTTCAGCAAAGTATCTCACACCATCCTTATTGAAAAAATGGCTAAGTATGGAATGGACAAGGCAACTGTTAGGTGGATTCATAACTGGATTGGTGATCGGACCCAAAGAGTGGTAGTAAATGGCTGCACATCCAGATGGAAGAATGTCTCAAGTGGGGTACCACAGGGCTCTGTCCTGGGCCCTGTATTGTTCAACATCTTTATCAACGATTTAGATGAAGGAATTGAGGGTAAACTGATTAAATTTTCTGATGACACAAAGCTAGGCGGGATATCTAATACTAGAGGAGAGAGAAGATTCAAAAATATATAAATAAACTGGAGCAGTGGGCAGCAACTAACAGAATGTTTTTTTTTAACATCTGTCTGGGATGATTTAGCGAATCCTGCTTTGAGCAGGGGGTGGGACCAGATGGCCCAGGAGGTCCCTTCCAACTCTACCATTCTATGATTCTATGCATCAAGAACGCACAAGAGAAATTGGTACGTACGACCCCTGAACTGCAGACGTGTTTCAATCTTTTTAACTCTAAACTATATAACCTCCTCAACTTTAAATTTAGATAACCCTGTCAATATGTTCCTCTTAAGAAGATAAATACAGAAATAATTAAAGATCTAGAAGCTTTAAACATATCTTTATCTCCAACTATGATGAATAAACCAAAATCCAATTTTGCCTTTAAATGGCCCTCAAACAATAGTATTAAATACTGGGGCACTCATCTCCCCTCTGACCTCTCCAAGGTATTTTCTCTTAACATCCAAAGATTTTTGTCCAGACTCAAGGAGGATCTCGCTTCATGGAACCAGGGAGAATTCTCGTGTTTTTTCAGAGTGAATAACATTAAAATGACAGTCTTACCCAGACTATTATACTTACTGCAGGTCATCCCTGTACATATCCTCCTCTATCTCTATCCTCTTTGTACACTGCCCCTATTGGTCTATCAATCAGTAGATTTGGTTTCCAGTACCATCTCTATGCTGACGACACCCAATTATACGCTTCTTCTCCTGACATCACGCCAGCCTTTCTAGAAAACACCGGCGATTGTCTAAACGCTGTGTCTAACATCATGTCCTCACTATATCTGAAACTGAACCTGTCAAAGACTGAACTCCTTGTATTTCCTCCCTCTACTAATGTACCTATACCCGACATTGCCGTTTCTGTGTGTGGTTCCACTATTACTCCCCAGCAACATGCCCGCTGTCTTGAGGTCATACTTGACTCCGAGCTTTCCTTTGCCCCCCACATTCGATGACTGGCTCGCTCTTGTCATCTGCACCTCAAAAACATTTCTAGAATTCTTACTTTTGATTCCGCAAAAACTCTTACTGTTTCTCTTATTCATTCTCGTCTGGACTATTGTAACTCTCTTCTAATCGGTCTCCCTCTTACCAAACTATCCCCTCTCCAATTTGTCTTGAATGCTGCAGCCAGGATCATATTCCTCACCAATCGTTACACCGATGCCTCTACCTTGTGCCAGTCATTACACTGGCTACCCATCCACTCCAGAATTCAGTATAAACTTATTACCCTCACCCACAAAGCCCTCCATGGCTCAGCACCACCCTACATCTCCTCCCTTGTTTCAGTATACCACCCTACCCGCGCCCTCCGTTCTGCTGATGACCTGAGGTTAGCATCCTCAATAATCAGAACCTCCCACTCCCGTCTACAACTCTTTACATGTGCTGCGGCAATTCTTTGGAATGCACTTCCCAGGTCAATACGATTAGTCCCCAATCCCCACAATTTTAAGCGTGCCCTGAAAACGCATTTATTCAGACTGGCCTATCGCCTCAACACATTAACCTAATCTATCCCTGTGAGGCACAGTCAAAAGTTTTACCATAACCAGGTTCCCCGCATCATGTTCCCACATGCTTTATGCATCCATTAGCCCTCTGTGTCTGTACTGTTACACACTTAACATTATGGCTGGTCCATACAATCAGGGCAATTGTTATCACCCACCTTTCGTGTCTCCCTCTTTCCTCATAGACTGTAAGCTTGTGAGCAGGGCCCTCACTCCTCTTGGTATCTGTTATGGTCTATGTGATTATTGTTATGCTGTAATGTCTATTGTCTGTACAAATCCCCTCTGAAATGTAAAGTGCTGCGGAATATGGCGGCGCTATAGAAATAACAATTATTATTATTATCTGGAGCAAAATTCAACACAAAGTTGGTCAATTTGCTAGGTTGACAGGACGTGCAAGGTTCTGGAGAAATGTTCTGGTTTGTCCAAAAGATGCTGGGGGCGTAGGTCTATCTGACTGTCACCGATATTATCTAGCGTCTGCGATGAGAGGATTCTCGATTTACTACACTATTTTAAATCAAAGCTCTGCGTCTGCATAGCACATGACATTTGCTCTGTACCAGTTGTCACCTTGCCTTGGACCTGGACCTCTTTACCGAGGAAGAATATTTCTGTATCATATAGCATCATGAAAATGCTCAAAATAATGCATACTCCATGGGTAAGCGGTATTCTGATTGACCCCTGTGCACCAATGATGCCAAGAACTGAGACTACGCAGTTCATACTAAAAGAAAACCCTGCTACGTGTTCCAGGTGGCCCCAAAGGGCGTGTTGTTGCCAACCTCTATTATTTTAGAGGGTCATGCTCTAAAGATCCGCCACAATTATGAATATGCTCAACTTTGGCACTTTTTATCCTCCCTTGACGTATGGAATTTGCACGATCTCTGTCCCCTTTGAAAGGATGTACTCCTCTGGTCCTCTGCATACCATCTCAAATATCTATAAATTACTGGTAAGATCAGATCTGGAGTCACTTCCATCTTTCTGTAGGACCTTCAGAGAACATTTACAAGAGAACAATGGAACAAATGTTTTCACTTGTCTCACTAATCCCAGGGAACAAGCTATAAAATTGCCTCAAGATGATCCTGAGTCCCTCTGCCCTGCACAAATGATTCCCAGATGTTTTGGCGTTGCAGGGCACACAAGGGTGCAATGTCTCACATCTGGTGGTCAGGTCCGGTTTTGGCGGTCTTTTGGAAGGGAGTCCTCAGAGCCACTCAGGAGATGACAGAGATAACCGTCCCCAATTGTCCTGAAGCTGCCTTGTTCTATGACGGTAATATAGAATCAGGAAGGGAAAGCAAAACAGCAGTAGAGCTACATTTAGGTGACAAAAGGGTGAAATTGGACATACCAGTATTGTAAGCACAAACTCAAACCTGACACCTTTGCTCCTGAATTCTGAGCTTCAAGGGGGTTAGAAAACGGTTTGCAGATAGGAGAGGATATTTCCGATTGTGTGTATAGGGAGACACCGGATATCTGAGATGCCACTGTTTGCCCATCGTCCACTCACAAACAGCATCTAGTAAAAGGGCCAATTTGGGTCATCCTGGAAGTATGAGTCTACGGTCAGGACTATAAAACGCTGGACGGCACAGAGAAATGTTCACATGTGAGGCGGCCCAAGAGGCTGATGAGATCCATAATTCCCTTCTCCTTCCCTCAAGGAAACTGGAAGATAACGGCAGACGGAAACATTCAGATAACCCTGTCTCATATTTGTGTATTGCTTTATTTTTACCTTTTATAGATTGTAAGCATTGCATATTTTTACATTTAATCTTACAATCTTTAATAAGTTTGGCCCTTGTATGCGGTGAAAAGAATCTATAGCTCTTGAGAGAGCGCGTGACCTTCTGATTGTCCGTAAGAAGCATATTTTGGGGACTCGTCGTCACCCAGTGTGTTTGATGAGTGGTGGCAGCTTGCTAAGTATCAGGGTGTGCAGACTGTGTCAGGGTGTGATAGCCTAAAACAGAGGTTGAGGGCTGGATTGAGTGAGAGGAGATAAATTAACCCCTACAGCCGCACCCCACGTCATGTGCTGAGAAGTAAGTGACAAAGAATGGTTTGCAGAGATAGCCACAGTTCATGGAGAGAATGATAGCGCAACACAAGCTGAAATGACTGCAACTGCTGCCAAATGGCGCCACTGGGAAACCACTGGGAATCCTCTCCGTCTTCATTTAGGTCACGTAACCGAGACTAAGCTTGCCTCCATACCCCGATAATCTATATAAACCATACAACCTGTGACTGATGAGGGGACATCACCCCCCACAGTGCTACATATATGCTTGTGGTCTAGTCTGGTTCTCATGGTCTGCCTCATGTCTATAGTCCCTAGCGTCTTTCTTTCCAACCTTTCTATCACACTCCTTATCTGTGCTAACTAATTACAAGCAACGTGTCCTTGGTTTCAGCTGTTGTGATATCTACCCTAATCAGTTACTTATCAGATTTTATATCACTTAAGGGGCCTTTACACATAGCGATATCGCTATGTGTGATACTTACCTCCGACCGGCTCCCCCGCTGTCTGTCGCTGATCGCGCAGCTCCATTTCTCGTCGGCTGCTTCCTGCTGGCGCCGACGAGCGACGCGTGGACGCGGACAGAGGACGTCAGGATCGCTGCGTCTGCAAGGTAAGTATCGTCCGCTGTATCGCTGCTGCCTCGCTGTGAGATCTGCCTGTGTGGCGGCTCACTAGCGACCACTTAGCGATGCACCAGCGATCCTGACCGGGTCATATCGTTGTCGGGATCGCTGGTGCATCGCTGTGAGATCTGCCTGTGTGGCAGCTCACTAGCGATCATTTAGCGATGCACCAGCGATCCTGACCGGGTCATATCGTTGTCGGGATCGCTGGTGCATCGCTGTGAGATCTGCCTGTGTGGCAGCTCACTAGCGATCATTTAGCGATGCACCAGCGATCCTGACCGGGTCATATCGTTGTCGGGATCGCTGGTGCATCGCTGTGAGATCTGCCTGTGTGGCAGCTCACTAGCGATCATTTAGCGATGCACCAGCGATCCTGACCGGGTCATATCGTTGTCAGGATCGCTGGTGCATCGCTGTGAGATCTGCCTGTGTGGCAGCTCACTAGCGATCATTTAGCAATGCACCAGCGATCCTGACCGGGTCATATCGTTGTCGGGATCGCTGGTGCAACGCTAAATGTAAAGGGGCCTTTACTGATTTCTGTTTGTACAGGGGGGGAAATAAGTATTTGACCCCTTGCTGATTTTGTAAGATTGCCCACTGTCAAAGACATGAACAGTCTATAATTTTAAAGGTAGGTTAATCTTAAAATTTAGAGCTAGAATATCAATAAATAAAATCCAGAAAATCACGGTTAGGGTTGGCGGAACGCACCAAATGAAATATAATAATCAGGTGCGTTCACAACCCGGGGTCCACCGTGCAGAGATGCAACTTGCAGCTAAGCAATGGCGGAACAAGATGGCGGCTGAACATCGAAAACACGCGGGTTAGATGTCACCCGGTGTGAACCGCGGTGGACTCTGTTACTTCACAGAGCTGCATCAACTACGTAATAGAACACTGTTCCCTGTTAAACGTCACAGGGCTTAGCTGATATAGCGTGAGTGAGGTCTCTAGGCTCAACCCCTAGGACGCGGGGATTCGAGTCTGACCAGACCCGCAATGCGCACGGTGTCACACAAGTGATGCCACTACTTGGCGCTGACACTAGGCACTGACACTGCCTCCTACCTACACTATCAGCCTAGGCACTGCCTGGCAGGGCTGAACAACTCATGCATACCAAGGGTAGGGGTTTCATAATGAGTCAGTCATACGTGCATACAACACACACACACCACATGGTCTATACTAGCACACGGCCGTGCGGCTGTGAGATCCTTTTATAGATCTCAGTCTGCCAGGACCTTGCTAGTGGATCAATCCGGGCTTGCTTGAGGACCTGAGCAGCTGACCACTGACCACCAATGAGAGGTCAGTAAGGTGAAACCTGGACTTAATCTCAGGAATGAATGCTTTCTGCTGTTTGCTGTTGATTGCTATAGCTGAACCTGGAGAGGCAGCAGCAATCAATCGCACACCACGGGTCTGAGCAATACATTGAGACCGACGTCTCCGCTGAGCAGGATCCGCTGCAGCTGAGAATGAATGGGAGACCACAGGAGAAGACGGCTTGGGATTCCTCCTGTGCAGAGGGAGAATGCCTAACATTACCCCCCCTCCTAGGGCCACCCCCCGCGAGCCTCGCTACGCTTAAATGCCGCAATCAGCTGAGGCGCACGAATGTGCTCAAGCGGCTCCCAGGTCCTATCTTCCAGACCATGACACTTCCAGTCAACCAAATAAAAATTTTTGCCGCGTACCACCTTGGAATCGACAATCACGTTCACCTCAAAATCGTCCGAAGACGTACCCAACGTCTCGGCAGATGACTCAGAAAACCGAGATATATAAACGGGTTTCAGGAGGGAAACGTAAAAGGCGTCCATGATACCAAGGCGGGGTGGAAGGGACATGCGACAGATCACAGGATTCACCTGCTCGAGGACCTTGAAAGGACCGAAGTAGCGAGGAGCAAATTTAGTGGTCTCAACACACAGCCTGATGTTACAGGCTGAGAGCCACACTAAATCACCAGGAGTGAAGATGAGAGCGGGGCGACAATGTGCATCGGCGGAGAACCTCATGCTCTCCTTAGACACCTGAATGACCTCCCGAGTGTGTCCCAAATGTCACGCGCTTCCACAGCCCAGTCCACCATTCTGGAGTCGGTAGATGAAACGGGCATGAGCACAAGAACGCGCGGATGCTGACCATAATTAAGGAGGAAAGGTGTCTGCCCAGTAGAGTCAACAACGGCATCATTAAGGGCGAGCTCTGCCCAAGGTAATAAGGATGTCCAGTCATCCTGGCTGGCCGAGACAAAATGCTGCAAGTACGTGACCAGAGTCTGATTGGCCTTCTCCACCAATCCGTTCGTCTCGGGATGGTATGCTGAAAAGAGATTGAGCTCAATGCTGAGTAGCCGACAAAGCTCTCTACAGAACGGAGAAGCGAACTGAGGACCCTGGTCGCTATCTATCTTGTCTGACATGCCGTGTAAGCGGAAGACGTGCTTAATGAAAAACACAGCCAAGGCCTGTGCCGATGGTACACACGGGAGGGGAACTAAGTGTACCATCTTGAAGAAAAGGTCGGTAACAACCCAGATGACCGTATTATTGCAGGACTTAGGCAAACCCACAATGAAGTCCATCCCGACCATCTCCCAGGGTCTATGTGCCACTGACCGCAGCTACAACAGGCCAATTTCTGGTACAGGAAACACATATGCCTGAACATAGTCCCTTACGTCGCACGCCATTCCCGACCACCAATATGACTTCGCCAGGAGCTCAGACATCCTTTTGACTCTGAAGTGTCTACCCACCCAGGAAGAGTAGGCCCAGGCGAGAACCTCCGGTCGCAAGTTAGGTGGTACCAGAGTCTTGCCCGAGGGTACAGACTCAAGGGACCTGGCATAAATTCTTCTCCCCGGTGAGGAAATGAAGGGTTAAATTAAATCAGGAGAAGAATAAAAATCATCTGGCCTGGCGAGAATTCAGGCGCTGCACCGTTTGTAAATATAGTAGTTTTTTGTCAGTGTACACCTGGAAAGGGTGCCGAGCCCCTTCCAGGAGACGTCGTCACTCGGAAAAAGCCAACTTCATGGCCATAACTCCCTATCCCCGATGGAGTAGTTGCAATCCACCAGTGAGAAGGTCTTAGAGTAAAAGAAACACGGATGTTTCTGACCTTAAGCATCCTTTTGGTAAAGGACTGCTCCTGCACCAACGGACATCCGCCTCTAGAATGAACGGTTTATCTACATCGGGGCAATGTAACACAGGAGCCCTGGCAAAGTGTGACTTCACGGACGTGAAAGCCTTAGAGACCTCTTATGACCACAACCTGGCAATGGCTCCTTTTTTGGTGAGAGCAACCAAAGGAGCTACCAAGGTAGAGTAGTGGGGGATGAATTGGCGATAATAGTTGATGAACCCCATGAAGCACTGCACCGCTTTAAGGGAATGAGGTTCTTGCCAGTTCATCACAGACTTCAGTTTGGCAGGATCCATAGCCAAGCCTTTGGATGAGATAATATAGCAAGGACTCCTGCTCAAACACGCACTTCTCTAACTTGGCGTAAAGAGAATTGGTGTGCAAGAGGTCGAAGACCTTGCAGACATCTTTTTGGTGGGTATCTATATCTGGCGAATAGATGAGGATATTGCCAAGATATACAACAACCGAGGTGGACAATATATCCCAAAAGAGATCATTAAGAAAGTCTTGGAAGATGGCCGGGGTGTTAGTAAGGCTAAACGGCATCACCAGATATTCACAGTGACCGTCTCTTGTATTAAACACATTCTTCCATAAGTCCCCTTCGCGAACGGGTATCAGATTATACGCGCCCCGCAGATCCAGCTTAGTAAATATCCTATCAAAGAGTTTCGAGATGAGGGGTAGAGGATATTTATTTTTTTATAGTGATGGCTTTGAGACCACGGTAGTCTGTACACGGACGTAATTCCCCACTCTTCTTCTGAACGAAGAAGAACCCAGGAGACACTGACTGCCTAATAAACCCCATCGCCAAATTCTCTTTAATATACTGGGACATAGCCTCCATCTCCAGGAGTGAAAGGGTGTAGACACGTCCCCGGGGAGGTTCCATACCAGGCAAGAGGTCTATAGGATAGTCATAGGGGCGATGAGGTGGCAGGGTCTCTGTTACCTTTTGGAGAACACGTCCGTGTATTGCCAATACTGTTTGGCTAGCGATGTTAAATCTGCGGGTTGCTGTTGATTGCTATAACTGAACCTGGAGAGGCAGCAGCAATCAATCGCACAGCACGGGTCTGAGCAATACACTGAGACCGACGTCTCTGCTGAGCAGGATCCGCTGAGACTGAATGGGAGACCGCAGGAGAAGACATGGCTTGGGATTCCTCCTGTGCTGAGGGAGAATCCCAGCGCCTAACAATCACATTGTATAAATGATATACATTTATTTGCATTTTGCAGTGAGAAATAAGTATATGATAACCTACCAACCATTAAGAGTTCTGGCTCCTACAGACCAGTCAGACACTCCTAATCAACTCGTTACCTGCATTAAAGACAGCTGTCTTATATAGTCACCTTTATAAAAGACTCCTGTCCACAGGCTCAATTAATCAGACTAACCTCTACAACATGGGCAAGACCAAAGAGCTTTATAAGGATGTCAGGGACTAGATCATAGACCTGCACAAAACTGTAATGCGCTACAAAACCATCAATAAGACGCTGGGTGAGAAGGAGACAACTATTGGTGCAATAGTAAGAAAATGGAAGAAATACAAAATGACTGTCAATCGACATCGATTTGGGGCACCATGCAAAATCTCACCTCATAGGGTATTCTTGATCATGAGGAAGGTAAAAGAAGGTGAGAGATCAACCTAACATTACATGGGGGAACTTGTTAATGATCTCAAGGCAGCTGGGACCACAGTCACCGAAAAAACCATTGGCAACACATGTCGCTGTAAAGGTTTAAAATCCTGCAGTGCCCGCAAGGTCCCCCTGCTCAAGAAGGCACATGTGCAGGCCCGTCTGAAGTTTGCCAATGAACACCTGGATGATTCTGAGTGATTGAGAGAAGGTGCTGTGGTCAGATAAGACAATAATTGAGCTGTTTGGCATTAACTCAATTCACCGTGTTTGGAGGAAGAGAACTGTTGCCTATGACCCAAAAAACACAGTCCCCACTGTCAAGCATGGAGGTGGAAACATTATGTTTTGGGGGTGTTTCTCTGCTAAGGGCATAGGACTACTTCACCGCATCAATGGGAGAATGGATGGAGCCTTGTACCGAAAAATCCTGAGTGACAATCTCCTTCCCTCTGCCAGGACATTAAAAATGAGTCATGGCTGGGTCTTCCGGCAAGACAATAACCCAAAACATACAGTCAAGGCAGCAAAGGAGTGACTCAAAAAGAAGCACATTAAGGTCATGGTGTGGCCTAGCCAGTCTCCAGACCTTAATCCCATAGAAACCTTATGGAGGGAGTGGAAGCTCCGAGTTGCCAAGCGACAGCCTCAAAATCTTAATGATTTAGAGATGATCTGCAAAGAGGAGTGGACCAAAATTCCTCCTGATATGTGCGCAAACCTCATCATCAACTAAAAAAAACGTCTGACTGCCGGGCTTGCCAACAATGGTTTTGCCACAAACTATTAAGTCTTGTTTACCAGAACGATCAAATACTTATTTCTCACTGCAAAATGCAAATACATTTATATAATTTATACAATATGATCTTCTGGATTTTATTTTTGAAATTCTAGCTCTCAATGTTAAAATTAACCTACTCTTAATATTATAGACTGTTCATGTGTTTGTCAGTAGGCAAACTTACAAAATCAGCAACGGATCAAATAATTATTTCCTACACTCTATATTATATATGTGATATGTTATCTATGTTAACCTCTTTAATCATAAAATTTTAAAAAATGAATTGGAAAAATAATAAAGTAATTAACAAGAGCCAGCATATGTTTGTAGCAAACAAGTCATGCCAGTCTAATCTATTTTCCTTTTGTGATGGAATCACTGACTTGGTGGATCAGGGAAATGTGGTAGATATAGTATCTCAACTTCAGCAAAACATTTCATCCTTATTGAAAAAATGACCAAGTATGGGATTGAAAAGCCTATGGTTTGGTGGATTCATAACTGGCTGAATGATCATACTCAAAGGGTGGCTCAGTGATCATACTCAAAAACTGGTAATAAATGGTTGCACATCCAACTAGAAAAGTGTTTCAAGTGGGGTAGCACAAGTCTCTGTCCTGGTCCTAGTCTTGTTCAACATTTTTCTAAATGATCTAGATAAGGGAACTGAAGATAAACTAATCAAATTTGCAGACGATGCAAAGCTAGGAGGTATAGCGAACACTACAGAAGAGAGAGAAAGGATTCAGAATGATCAACATAAGCTTGAACAATGGGCAGCGACTAAGAGAATAGTATTTAACAGGGAGAAATGCAAGATACTACATCTGGGCAAGAAAAACGAAAATTACATCTACATAATAGGATAATTACAACTAAGCAACAGCACGTGCAAAAAAGACTTGGGTATACTAATAGCTCACAGACTGTACATGAGTCAACAGTGTGATGCAGCAGCAATAAAGGCAAGCACCATTCTAGGATGTATTAAGAGAAGCAGAGTCTAGATCATGTGAAGTAAGTATCTCCCTTTGGTCCTCCTTGGTCAGGCCTCATCTGGAATACTGTGTACAGTTCTGGGCACCAAATTTTAAAAAGACATTGAAAAACTAGAGCAAATTCAGAGAAGAGTTACCAGTATGTCCTACGAGGAATCTGAGAATGTTTAGCTTGGAAAAAAAACAGAGAGGAGACTTAATAGCCGTCTACAAAATCTGAATGGATGTCACAGTGTAGTGGGATCATCATTCTAGGATTCTATATGCCAGTGTGAGTGAGCACTAATATGCAGACAAGAAGTCCTGTCACCTGTTATCTGGTCCTGATGGTCATGGCTGGACGAATGGTCGCTCCGTGTCCCGGTCTCCAGACAGTATTGCACAAGTGTGTAAGTTGCGCTAGAGTCGTCATCAAAGGCAACAAAGAGCTGAGAATGGAGGCAGCACATGCGCCCTACCGGTTGAGCGCAGTAGAAGCTCATGCACAGACCTAGGCTCTCCTTGCTGTATGGGTAGAGTCGCCAGACTTTCACCGTTAGATCTGACCCTATGAAGGAAGGCCAAAAAGTAGTTATTAATAAATCCATGAATCATTGTACAACATATAATATTGATGTCCAAGGAGAACTGTCATCTTGGGAGTAAATAAGGCAGTACACCCGGTATTACATCTGATATCAGTTTACGATGCGTGTTCATGGGTATCACAGCTGTCATTCACATGCCCTAGTGGAGGCCATGAAGCCAGACTGACAAGCACTGGAGCTATCCGCTACATTCATCCTCTCCTATCCCTTGGTTGATGGCTTTCTCCCCTGTATAAACTAGGCCATGTCAGCAAGGCCTCATATTCATGCTGTCTGTTCGGCGCTCAGCCTCACATTTTACTTCTGGGTGTGGATCAATACTTATACAATTATTGGTGATGTACCCAATAATCTACGTGTTCGTACTGC
This sequence comes from Dendrobates tinctorius, assembly GCF_039654945.1. Classification (NCBI taxonomy): domain Eukaryota; kingdom Metazoa; phylum Chordata; class Amphibia; order Anura; family Dendrobatidae; genus Dendrobates; species Dendrobates tinctorius. The sequence continues at coordinate 2,318,283 of NW_027361902.1, read as the reverse complement.
CAGGTTCAGAAACCAGACATCGGCACAGTCTCAGAGCAAATACCTAAGAACTAATCTACAAATCTCAGCAGGAATGAGCAGTCTCCTCCAGAATTGGAGTAATCAGCAATGCAACGTCAGGTGCGAGGTATGGGCCACTCACCAGCTGATATGATGTACTGGTTCTCTGGGATGGACATCAAACTAGTGACTCGGCCAGGACTATGAGCCTCGGTATCACACTGCAGTTGGTCTGAGTGCAAGTTATACACTAGGAGGCGGCCATCATCTGATCCAATTATACAGAAGAACCTGGAAGACAGAAGACGATTAATGAAGATGGTAAGAACAGTAGGTCCTACTGCTCCACCCACTGACAGTACTCAGTATGTAGAACAGGATCATCAGAAAATGGTGATTAGATCAGCAAGAGAAAGAATGGAAAGGAAGAATTTACAGAATAAGGATAAACCGGAAGGGAACCGCAGAGCAACAGCCTAACATGCAGCCATCCATCTTCACTGTCATAGAATGATGCCCATCAGTCTCCTAGATGAACTATGCCATCAGCTCCATCTTCTGATCATACCAGTCATGCAATTGTGACATTTAGTCTCTCTTTCCAGTTATTCATCATCCAATCGTTCCATCCTCTCATGCGATCATCTTAATCACCATCATCTCAATCATTTCATCTTAACATAGTCAACTGGTTAGTAGGGCTGAAAAGAGACACTTGTCCACCAAATTCAATTGAGAAATCATTTTCCTAAAACTGTCATGCCATCATCTCAATAATACCATCCTCTCAGTCATCCTATGATCCCAATCATTTTCCGAGATCAGTTATACCATCATCTCAGTCTTTCAATCATACTGGTCATGTCCTTAGTCTGTGTTTCCAATCCTTCCATCATCCAATCATTCCATGCTCTCAATCATCCAACATCTCATAAATGATCTGTCTTCTGATGACATCGATCAGGTCATAAAAACTGAACTCCTTGTGTTTCCTCCCTCCACTAACCTACCTATGCCCGACACTGCCATTTCCGTGTGTAGTGCTACCATTACTCCCCAGCAACAGGCCCGCTGTCTTGGGGTCATGCTTGATTCAGAGCTCGTAGTCACCCCCCACATCCGATCACTGGCTCGCTCTTGTTATCTGCACCTCAAAAAAGTTTCTACAATTCGACCGTTTCTTAACTTCTAATCTATAATAACTCTTAGGGTACCGTTACACTTATCGACGCACCAGCGATCCTGACAATGATACGACCTGGTAGGGATCACTGGTGTGTCGCTAAATGGTCGCTAGTGAGCTGCCAAACAGGCAGATTTACCCAACGACGCAGCAACGATCCAGCGATCTGTATAACGACCTCGGCGGTCGTTAGGACCTTGTCACACAGCAGCGATTCTGACGACTCCCGCCTGCGTCCATGATTTCTGAGTCGCTAACGAGGTCGCTCGTCGGTGTCAAACACAGCGATGCATGCTGGCCAGCAGGACACCAGCGATCAAAAAATGGCCCAGGACATTCGAGCATGATCAGCGACATCGCAGCTGGGGCCTGGTCGCTGCTAAGTGTCACATGTAACGAGATCGCTGGCGAGGTCGCTGTTGCGTCACAAAATTGGTGATGCTTCAGCAATCTCGCTATGTGAGACGGGGCCTTTAGTGTAGCTCTTATTCATTTTTGTCTGGACTAATGTAACTCTACTAATCGGTCTCCCTCTTACCAAACTCTCCCCTCTGCAATCTGTCTTAAATACGGCAGCCAGGATCATATTCCTCACCAACTGTTACAACGATGCCTCTACCTTGTGCCAGTCATTGCACAGGTTACCTATCCACTCCAGAATCCAGTACAAATTTATTACCCACACCGCCCTCCATGGCTCAGCACCACCCTACATCTCCTCCCTCGTCTCAGTCTACCACCCTACCCATGCCCTCCGTTTTACTAATGACCTCAGGTTAACATCCTCAATAATACGAATCTCCCATTCCCGTCTCCAAGACTTTTCAAGTGCTGCCCCGATTCTTTGGAATGCACTAACCAGGATAATATGATTAATCCCCAAAACCCCCAGTTTTAAGCATGCCCTAAAAACGCATTTCTTCAGACTGGTCTACCACCTCAATGCACTTATCTAACTATCCCTGTATTGCCCATTCAAAACTTTCTTCATAACCAGGACCCTTGTATCAAGTTCTCACATGCTTTATGCAGTTAATAGCCCACTGTGTCTGTACTTTTTCACACTCTGGTTGGTAACCGGCTCATGCAGCATTACATGAACACCCGATTTATTACATTATGGCTGGTCAGAACTATGAAAGCATAAATAATAAATATCTCAGCCACAGCGCTAGCGCTATAGTCTACTCAGCTGCAAAATATTAGGATAATACCACAAAATTACTCCAAATAAATAAATAATTAAAAGTTTTAATATTTGCGCTCAGAGATAGACTTTTAAATATACTAAACTCACTCCTCAAGTAGAAGTGGAAAACTAAGTAGCCAACCTAGATTGCAACCTTCAGTTAGCGATGAGGGTCAGGCACCGCCTACTTGACTCTTTGCAAAAAACTTCAAAAATTGGAAAAATAAAAGAGAATTTTTTTTTTTTTTTTTATAAATCAAATTATGCCACGTATGCAAAGTTCACCATAGGGCTAAGGAAAATAAAAATTGTCCATATAAAAAAAAGGAATCAGAAATACCTTGAGATTAGCTTCTTTGATCTGATGGTGCTTAGCAGTCCAGGTCCTGTGCATAGGAGGTTCCAATAAAACGACAACGATAATATTAATGAAGTCCAGAATAATGTCACCATGTGAGGAGAAGGGTTTGATGCTATAGGTTGCGGACGCTTGTCCCGGCCGGAGACAGGCGTCCTCTCTGCAGTGCGCCCTCCTGGGCTCAAGGCGGTAGCGGCGCACGCCGAGAAAAGCTAACAAGGTCCGCAGGACCTTGTGTGACGTCACAGTCACGTGATCACTCACGTGACTAGCTATGGAGAGCGGTGAAGCTCAAAAAACATCCGACGCGTTTCTGAATCAACGGATTCCTTCATCAGGGATACTCCATAGCGGATAGATAGCATTTATATACCCTTCACCTTCAGAGGTTCTAATTTAGACATTGAAAGCAAAAAGTTCGATTTCACTATTAAGCCCATTAGGCATCAGAGTGTCCATCATAAAAATCCATCTACTTTCTTCTTTTGACATCTGATGGATGAAGTTGCCTCTCCTCCAACTTCTATTAACCACTTTGATTCCTGTCACTAATGTGCCTCTTATAAGACCCCCATGATTAATTAAAAAATGATTGGAGAGGGGATGACCGCTGAATTTATTCTTAATATTCCTCAGATGTTCCGCTATCCTTATATACAATGGACGTATGGTCCGGCCAATATATAATTTGCCACAAGGGCAGGTTATTCCATATATGACCCCCTTAGTTTCACAGGTTATGAAGTCCTTAATTTTGACCTCCCGAAATTTATTTGAAATAGACAATTGCTTTCTAAGACCTAATTTTCTACAAGGTCCACATTTATTGCATGGAAAAAACCCTTTTGGGGGTGTGTGAACATGTACATGACTCGTCAACATAGGTTTAGGAATAGAGGGGGCTATTATATTACCGAGATTATTTGCTTTCCTAAAAACAAACCTAGGATAAACTGGTAACTTTTCACCGATCACTTTATCATTTTTTAATATATTCCAGTGTCGGTTAACAATCTTTCTAAGGATTTTACTGTTGGCATTATACTGTGTAATAATAGGAATATCTTCCATAATAGAACACTCGGTGTTTTTCTTTTGTTGTATCAGTAGATCCTCTCTCGGCATTTTCCTAACAGTCTCCTTGATTTCACCCAGGACAGCTGTCACCTTCCAAGCTGGCTTGTGAATGTACCTAAAAGCCAGCTCATTAGGGCGCATAGGAATTGCTGTAGAATACAAGATTTTGACAAGGAGGCGGTATTTCTGACTAATAAATTTGTCCGAAAGGGGTATGACATTAAGGTCCTGGGTGAAATCAAGGAGACTGTTAGGAAAATGCCGAGAGAGGATCTACTGATACAACAAAAGAAAAATACCGAGTGTTCTATTATGGAAGATATTCCTATTATTACACAGTACAATGCCAACAGCAAAATCCTTAGAAAGATTGTTAACCGACACTGGAATATATTAAAAAATGATAAAGTGATCGGTGAAAAGTTACCAGTTTATCCTAGGTTTGTTTTTAGGAAAGCAAATAATCTCGGTAATATAATAGCCCCTTCTATTCCTAAACCTATGTTGACGAGTCATGTACATGTTCACACACCCCCAAAAGGGTTTTTTCCATGCAATAAATGTGGACCTTGTAGAAAATTAGGTCTTAGAAAGCAATTGTCTATTTCAAATAAATTTCGGGAGGTCAAAATTAAGGACTTCATAACCTGTGAAACTAAGGGGGTCATATATGGAATAACCTGCCCTTGTGGCAAATTATATATTGGCCGGACCATACGTCCATTGTATATAAGGATAGCGGAACATCTGAGGAATATTAAGAATAAATTCAGCGGTCATCCCCTCTCCAATCATTTTTTAATTAATCATGGGGGTCTTATAAGAGGCACATTAGTGACAGGCATCAAAGTGGTTAATAGAAGTTGGAGGAGAGGCAACTTCATCCATCAGATGTCAAAAGAAGAAAGTAGATGGATTTTTATGATGGACACTCTGATGCCTAATGGGCTTAATAGTGAAATCGAACTTTTTGCTTTCAATGTCTAAATTAGAACCTCTGAAGGTGAAGGGTATATAAATGCTATCTATTCGCTATGGAGTATCCCTGATGAAGGAATCCGTTGATTCAGAAACGCGTCGGATGTTTTTGAGCTTCACCGCTCTCCATAGCTAGTCACGTGAGTGATCACGTGACTGTGACGTCACACAAGGTCCTGCGGACCTTGTTAGCTTTTCTCGGCGTGCGCCGCTACCGCCTTGAGCCCAGGAGGGCGCACTGCAGAGAGGACGCCTGTCTCCGGCCGGGACAAGCGTCCGCAACTTATAGCATCAAACCCTTCTCCTCACATGGTGACATTATTCTGGACTTCATTAATATTATCGTTGTCGTTTTATTGGAACCTCCTATGCACAGGACCTGGACTGCTAAGCACCATCAGATCAAAGAAGCTAATCTCAAGGTATTTCTGATTCCTTTTTTTTATATGGACAATTTTTATTTTCCTTAGCCCTATGGTGAACTTTGCATACGTGGCATAATTTGATTTATAAAAAAAAAAAAAAAATTCTCTTTTATTTTTCCAATTTTTGAAGTTTTTTGCAAAGAGTCAAGTAGGCGGTGCCTGACCCTCATCGCTAACTGAAGGTTGCAATCTAGGTTGGCTACTTAGTTTTCCACTTCTACTTGAGGAGTGAGTTTAGTATATTTAAAAGTCTATCTCTGAGCGCAAATATTAAAACTTTTAATTAAGAACTATGAAAGCAATTGTTATCTCCCCTACTTCCTCATAGATTCTAAGCTTGTGAGTAGGGCCCTCATTTCTCCTGTATCTGGTGATCGGGACCCTCATTCCTCTTGGTATCTGGTGATTTATGTGATTAATGTCTTTGATTGTCTGTATAAGTCCCCTCTAAAATGTAAAGTGCTGCGGAGTATGTTGGCGCTATCATTATAAAATTATGTCATTATAAAATCAGTCTGTCTTTCCAGTCATCCCAATCAATCACCCTTGTCATCCATCATCTCAGTCAATCACTGCATAATATGACTCCATCACCAATTAATATCAAACGTTCATGATCTCAACTGTTCCATCATCCCGAAATCTAATCATTCACCCCATTGTCTCAGTCATCCGACCAACCGTAAATGCCATCAGTCTGTTTCCAGTCATCCTATTGCTCCACATATTCTGGTCATTGGACGATTTTGGTGGCTCACATCTCATTAGTCCCAGAAACCTGAAATTTACCTGTGTCTTGCAATGTTGTCCTTGTTTTCTGAACCTTCTCGTTGCTGTGTACCTGCTGCTGGGCTGTCTGCTATATAAGAGAACAGGCAGAAGCAGCAGGAATTACTCTTTGAACCGCTGACCTTCATCCTGCTAACCACACGCATGGGATTGGTGAGGACACTGGCCTTCACTAGGTGTCCATCTTCAAGCAGTACACAGACCATCTCCTGGAGCGGACAGTATTCTGCGGACAGCAGTCGCTCCCCTCCATCCAGCATTGTTAGCAGCTGCCCAGTTGATGTACAGAGGAGCCGCACGGTATCATCAGCACAGACACACAGGGTTCTGGAGGGGGTGAGAGCTTCATTGACAATAATTGTGGTCACCGTAGTTCCCAGAAACCAGTGCAGTTTGCACAAGTGCTGGACCTGCCAGACTTGCAGTTCATTGTGACCATGGGTTACAATATAGTCCTCATTCCTGAAGAAAGCAACCAGTCCCAACACAGGACCTGACATTCGCTGCTCCTCCATCTGCTCCTGTGTGGTGAGGTCCCATGTGTGGAGAGAAGAGTCCTCAGACCCAGAGACCAGGACTGTCCCAGAAGAGATGAGTGACAACACGGTGACGGGACCTGTCAGTAAGGCAGGAGAAGATGGACACTAAGGAGTGGGGGTCATTATGCGACTGCACCACCAGGAGATTGTACCATAAGAAGCAACAAGAGACGAGAAGGCAAGTATAAGGGCAGAGTCAGACAGCCATAGAACTCGTGCGAGAATCGCATTGCACAGAACGGTCTGGCCCGGTACCTCTCCTGACCTGAGCAAGACAGCGTGATGCATTACTATGCTCAAGAGAGCTGACAGCCAGTATGAGTTTTACGATGCGATTCTCGCACTAGAAATACCGCCGTATGACTCTGCCCTCTGATGGAGAATCGCACGAGGACACGGTCTCAACACCTGGCATTGGGGCCAGGAAGCTTTCTCCTAAATCCCATCTGAAGGCATCACTGAGCAAGTAATCACTGCTTCACATAAAGTCCTCATTAAAGATTTGCAGAAGGGGGGTACCCTGGATCGCCATCATGGAACTAAAGCAAATTTCTCCTAAATTACACCACATTCAGTGTGTAAGTGGTAATGTTTATTTCTGGTCAGTGGGTAAGTGTGTCCATTTCTGGTCAGTGGGTGTTATGGAAGCCCAGGTTGCTTTTATAACAGCCTTCAGCTCGTCTGCATTGTTGGGTCTGGTGTCTTTCATCTTCCTTCTGACAATACTGGTCTTGATAAAACACAGTGGACCTACACCAGCAGATGACATGGCTCCCCAAACCATCACCGATTGTGGATAATTCACACTAGACCTCCAGCAGCTTGGATTGTGGCCCCTCCACTCTTCCTCCAGACTCTGGGACCTTGATTTCCAAGGTCTAGTGTGAAGTTTCCACAATCAGTGATGGTTTGGGGAGCCATGTCATCTGCTGGTGTTGGTCCACTGTGTTTTATCAAGACCAAAGTCAGCGCGGCCGTCTACCAGGACATGTTAGAGCTCTTCATGCTTCCCTCTGCCGACAAGCTTTATGGAGACGGAAATGTCATTCTCCAGCAGGACTTGGCCCCTGTCCACACGGCCAATAGTACCATTACCTTGTGTACAAACAACAATATCACTGCTGGATTGGCAGCAAACTCCCCTGACCTTAATCCCACAGAGAATCTATGGAGTATTGTCAAGAGGAAGATGAGAGACACCAGACCCAACAATGCAGACGAGCTGAAGGCTGCTATCAAAGCAACCTGGGCTTCCATAACCCCTCAGCAGTGCCACAGGCTGATCGCCTCCATGCCACACCGCATTGATGCAGTAATTGATGCAAAAGGAGCCTGACCTTAACCCCATAGAGAATCTATGGAGTATTGTCAAGAGGAAGATGAGAGACACCAGACTGTCACGGTTCTGCCCCAGGGTGTCTGGGATATTGATATTGACAGTTCAGCCATCCAATCCGGTACAGGGGCTTGCTGAAGCTGTCAGTACTTTGACTGACAGCATGGCCATCCAATCTGGTTCAAGGGCGTGCTGAGCTGTCAGTGTGTTTGTTGATGGCTCGACTAGCCAACCGGTGACTGGGAGGTGTAGGCAGTCTCCAGGTGTTCACTATCCCGGGTAAATGCCATGCTTACAGAACTGAGCAGCTTCTCCCAGACCACTGCAAGACGTACATTTATCTTGTGAGGTTTGTGCTTTGTGTTCCCTGTGCCTTGAGTTCTGTATGCTTGATCTGTTGCCTAGCCTTGGACTTTGTTCTGACTATCCGCCTGTTTAACCCCTTCTGCTCTGATCCGTTATCCTCCCTGTACACTGACCTCGGAACGTTGCCTGACTACGCTTTTGCCTCTTCCTTCTGTTTATGACGTACCCTCCTGGTTTCTGACCTTAGACTCCTTGACCACTCTGACTCACGGGTTGGCCATGAGAAGTGACTAGCATCACACAGACAACAATGCAGACGAGCTGAAGGCTGCTATCAAAGCAACCTGGGCTTCCATAACCCATCAGCAGTGCTACAGGCTGATCGCCTCCATGCCACGCCACATTGATGCAGAAGTATTGAGGGCATTTACTGAACATACATTTCAAGAGGACATTACAGATTTTACAATCATTTTTCAAGCTGGTGTTATAAAGTATTCTAATTTCCTGAGATAATGCCTTTTGGGTTTTCATTGGCTGTAAGCCATAATCATCAACATTACCAGAAATAAACCCGTGAGGTAGATCACTCTGTGTGTAATGACTCTATAGAATAGAGGAGAGTCACTTTCTGTATTGAAGAACTGACAAATTCACTTTTTGATGATATTCTCATTTTGTGAGAAGCTCCTGTAGTGTACAAATGATTGCATTATCATTGTTAGGAACGGTGGAACACAATAAATAAAATAATAATAAAGTGCATTCGCCGCTCGGGGTCCATCGTGCAGTAGGTGGTATAACTGCTGCTAAGTGGTGGCAGACAAGCAATATGGCGGTATGATGCACACCCGGAGTGCGCAGAGCGGCCTCTGTTCACACACAGAGGTGCCGCAAAAAAAAAAACATACAAAACGCTGAACCTGTTAGTGACACAGGCCTCAGGTAGATGCACACAAGGTATCTGGTCACAGGAGCAGGACCCAAGGACAGAGGAGCTGCGTCCCTCTAGACCTACCGTGTGTGCGGCTCCGCTTCTGGGGACGCCAAGGAGGGCTGCAACTGCAGCGCGGCGTAGGACACTGCCGCTGAACGACAAAGCCTGAAATCAAGCGCGATGTCGGACGCTAGCGTAGCGGTACGGTGAGCACAGTGGCTTAAGGCTTGCCACTGACTGATATACTAATTCCCTATCCACATGCGTAATATCAGAGGGAAGGGGTTTCAAATGAGTCAGACATCAGAATCATGCATCCGTCTCCATTCACACATAGCAAGTATAGTCTATACTAGCGCATGGCGGAACGGCCATGCGTGCTTTTTATAGCAGTGCGGCACCTTCCAGATCTCTGAGATGGACCAATGAGATCTGGAACAGGACCTGGGCACATGACTCCCGATCTCCAATGGGAGATCGTAGGAGCACAGAGGGTGTGCTGCAAAGTAATCTCCTCTGCAGTAGAAAGACAGGAGACCGCAGAATGTGAGGCTCTGGATTCCAGCAGAGCAGATGCAGAAACCTGATGCCTAACATTACCCCCCCTCCTAGGGCCCCCTCCACTCTGAGCCTTCCAATCCACCACCCTGTGCCCATCAGAGGCATAGGCCTCAGACTCGTCCGAAGGCAAGTCTGATGTCCCGGTAGGTGACACATGGAAGGTATCAGAGATGGCAAGATCGCCAGGTTTAAGAAAGGACATGTGGGAGACAACGGGAGCGGCAAAACCGCCCGGAGCATAAGTTGAAGTGGGACGCCGCAGTGTGTCGGCGGACGTCTCTCCTCTCTGTTTAAGGAAGCTTACCCGAGCACACGAGGCGCATGTCCCGAGCCCTGTGCGGCCACCAATACGACCCTGCCAGGAGTTTTGTGGTCTGCATGTAGCCACAGTGATCACTCGCCCTGGAAGCGTGTGCCCACGCGAGAACCTTGGGCCGAAGGCGAGGGGGGACAAAGGTCTTGCCCGGGGCAGCACAGAGTTTGGCCATTGCGGGGCCCCGTTATCCTGGTGAACAGAGTGCTGACAGTAGCAACCGCGAGTAGAGCTTAGTGTCGGACGCGCCTCGAGACTGGCGCGAGACACCTCCATGGGCTCTGGGAGTGAACACTCTGGCTTGGGTGATTCCAGAGGTTCAAAGAGGTTGGGAGCCGGAGTAACCTTCCGTTTGGATTGAGCACGCTCCAGCCCACGCTCTGAAAAACAGAGATCAATACGGGTGGCAATGGCAATCAGCTCCTTCAGATTTGCAGGAACCTCTCTGATAGAAAGAGCATCCTTAACATGCTCAGCTAAACCTCGCCAAAACACAGGGATGAGGGCTCTATCAGACCACTCCAGCTCGGAAGCCAGTGTCCGAAAACGAACGGCATACTGACTAACCGAGAGGGATCCCTGAGTCAAAGCCAGTAGCGAGGTGTCGTGCGTGACCCGTGGTCCCAGGAAGACCTGCTCAATAGCTGTTAAAAACTGAGCAGCGGTCCAAACCTCTGGGTCACCACGCTCCCATAGTGGCGTAGCCCACTCCAACGCCTTGCCCGACAGAAGGGAAACAATAAACCCCACCTTGGCCCGTTCCGTATGGAATCGTGCAGCCAGTAACTCCAGCTGGATAGAGCACTGGCTGATGAAACCCCTACAGGAGGCGCCATCACCAGAAAATTTATCGGGCAACGGGAGGCGGGTAACTGTCGGCGCAGGGGAGGACGTGGACATACGTGAAACCGCCTCTGGGATCGCTTGTACAGCAGCCTCCGAAGACTTCGCCGCTGCAATAACGCTCTCAAGAGTAGCCAACCGGCCCTCTAGCTGGCGAATGCACTGAAGGAGTTGCTGCTGATCTGCCATTATTAGCCAGACCCTGGCGCTAATATAATGTTAGGAACAGCGGAACGCACTAAATAAAATAATAAAGTGCGTTCGCCACTCGGGGTCCACTGAGCAGTAGGTGGTATAACTGCTAAGTGGTGGCAGACAAGCAATATGGCGGTATGATGCACACAGGTTAAACTTCACCCGGAGTGCGCAGAGCGGCCTCTGTTCACACTCAGAGGTGCCGCAACAAAAAACATACAAAACGCTGAACCTGTTAGTGACACAGGCTTCAGGTAGATGCACACAAGGTATCTGGTCACAGGAGCAGGACCCAAGGACAGAGGAGCTGCGTCCCTCTAGACCTACCGTGTGTGCGGCGCTGCTTATGCGGACGCCAAGGAGGGCTGCAACTCCAGCGCGGCGTAGGAGACTGGAGAACATGTATTTGGAAGTCGCCTTGCTGCACTCATCAGGAGAGCTTTACACTAGAACAATGTGGGAAGGGAAGCAAAAGGCTAGAAAAAGCCATACACCTGACAAATGCTATTGAGAACTCTCCTATTAGAAGTGGAAAGGAAGAACAAAGACAAAAGAATCTAAATAAAAATATTGGAGAAAGAGAAACCAATCACAAACTAAAATGTTTCTATACTAATGCACAAAGCATGGGCAACAAACAAGGAGAATTGGAACTACTAACACAGGAAAAGAAATATGACGTCATTGGAATCACTGAAACTTGGTGGGACGATACACATGATTGGAATACAAGACTAGAAGGATACAACTTATTTGCTAGAAATAGACTTGATAAACGAGGAGGGGGTGTCGCATTGTATGTTAGAAACGCGTATATCTGCACAGAGATTGAAGCTTCAGAGACTGGGAGTTCTGTGGAAACTGGGTAAGAATACAAGGACAGAACAATGGAAAGGACACCATTGTAGGCATTTACTACAGGCCGCCTGTGCAAGCTGAAGATATGGATGAACTCTTTATGCATCAAATGGCCAAGTTCTCCAAAAAATATGACATAGTTGTCATGGGAGATTTCAACTATCCAGACATTTGTTGGGAATCTCTCTCAGGCAAAACTAACAGGTCAAGGAAATTCTTATCCTCTCTTGCTGACAACTTTATCTTCCAAAAGGTAAGGGAGAAAACAAGGGGAACTGCTACCTTGGATCTAATCCTTATAAACAGGGAGAAAATGGTTGAGGAGGTAAAAGTGGCTGGGACCCTCGGAGGTAGCGACCATGCTATTTTAGAATTTTGGATAACTAGAGGCGGAAGAACTGTGAAGACTCAGACGTCAAGGTTAGATTTCAGAAAGGCAAATTTTAAGGGATTCAGAAAGCGAATTGGAGGGATCCAATGGCTGGATATCCTTAAAGACAAAAATGTCCAGGAAGGATGGGAAATCTTCAAAAATGAGATTCTCAAAGCACAATTGTTAACAATTCCGAAAAGAGGGAAGAATAGGAAGTGTTTAAGGAAACCAGGATGGATGAACACAGAACTTAAACACATGCTAAAAAGGAAGAAATAAATGTTTATCAAATGGAAAGAGGGAGGCATATCTAAAGAAGAATATAATGCTGTCTGCAGAACCTGCAGGGCACAAATCAGATTATCTAAAGCTGGCAATGAATTGAGGCTTGCAAGAGATGTCAAAAGCAATAAAAAAGGATTTTGGGGATATGTCAAAAGTAAAAGAAAAGTCAAAGATGCGATAGGATTTTTACAGGATGAAAATGATGAAATGGTAAGACAGGATGTTGAGAAGGCCGAACTTTTAAATTTCTATTTTGCATCTGTTTTCTCTCAGAAAGGAAATGTAACATCAACTGTTCTTCACTGTCCTATTAAGGGAATAGAAGAATCCAGGATATCTATAAACAGAAAGATAGTGAGGAAATAGTTAACCTAACTGAATTCAAGGCTCCAGGTCCAGATGAATTACACCCCAGAGTACTGAAGGAGATAGCAGAAGAAATTTTTGAACCCCTCTCCATAATCTTTGAAAATTCTTGGAGAACAGGAGAAGTCCCAGAAGACTGGAGAAGAGCAAATGTTGTTCCTATCTTCAAAACGGGGAAGAAGGTGGACCCAGGCAACTATAGGCCGGTGAATCTGACTTCTATACCAGGAAAGATCTTTCAACAAGTTATTAAACGACCTGTATGCAAGTACCTGGATAAGAATGAAGTGATTAAATAGAGTTAGCATGGGATTGTAACTAATAAGTCATGTCAGACTAACTTAATTTCCTTCTATGACAGAATCACTGACTGGGTGGATCAGGGAAATGCTGTAGATATAGCATTTCTCGACTTCAGCAAAGTATTTGACAAAGTATCTCACACAATACTTAGTCATTTTTTAATAAGTATGGAATGGACAAGGCAACTGTTAGGTGGATTCATAACTGGCTTAGTGATCGGACCCAAAGAGTGGTCGTAAATGGTTGCACATCCAGTTGGAAGAATGCCTCAAGTGGGGTACCACAGGGCTCTGTCCTGGGCCCTGTATTGTTCAACATCTTTATCAATGATTTAGATGAAGGAATTGAGGGTAAACTGTTGAGTTCATTTTCCCCTTCACCGTTGATGTCTGATGAACTCCCTCTGCTGGTGAAGAGAGGTAGTGAAATTGATTGGGTTGAGAAGAACCTGTCATCTGAACAGGTGGAGCCTGATTGGACACCCGGAATCACTGAGTGGATATAAGGCAGCCGACGCCCTACAGGGGTGCTGGTGATCCTTTCTGCTCTGAGCTCTTGCAACCAGTTAGTCCTGTCTACTGAAAACTAAGTTTTTGCTCTCTTATTTTTCCATGAGATTTTGTCTGTTTGCTTCGTGTTTTGTGTTCAGCCTGCCTTTGTTGGGAAGGGCTGAGCTCCATTTTTGTCTCTGATCAGTTTATCTCTTTGCTCTGTTTTCAGAATATATCTGAGTGCTGATATAGTGATTTTGAAGTCTAGCGACTTCAGGGCCTTTTTCCCTATCAGACGGTTGGGACATTTTTGGTAGGGTTTTTTGCGGATTGCAGCCAGCATCTTTTCTGTCCTTTCCTATTTAGTTAGTTGGGCACCATCATTTGCTCAACCTGTCTTTCTGTCTGTGTTTGTGTTTTCATCTGCTTTTCACCGACAATACATGTTGGGGGCTGCCTATTGCTTTGGGGTCTGCTCTGCGGCAGTTTAGATTTCCCCTTTCTTTCTTTAGGCTTATTTAGTTATCCAGCTGTGAACGAGGGGTCTAGGGCACCGTAGGAACCCCCCACGGCTACTGTTAGTTGCGGTGAATAGGATCAGGGGTCTGCAATCCGATAGCTACCAACCTCTCCGGTTTTCTGGACTTAGCTTGTGTTTTTGTTTTTTCCTCCTTCGGTGACTCATTCATAACAGTAAACTGATTTAATTTGCTAATGACACAAATCTAGGAGGGATAGCTAATACTAGAGAAGAGAGAGAGGATTCAAAAAGATAAAAATGCAAAGTACTACATCTGGGCAATAAAAATGAAAAAAGCATATACAGAATGGGAGGAATAGGGCTAAGCAACAGCACATGTGAAAAAGACTTGGGTATACTAATAGATCACAGACTGAATATGAGTCAACAGTGTGATGCAGCAGCAAAAAAGGCAAATGCAATTCTGGGATGTACTAACAGAAGCATACAGTCTAGATCACGTGAAGTCATTATTTCCCTCTACTCCTCTTTGGTCAGACCTCATCTGGAATACTGTGTCCAGTTCTGGGCGCCACATTTTAAAAAAACGACATCAACAAACTGGAGCAAGTTCAGAAAAGAGCGACCAGAATGGTGACCGGTCTGCAAACCCTGTCTTATGAGGAAAGGTTGCAGGATTTGGGATTGTTTAGTTTGCATAAGAAAAGACTGAGAGGAGACTTAATAGCTGTCTACAAATATCTAAAGGGCTGTCACATTGTAGAAGGATCAACTTTATTCTCATTTGCACAAGGAAAGACTAGAAGCAATGGGATGAAACTGAATGGGAGGAGGCACAGATTAGATATTAGAAAAAACTTTTTGACATTTAGAGTGATCAATGAGTGGAACAGGCTGCCACGAGAAGTGGTGAGTTCTCCTTCAATGGAAGTTTTCAAACAGAGGCTGGACAGGCATCTGACTGGGATGATTTAGCGAATCCTGCTTTGAGCAGGGGGTTGGACCAGATGGCCCAGGAGGTCCCTTCCAACTCTACGATTCTATGATTCTATGACTCGCTAATAATGCCACAGATAATGCTAAGTTATGGAATTTGACTGTTGGTATACCTATTGTGGGATGGGTAGGATACCCCTGGTAACCTTTCAGGAAGCAATACACACCTTCAATATTTGGCCTACAAAGGAGGGGCTTGGGTACCTAAGAATAAGACTAGTCTAACCAATCTAGGGCAAGTTCCAACGTATGGTTTACAAGTCAGTTTCAATGTAACTTCACACTCTACTGATGCCTTCAAACCAATGTTGCTAGAAAGAAGGTTACATAACACGTCATGGGAATATTCTAATTTGTTTCCCCAGGGTTCTAACGAAACCTGTGCCAGTATTCCTGGCAATATATCTTGTAATGAGTCCTCTGAATATGTGCCAGGAACCCCCACTTGTGGAAATCCCGATGTAGGTGATTGTAGTCCTTTAGGACAATCTCCAGCTTGATGTATGCTTCAGAATGCATCTGCATTCATAGACTTAGCTCATAGATTGGCGCTGCAACATTCAGCCCTATGGGATTTACCTGATGACATGTTCTGGGTATGTGGAGATAATGCTTATAAATGGTTGCCAGTAGGGGTAAGAGGTACTTGTACTCTGGGTCGCTTGACCCCGGCCACCTTTGTTATTCCGAACAAACAGTTGGATACACAGGCTATACCCAAACATACATTATACAAAGAGCTGCGGACAAGTCACCCCGCCCTTCAGGGAGACCACATATAGTGCAGATGAGTGTGGCCAATAAAGTTGTCAGTTCTATTTTCATTTACCCAATGATTACACAAATGTGGGATATATTGGTTAGGGCCACAGACTATCTACAGTTGTGGCCAAAAGTATTGACACCCCTGCAATTCTGTCAGATAATACTCAGTTTCTTCCTGAAAATGATTGCAAACACAAATTCTTTGGTATTATCTTCATTTAATTTGTCTTAAATGAAAAAACACAAAAAGAATTGTCCTAAAGCCAAATTGGATATAATTCCACACCAAACATAAAAGAGGGTGGACAAAAGTATTGGCACTGTTCGAAAAATCATGTGATGCTTCTCTAATTTGTGTAATTAGCAGCACCTGTAACTTACCTGTGGCACCTAACAGGTGTTGGCAATAACTAAATCCCACTTGCAGCCAGTTGACATGGATTAAAGTTGACTCAACCTCTGTCCTGTGTCCTTGTGTGTACCACATTGAGCATGGAGAAAAGAAAGAAGACCAAAGAACTGTCTGAGGACTTGAGAAACCAAATTGTGAGGAAGCATGAGCAATCTCAAGGCTACAAGTCCATCTCCAAAGACCTGAATGTTCCTGTGTCTACCGTGCGCAGTGTCATCAGGAAGTGTAAAGCCCATGGCACTGTGGCTAACCTCCCTAGATGTGGATGGAAAAGAAAAATTGACAAGAGATTTCAACGCAAGATTGTGCGGATGTTGGATAAAGAACCTCCACTAACATCCAAACAAGTTCAAGCTGCCCTGCAGTCCGAGGGTACAACAGTGTCAACCCGTACTATCCGTCGGCATCTGACTGAAAAGGGACTGTATGGTAGGAGACCCAGGAAGACCCCACTTCTTACCCCGAGGCATAAAAAAGCCAGGCTGGAGTTTGCCAAAACTTACCAGAAAAAGCCTAAAACGTTTTGGAAGAATGTTCTCTGGTCAGATGAGACAAAAGTAGAGCTTTTTGGGCAAAGGCATCAACATAGAGTTTACAGGAGAAAAAAAAAAAAAAAAAGAGGCATTCAAAGAAAAGAACACGGTCCCTACAGTCAAACATGGCGGAGGTTCCCTGATGTTTTGGGGTTGCTTTGCTGCCTCTGGCACTGGACTGCTTGACCGTGTGCATGGCATTATGAAATCTGAAGACTACCAATAAATTTTGCAGCATAATGTAGGGCCCAGTGTGAGAAAGCTGGGTCTCCCTCAGAGGTCATGGGTCTTCCAGCAGGAAAATGACCCAAACACACACTTCAAAAAGCACTAGAAAATGGTTTGAGAGAAAGCACTGGAGACTTCTAAGGTGGCCAGCAATGAGTCCAGACCTGAATCCCATAGAACACCTGTGGAGAGATCTAAAAATGGCAGTTTGGAGAAGGCACCCTTCAAATATCAGGGACCTGGAGCAGTTTGCCAAAGAAGAATGGTCTAAAATTCCAGCAGAGCATTGTAAGAAACTCATTGATGGTTACCGGAAGCGGTTGGTCGCAGTAGTTTTGGCTAAAGGTTGTGCAACCAAGTATTAGGCTGAGGGTACCAATACTTTTGTCCGGCCCATTTTTGGAGTTTTGTGTGAAATGATCAATGTTTTGCTTTTTGCTTCATTCTCTTTTGTGTTTTTTCATTTAAGACAAATTAAATGAAGATAATACCAAAGAATTTGTGTTTGCAATCATTTTCAGGAAGAAACTGAGTATTATCTGACAGAATTGCAGGGGTGTCAATACTTTTGGCCACAACTGTAGGTGATCAAATTTGGGATATATTGGACATACTTAACACTACTGTTGCTGTCCAAAATCAACTTATTATAGTCACTAATCAACATCCTATAGTGCTGGACTACTTAACAGCAGCACAAGGTGGTATGTGTCAGGTCATTGGACCCGCTTGCTGTCATTATATAGATCCTAACAGTACTATGAAGTTAAAGTTAGAAGATATTCAAAGACTCAGAGATCAATACGAAAAAGTCAATGATCGTACTAAGGACAGTTGGTGGTCAGACACCTTCTCCTTTCTCAATCCAGCCAATTGGTTTAAGGGAATTGGGGGCTGGATAGCTGGGATCTTACAAAGCTTGTTGCACATTGCTGCCTGTATCCTTGTTGTATATGTGATACTAAAACTTGTTCTTTGGTGTATTTCTGTATGTATTAGGAAATTCTGCACCAAGACAGCTAATGATGATACCAAAGGTGTCGTTGCCCCTGCTCTTCTCTGCACCGATCTCAAAAAGCTACCTTCAAAAGATCTCCAACACAGTCATCAAAAATTGTTATTCGTGAATTGCAGTATACAGGGCGGACAGGTGCGCCGAAACAGCCATGGCTGATAACACCGCATCAGTCATGTGAAGGCCAGTACCCCTCAAGCTGTTAGCTTGGGATAGAACCTCTGATGCTGCATATGTTTTAAAAAAAATTATCTAGGGGGGATTGTGAAGGGTTAAAACTAAAATCAAAGCTGAAGTTTCATTTCTCCATTCTCTGAAGGTTTCATTTCTCCATTTTTGTTGCTTTAAGATACATTTTTGTAATTGGGATAAAAGTTCAGGCTGTTATGAAACCAGACTGTTCCTCACCAGGTGCAAGATAAGGGACCCGGGGGTGTATTATATTGTAGAACTCTGAAGAATATGCCATTATACTATATGCCATTATACTACTTTCTATGCTATGTAGATACGGACATATATGTAGTTTCCGGTTTTCTTGCAATATTATTGGCTTATAAAGTGAAGTATTACAATGATGCTATTGGTAGTTGAGAACTTTGCATAATTAAGCAAAATATTATAAAAGTAGTGACTAAAATAAACGGGATTAGCGATCTCCTTGGATCGTCATTTGAGTTGCTAGCAACACTCTGTGGAATAATTTGGAAATCACTGGATCAACCGTGAAGGGTTAATTTAATCCTCCCCCTATCACTAAGAGATGCCATCTCCATATATAACCAACAAATAAAGTAGCACTCTATAGCATGCCAACATGAAATACTTAACGCATACGGTAAATTGGCCAATGCATGTGTACCCGGCAGCCATAAGAATCGCTTTATCGTGGCTGCCGGGTACACATGAATTGCATGCTATAGCGCTACACAAAAAAGATATAACAAATGTTTATTACTGAACCCTTAACAATAAGCCACTGTCTTACCATTGTCCATACTGTCTGGACCCCAGTGCTTCCCCAGTGTCCATACTGTCTGGGCCCCAGTGCTTCCCCAGTGTCCATACTGTCTGGGCCCCAGTGCTTCCCCAGTGTCCATACTGTCTGGGCCCCAGTGCTTCCCCAGTGTCCATACTGTCTGGGCCCCAGTGCTTCCCCAGTGTCCATACTGTCTGGGCCCCAGTGCTTCCCCAGTGTCCATACTGTCTGGGCCCCAGTGCTTCCCCAGTGTCCATACTGTCTGGGCCCCAGTGCTTCCCCGTTGTCCATACTGTCTGGGCCCCAGTGCTTCCGCACTGTACACACTGTCTGGGGCCCAATGCTTCCCCACTGCACATACTGTCTGGGGCCTGGTGCTTCCCCATTGAACACACTGTCGGGCCCCAATACCTCCCCATTGCACATACTGTCTGGGGCCCGATGCTTCCCCATTGTCCATACTGTCTGGGGCCCGATGCTTCCCCATTGCACATACTGTTGGACCCCAATATCTCCCCATTGCACATACTGTCTGGGGCCCGATGCTTCCCCATTGTCCATACTGTCTGGGGCCCGATGCTTCCCCATTGCACATACTGTTGGGCCCCAATATCTCCCCATTGCACATACTGTCTGGGGCCCGATGCTTCCCCATTGCACATACTGTTGGACCCCAATATCTCCCCATTGCACATACTGTCTGGGGCCCGATGCTTCCCCATTGTCCATACTGTCTGGGCCCCGGTGTTTCTCCATTGTACATACTGTCTGGGCCCCGATGTTTCTCCATTGTACATACTGTCTGGGCCCCGGTGTTTCTCCATTGTAGATACTGTCTGGGGCCCGATGCTTCCCCATTGTCCATACTGTCTGGGCCCCGGTGTTTCTCCATTGTACATACTGTCTGGGCCGCGGTGTTTCTCCATTGTACATACTGTCTGGGGCCCGATGCTTCCCCATTGTCCATACTGTCTGGGGCCTGATGCTTCTCCATTGTCCATACTGTCTGGGGCCTGATGCTTCCCCATTGTCCATACTGTCTGGGCCCCGGTGTTTCTCCATTGTACATACTGTCTGGGCCCCGGTGTTTCCCCATTGTCCATACTGTCTGGGGCCCGATGCTTCCCCATTGTCCATACTGTCTGGGGCCTGATGCTTCCCCATTGTCCATACTGTCTGGGGCACGATGCTTCCCCATTGTCCATACTGTCTGGGGCCTGATGCTTCCCCATTGTCCATACTGTCTGGGGCCTGATGCTTCCCCATTGTCCATACTGTCTGGGCCCCGGTGTTTCCCCATTGTCCATACTGTCTGGGGCCCGATGCTTCCCCATTGTCCATACTGTCTGGGGCCTGATGCTTCCCCATTGTCCATACTGTCTGGGGCCCGATGCTTCCCCATTGTCCATACTGTCTGGGGCCTGATGCTTCCCCATTGTCCATACTGTCTGGGGCCCGATGCTTCCCCATTGTCCATACTGTCTGGGGCCTGATGCTTCCCCATTGTCCATACTGTCTGGGGCCTGATGCTTCCCCATTGTCCATACTGTCTGGGGCCCGATGCTTCCCCATTGTCCATACTGTCTGGGGCCTGATGCTTCCCCATTGTCCATACTGTCTGGGGCCTGATGCTTCCCCATTGTCCATACTGTCTGGGCCCCGGTGTTTCTCCATTGTACATACTGTCTGGGCCCCGGTGTTTCTCCATTGTACATACTGTCTGGGCCGCGGTGTTTCTCCATTGTACATACTGTCTGGGGCCCGATGCTTCCCCATTGTCCATACTGTCTGGGGCCCGATGCTTCCCCATTGTCCATACTGTCTGGGGCCTGATGCTTCCCCATTGTCCATAATGTCTGGGGCCCAGTGCTTCCGCACTGTACACACTGTCTGGGGCTCGATGCTTCCCCATTGCACATACTGTTGGACCCCAATATCTCCCCATTGCACATACTGTCTGGGGCCCGATGCTTCCCCATTGTCCATACTGTCTGGGCCCCGGTGTTTCTCCATTGTATATACTGTCTGGGGCCCGATGCTTCCCCATTGCACATACTGTTGGGCCCCAAAACCTCCCCATTGTCCATAATGTCTGGGCCCCGGTGTTTCTGCATTATCCATACTGTCTTGGCCCTGGCATTTTGCCATTTTCCATAGTGTCTGGGGCCCTGTGCTTCTCCATTTTCATTACTGTCTGGGCACGGCTGCATCCAATTGCTTATTCACTTTATAAACTGACACAAACCCTGATGCTATGCTGCAATCAGAGCAAACCCCAGAAATGAGGGAGTGAAAATCTCGCCCTAATCAGGACGTTGCCTAAAAAAGGCAAGAGATCGGCCACAATCAGGACATCCTCTGACGGAAAGTCCCGCAGTAATAACTTATGAGGAAGTCCCGCCCTAATAAGAATATCCCCTGAATAGAGAATTAATAGCACCGAAATGTATTCAGATGGTATTTCGGATCCACCAGCGTCCTCATTGGTCACAGATTTGGTCGCTCTGCCTTGCAACTAAACCTAATTAAGGCTGATAATGGAGGATGGGAGTCATCTAGATAAAAACAGTATAATGGGGAGTAAATTGGGGTACTAAACATGGCACAAAAGCGATTGTTACCCCCACCTGACAAGGGCTGTGAAGAACCATTGATAGTGAGAGGTGACAGAAGGGACAGAGCGCTCCGTCTGTCCATGAGTCAGGGGATCATCTTAAGAGGTGAACTGCAAAACCAGACACGACTGTGGGTATGTGACCGAGAATGCAGGGACAGCAGGCCGCGGAACAGTCCAAAATACCTTCATTACAAAATGGAGATTATAACACCAAACATAGATATGGCTCCTTAGAGTCTGCAATGTGGCCTCGCAAAAGGAACAAATGTGGGGGTGCCATCTGGTAATCCAACAAAAAGGAAAATGCAACAAGTGTCCTTAGACTAGCGCCTCAAATCCAGCAGGGTGGGAAAGACATCACAATCCCATGTGGCAACTGATCTCCAATCTCTACTAGTCCATACACGGGCACCAGGACGTGGCCTCAGCAGCAGTCTGCAGGGCTGTGTAATAGGGAAGCCCAAGCCCCCGTGCAAGGAGGAACAAAAACAGACATGCCCACACCAGATACAGGACAGGAAATGCCAATGTAGGCCTGACAGCAGTATGGTCCAAGAAAACAGGCTGGGGGTGACACTCTGGTACAACTATGGACAGATGGGGCGCTGGTAACAGAGGTATTACCTGAGTAATCTTCAGAAGTCATCACTATCTGGTTGATGGATGGAAATGCCAGAAGTGCCCCAGGTCGGGGGCTGTCTGAATGTCTCCTGACCAGGAGGTAAACATGATCCAAGAGAGGAGACAGCACCCTCATTCTTGGTTCTGCTCAATGAAGATCATCTGACCTGCACCAACACTCTGATGTAAATGAACACTCTGGATTAGCGACTGTTGTCTCAGCCCCGGGGATGCCCTCAACCCACCATAAGACATGTTCTCAACCACCAAGAATTCATGGCCAACACTTTATATCTCCGCATCCTGCTCCAAGGAGATGGAAGTAGAGGGTGTAGCTGACTCCCCAGGATGCATAGAACCCATCACCTCTCTGACAACCTTCTGCCCACAAGGACGTATTCTAGAGGCTCCACAGCTAGGTGACCAGGCCTAGAAGACCCTGCCAGGTACCAGCTTTTGTGGCTGATTTTTTCCAGGGTATGGCTAAGTAAAGCTCCTCCTGACACCCCTCTACAGCTTGTCCCCCGACATATACCTCTGGGCAGCTTACACCTTCATGTTTCATTGTTGCTTCCTCAGGTGTGTCAGCACATCGCCTGGAGCACAGCAGCCATTACATAGGGGCTGGTAGCAATTGCCAGTTTCATTTTACCAGTGTGAGACTATTAGCTGCATTGTAATTGTACATTAATAAAGTGAACGTTTTGATAATGTATGGCGGAGTGTGCTCATTGTAGGGGAACTGCCAGTATTGTCCCACCCAATGATTAGTAACTAGGCCATAATGAAGGTCTTCATACAGCAGGACATGACAACTCACCCGTGTGTCCCACAAACACGGCCACGAGCTGCTCCGCGCTGTCCCAAACCTTAATACTTCCATCTCTTGATCCTGATATTAGAAGGTGAAGTGGCGCCGAGTACAAGAGGCTGCTGATCGCCCTGCGGACACACAGTGCAAGATATAGCACACTATCAGACACCCACAGTGTGGTCTGGGGAAAGGGGAGTGATAGAGGTGGGGTACCACAGGCGGCAACTGATCCCCCCCAGTTACTGCATGGCGTCTGATCCCCCAGTCCCCACCTGATCCCCTGATCACTGTTACGGTGAAGAGGAAAAATAAAGATGCACCTGAAAGTGGACCCTCTGGGTCACGACTCCAGAGCCCCCGAAGGCGAGTGCCCAGGTGAGGACCACCCCCTATACAGGGAGTGTTAGGGACAGACCTCCAGGGGATAGAGCCGCAACTGCCGGAACCAAAGGGACGACTGAGGCAATAGACAGAAAGCACAGACGTGGACGATAAGCGGAGCACCGGGCAAGGCAGGGGCCCAGTGCGGTACAGGACCGGAAGACCAGGGGAGCACCGGACTGGAGGCTGAAAAGGCAGAGAAGCACAACAATGAACAAGGAGTAAGACGGCAGACAACCGAGACGGAGAGGGGCGAGCAGGAAGCACCACAAAAGGGGGAAAGCCCTAGGGAGACTGGGAGGGCAGAGTACAGGAGAGGCAGACTGAGAACAAGCAGGCAGCGGACTAGGGAGAACCAAGACACTAACACAGCACAGACAGAGAACGAGAGGGGGCCTGAGGATACAGTGAGCACCGCAGCAGACAGTGTCACTGCATGAGATAATCAGGCGCCTTACCAGAGCAGACGCCGGCCATATGTAGCGGTGGGCGCCGCCATATTGGGGGCGGGGCTAGCGTGTCACATTACCCAGGAGGCCGCGCGCTGTGTGCTTGCACCCGACGTCGAGGGAGCCGGAGGCCGGGTGCGGGGGGAGCGCTGAGGAGCAGGAGCGCACCTGGGCAGAGCACACCGAGGGGTAAGTGGGAGCAGGAGCCAGTGCCGTGACAGTACCCCCCTCTTTACGCCCCCTCCTCCTAATGTTGGAGAGGAACCGTCTCATGATGCGGGGAGCATCAATATTCTCCTCGGGACCAAAGCCCTTCCAATCAACCAAAAACAGAGTTCTTCCTCTAACAGTCTTCCTAGCCAAAATATCCCGCACCTCAAAGGTGTTATCCGAGCTACATGGTTGGGAGGTTTGAGAAGGTGCAGAATGAAAGTGGTTAAACACGGCTGGTTTAAGGAGAGACACATGGAAGCTGTTGGGAATCTTAGTGAGGCGGGTAATCTCAACTTGTAGGCCACGCTGTTGATCTGGCTTAAGACCTCAAAAGGGACCAATGTAACGTGGACCTAACTTGTAGGAGGGGATTTTCAACCTGATATATCGGGAGGCTAACCAAACCTTATCCCCAGGGCGATATGGGGAAAGGTCTAGCCGTCTCTTGTCGGCATACCATTTCATTCTGAGGCTGGCACTTTCAAGAGCCACTTTGGTCTCCCTCCAAATCTGAGAGAAGTCCACAGACAAGGAATCCGCTGCCGGCACACCCGAGGTGGGGGACACAGGAAGAGGAATGCCGGGGTGTTGACCAAAAACCACAAAAAAGGGAGATTTGGAGGAGGCTTCACTTGGGTGATTGTTGTAGGCGAATTCCGCCCAAGGAAGGAGAGAAACCCAGTTGTCTTGATGAGCATAGGAAAAATGCCGAAGGTATGACGTTAAGGCTTGGTTGACTCGTTCGACTTGACCATTCGACTGAGGGTGATAGGCTGAGGAGAAATCCAGTGTTATCTTCAGTAATCCGCAGAGAGCTCGCCAAAAATGGGAGGTAAACTGGACTCCTCGATCCGAGACAATATGTTGAGGAAAACCATGAAGACGAAAAATGTGAAGCAAAAAGATCTTCGCCAACTCGGGAGCGGTAGGTAACTCAGGCAGAGCGATAAAGTGGGCCATTTTGGAAAATCGATCCACAACCACCAATATCACAGTACATCGAGACGAAGGAGGCAAGTCAGTGACGAAATCCATGGCAATATGAGTCCATGGGTTTGCAGGTACTGGTAACGGCTGCAGGAGTCCCGCAGGAGCATGCCGGGGAACTTTGTTCTGGGCGCAAGAAGGACAGGAGACAATGAAGTCTTGAACATCCTTGCAAAGCGAGGGCCACCAGTAATGGCAGGAGACAAGCAAGAGAGTCTTGTTAATTCCGGCATGTCCAGAGAATCTTGAAGAGTGACTCCAGAGTAGAACTTTTAGTCTATCTCCACTCCGAACAAAGGTCTCACCAGATGGGGGGGAGCTGAGACCAGGCTTACTGGAGCCACGGTAAGGATCTTGGCAGGGTCAATAAGATGGTTTGGACCCTCCTCCTTGTCAACAGACAGGAAGGACCGTGAAAGAGCATCCGCCTTGATGTTCTTCTCTCCGGGTCGGAAGTGGAGTTCAAAGTCAAATCTTTCAAAAAACAGTGACCATCTGGCCTGTCGAGGGTTGAGCCTCTGGGCGGACTGAAGATAGGCCAAATTCTTATGATCCGTAAAAATAATGAACGGATGGAGAGCACCCTCGAGAAGATGGCGCCACTCCTCGAGGGCCATTTTTATGGCCAAGAGTTCTCTATCTCCAACGGCATAGTTACATTCGGGAGCGGAGAAAGCCTTAGAAAAGAATCCGCAGGTAAGAGTGCAGCCCAAGGAGGATTTCTACAGGAGAACTGCTCCAGCTCCCACCGAGGATGCGTCCACCTCGAGGATGAATGGCCTGCTGGCATCCGGGCGAAGAAGTACCGGAGACTTGGCGAATTCTTGCTTCAGGGCCGCGAAGGCAGCCTCTGCTTCAGAGGGCCAACGATTGGGATCGGCCCCTTTGCGGACAAGAGCTGAGATGGGTTTTGACAAAGAAGAGAAATGAGGGATAAATTGCCTATAATAATTGGCAAAACCCAAAAACCGCTGAATTGCCTTGACTCCAGAGGGACGTGGCCAATTGAGAACTGCTGAGACCTTCTCAGGATCCATCTCTAGTCCTGAGTTCGAAACGATGAAACCAAGAAAAGGCAATGAAGTTTGCTCAAAGAGGCATTTCTCCAATTTGGCAAAGAGATGGTTCTCTCTGAGACGTAGAAGGACTTGGCGGACGTCTCGGCGATGTGTGGCCAGATCAGGAGAGGAGACCAAGATGTCGTCGAGGTAGACTACGACACAGGAGTAGAGGAGATCTCGAAAGACATCATTAACGAGTTCTTGGAATACTGCAGGTGCGTTGCAAAGCCCAAAGGGCATAACCAAATACTCATAGTGTCCATCACGCGTGTTAAACACAGTCTTCCACTCATCCCGGAGCGTATGCGAACCAGATTATAGGCCCCTCGGAGATCAAGCTTGGTGAACACACGCGCCCCTTCAAGCGATCAAAAAGTTCAGAGATTAGTGGTAGAGAATATTTATTCTTCACCGTGATACGATTCAAGCCACGACAATCGATGTACGGGCGTAGGGACCCATCCTTCTTTTTTACGAAAAAGAAGCCTGCTCCTGCAGGGGACGAAGATTTCCGAATGAAGCCCCTGGCCAAGTTGTCCTGGATGTATTCAGACATGGCTTGGGTCTCTGCCGGAGAGACAGGATAAATCCTACCACGAGGCGGATGGAACCAGGAACGAGCTCGATGGGGCAATCGTAGGGACGGTGCGGAGGAAGAGTCTCAGCCTCTTCCTTATCAAAAACATCCAAAAAATCATGGTACACCACTGGCAATCCATGGGGGACAAGGGAAGGACGGGGGACACCTACGGGATGCACCGACAGCAGACACCGAGCCCGACAAGACTCCCCCCAGCGCAAAACGTTACCATTATGCCAATCTAAGGTGGGCTTGGGAGCCGCAGCCAGGGAAGACCTAGCAGGATAGGGTGAGAAATGCCTGTTAGGACATAAAACGTAATCCTCTCCTTGTGCAGCGCCCCTACCTGTAACTCCACCTCATGAGTAACTAAAGTAAGTTTCTAGCAGGGGGTCGACCATCTATGGAGGCGAGAACTTGCGGTTTTTGCAGGACCCTTACGGCAACAGAAAACTTATTAACCTCCTCTAGTCTAATAAAATTCCCGGCGGCACCCGAGTCCACATAGGCCACCAGAGAAGCCCGCTTCCCACCAACATGCAAGAGGACAGACAAAGTGAGAGGGAGAGAGGCATCATATACACCTAGGGAGGCCTCTCTTACCTGGCCTAGGCGGAGAAGTTTTCCGGACAAGCTCGAATGAGATGGGCACCACTACCGCAGAAGAAACACTGACCGTGGAGGCTCCTCTCACTACGACGCTGGTCAGAGAGCTTTAGGCGATCCACCTGCATAGGTTCGGGTGTCGGAGGTGAAGGGAGACTCCTAGGTCGAGGACTGGGTGGCCTGCGGACAGAAGAAAATGGACGAGAGACCCTTCTCTCCCTAGCACGCTCTTGAAAGTGGAGGTCAATTCGCATAGCTAACGAGATCAAATCCTCGAGAGCTGTTGGGGTGTCACGATCAGCGGGCTCATCCTTTATACGACTTGAGAGACCTCGCCAGAAGGCGCCCACCAGGGCCTCATTATTCCAACCTAAGTCTGAAGAAAGAGTCCTAAACTGACTGGCCCACAGTTAAAGAACCTTGACATAGGTTAAATAAAGCCTCAGTGGTGGAGGCTAAACGGCCTGGTTCATCGAAAACTCGACGAAACGTGTCCAGAAAAACGGAAAGCTGAGTAACTACTGGGTCATCACGTTTCCAGAGCGGATTGACCCAAGACAAAGCGTCCCCCTCAAGATGAGAAATGATGAAGGCCACTTTGGCTCGGTCAGTGGGGTACTGCTGGGGCAGCAATTCAAAATGGAGACGGCACCGATTTAAAAAACCCCAGTACAACTTGGCGTCTCCACTATATCGGGGTGGTTTAGCCAACCGCGGAGGAGGATGGGAACCAGCGGCTGGGGGAGTGGATGCGGCCGAGTGCAAGGCGAGCAAGCCACCGTCCACCGAAGCCATGTAGCTGAGAATATGGGACTGGGTGTCTCGCTGCTGCGCCAATTCCTGTTGCAAGCCCGCCAACTGGGCGGCGTTTCCAGGGTCAGAGGACTGGAGGGCGGACAGACGCGAGTCCATGGTTTTCATGAAGGACATCATGCCCGTCTGATTCTCCCGAAGGAAAACTAACTCTTTCTGAGCGGCCGTGGCTCCAGCGGGGTCCATGGCCTGATTATGCTGTTACGGTGAAGAGGAAAAATAAAGATGCACCTGAAAGTGGACCCTCTGGGTCACGACTTCAGGCGAGTTCCCAGGTGAGGACCACCCCCTATACAGGGAGTGTTAAGGACAGACCTCCAGGGGATAGAGCCGCAACTGCCGGAACCAAAGGGACGCCTGAGGCAATAGACAGAAAGCACAGACGTGGACGATAAGCGGAGCACCGGGCAAGGCAGGGGCCCAGTGCGGTACAGGACCGGAAGACCAGGGGAGCACAGGACTGGAGGCTGAAAAGGCAGAGAAGCACAACAATGAACAAGGAGTAAGATGGCAGACAACCGAGACGGAGAGGGGCGAGCAGGAAGCACCACAAAAGGGGGAAAGCCCTAGGGAGACTGGGAGGGCAGAGTACAGGAGAGGCAGACTGAGAACAAGCAGGCAGCGGACTAGGGAGAACCAAGACACTAACACAGCACAGACAGAGAATGAGAGGGGGCCTGAGGATACAGTGAGCACCGCAGCAGACAGCGTCACCGCATGAGATAATCAGGCGCCTTACCAGAGCAGACGCCGGCCATATGTAGCGGTGGGCGCCGCCACAAATTGGGGGCGGGGCTAGCACGTCACATTACCCAGGAGGCCGCGCGCTGTGTGCTTGCACCTGACGTCGAGGGAGCCGGAGGCCGGGTGCGGGGGGTGCGCTGAGGAGCAGGAGCGCGCCGGGCAGAGTGCGCCGAGGGGTAAGCAGGAGCCAGTGCCGTGACAATCACAGTGTGGTCTGGGGCAAGGAGAGTGATAGAGGTAGTGTACCACAGACAGCAACTGATCCCCCCCCCAATTACTGCATGGTGTCTGATCCCCCAGTCCCCACCTGGAATCTTATTCCCAGACCCCGGCCTGATCCTCTGATCACAGTGTGGTCTGGGGCAAGGAGAGTGATAGAGGTGGTGTACCACAGGCGGCAACTGATCACCCCCCCCCCAATTACTGCATGGCGTCTGATCCCCCAGTCCCCGCCTGATCCCCCGATCACAGTGTGGAAACTAATCCCCCCCAATTCTTGCATGGTGTCTGATCCCCCAGTCCCCGCCTGGCATCTTATTCCCAGACCCCCGCCTGATCCCCCGATCACAGTGTCGAGACTGACCCCCGCGTGTCATCCGATCAGCACGGATGTAGTGTCTCCACAATGTGGCCTGGTGTCCGGAAACATACGTTGGCAGGTTAGGGTGTGTTTAGGGTGGGATCTTCCCATTACCTGGCATGCAGATGTCGCCTCACTCTAAGCAAGGTCCCGTCCATCAAGTCATACTCCCATACACTGGTCCCACAGGCGGCATAACATGTGTGCACATGTGGATACTCGGTGTCTGTGGCGACAGCAGCTACCGTGGTGTCCTCCTCCAGGCGTAGATATTGGTGCAGTACTAGAATCCGTCTGCTGTGGCTGAACCTCCACACGTTGACTCCACCAACTCCAGTGGTCAGGACCAGGTTCAGGATGGGGTGGTAGATACACAAGGACACCCCCTGCTGCACCAGATGTCGGGACAAGAGGAGAAAGGATCCGTCCAACAGCAGCAGTTCCTGCTGGTTCCAGGCCACGTACTGCTGGATCCGACCCACAGAAAGCAGACCTGACACCGGCCACTGAAGCTGCCTGCTGCCACGTAGTCGCCCGTCCTCATAATGCAGACGCACCATCCCAGCGCAGTCCAGCGACACCAGGCTCCTCTGTTCACAGGAGTGAGCGACACAAAGCAGCGGCACTGGGACAGCGACCCGCCGAAGCAACTGCACCCCATGTGCCGGGACGGAGGGCTGCAGCTCTGCTTGTCTCATCTGTAGAGAGAGGAGGACAACAACCCTCATCATCAACCCACATCTATGTGAGGAGGACAACAACCCTCATCATCTACCCACATCTATGTGAGGAGGAGAACAACCCTCATCATCTACCCACATCTATGTGAGGAGGAAAACAACCCTCATCATCAACCCACATCTATGTGAGGAGGAAAACAACCCTCATCATCAACCCACATCTATGTGAGGAGGAAAACAACCCTCATCATCAACCCACATCTATGTGAGGAGGACAACAACCCTCATCATCTACCCACATCTATGTGAGGAGGACAACAACCCTCATTATCAACCCACATCTATGTGAGGAGGAGAACAACCCTCACCATCTACCCACATCTATGTGAGGAGGAGAACAACCCTCATCATCAACCCACATCTATGTGAGGAGGAGAACAACCCTCATCATCAACCAACATCTATGTGAGGAGGACAACAACCCTCATCATCTACCCACATCTATGTGAGGAGGAGAACAACCCTCATCATCAACCCACATCTATGTGAGGAGGAGAACAACCCTCATCATCTACCCAAATCTATGTGAGGAGGAGAACAACCCTCATCATCTACCCACATCTATGTGAGGAGGAGAAGAACCCTCATCATCTACCCACATCTATGTGAGGAGGAGAACAACCCTCATCATCTACCCACATCTATGTGAGAAGGAGAACAACCCTCATCATCAACCCACATCTATGTGAGTAGGAGAACAACCCTCATCATCAACCCACATCTATGTGAGGAGGAGAACAACCCTCATAATCTACCCACATCTATGTGAGGAGAACAACCCTCATCATCAACCCACATCTATGTGAGGAGGAGAACAACCCTCATCATCAACCCACGTCTATGTGAGGAGGAGAACAACCCTCATAATCTACCCACATCTTTGTGAGAACAACCCTCATCATCAACCCACATCTATGTGAGGAGCAGAACAACCCTCATCATCAACCCACATCTATGTGAGGAGGAGAACAACCCTCATCATCTACCCACATCTATGTGAGGAGAACAACCCTCATCATCTACCCACATCTATGTGAGGAGGAAAACAAACCTCATCATCAACCCACATCTATGTGAGGAGGAAAACAACCCTCATCATCAACCCACATCTATGTGAGGAGGAGAACAACCCTCATCATCAACCCACATCTATGTGAGGCGGAGAACAACCCTCATCATTAACCCACATCTATGTGAGGCGGAGAACAACCCTCATCATTAACCCACATCTATGTGAGGAGAACAACCCTCATCATCAACCCACATCTATGTGAGGAGGAGAACAACCCTCATCATCAACCCACATCTATGTGAGGAGGAGAACAACCCTCATCATCTACCCACATCTATGTGAGGAGAACAACCCTCATCATCAACCCACATCTATGTGAGGAGGAGAACAACCCTCATCATCTACCCACATCTATGTGAGGAGGAGAACAACCCTCATCATCTACCCACATCTACGTGAGGAGGAGAACAACCCTCATCATCTACCCACATCTATGTGAGGAGGAGAACAACCCTCATCATCTACCCACATCTATGTGAGGAGGAGAACAACCCTCATCATCTACCCAAATCTATGTGAGGAGGAGAACAACCCTCATCATCTACCCACATCTATGTGAGGAGGAGAAGAACCCTCATCATCTACCCACATCTATGTGAGGAGGAGAACAACCCTCATCATCTACCCACATCTATGTGAGAAGGAGAACAACCCTCATCATCAACCCACATCTATGTGAGTAGGAGAACAACCCTCATCATCAACCCACATCTATGTGAGGAGGAGAACAACCCTCATAATCTACCCACATCTATGTGAGGAGAACAACCCTCATCATCAACCCACATCTATGTGAGGAGGAGAACAACCCTCATCATCTACCCACGTCTATGTGAGGAGAACAACCCTCATAATCTACCCACATCTTTGTGAGAACAACCCTCATCATCAACCCACATCTATGTGAGGAGCAGAACAACCCTCATCATCAACCCACATCTATGTGAGGAGGAGAACAACCCTCATCATCTACCCACATCTATGTGAGGAGAACAACCCTCATCATCTACCCACATCTATGTGAGGAGGAAAACAAACCTCATCATCAACCCACATCTATGTGAGGAGGAAAACAACCCTCATCATCAACCCACATCTATGTGAGGAGGAGAACAACCCTCATCATCAACCCACATCTATGTGAGGCGGAGAACAACCCTCATCATTAACCCACATCTATGTGAGGAGAACAACCCTCATCATCAACCCACATCTATGTGAGGAGGAGAACAACCCTCATCATCAACCCACATCTATGTGAGGAGGAGAACAACCCTCATCATCTACCCACATCTATGTGAGGAGGAGAACAACCCTCATCATCAACCCACATCTATGTGAGGAGGAGAACAACCCTCATCATCTACCCACATCTATGTGAGGAGGAGAACAACCCTCATCATCTACCCACATCTATGTGAGGAGGAGAACAACCCTCATCATCTACCCACATCTATGTGAGGAGGAGAACAACCCTCATCATCTACCCACATCTATGTGAGGAGGAGAACAACCCTCATCTTTTACCCAAATCTATGTGAGGAGGAGAACAACCCTCATCATCTACCCACATCTATGTGAGGAGAAGAACCCTCATCATCTACCCACATCTATGTGAGGAGGAGAACAACCCTCATCATCTACCCACATCTATGTGAGAAGGAGAACAACCCTCATCATCAACCCACATCTATGTGAGGAGAACAACCCTCATCATCAACCCACATCTATGTGAGGAGGAGAACAACCCTCATAATCTACCCACATCTATGTGAGGAGAACAACCCTCATCATCAACCCACATCTATGTGAGGAGGAGAACAACCCTCATCATCAACCCACATCTATGTGAGGAGGAGAACAACCCTCATCATCTACCCACATTTATGTGAGGAGGAGAACAACCCTCATCATCTACCCACATCTATGTGAGGAGGAAAACAAACCTCATCATCAACCCACATCTATGTGAGGAGGAAAACAACCCTCATCATCAACCCACATCTATGTGAGGAGAACAACCCTCATCATCAACCCACATCTATGTGAGTAGGAGAACAACCCTCATCATCAACCCACATCTATGTGAGGAGAACAACCCTCATCATCAACCCACATCTATGTGAGGAGGAGAACAACCCTCATCATCAACCCACATCTATGTGAGGAGGAGAACAACCCTCATCATCTACCCACATCTATGTGAGGAGGAGAACAACCCTCATCATCTACCCACATCTATGTGAGGAGGAGAACAACCCTCATCATCTACCTACATCTATTTGAGGAGGACAACAACCCTGATCATCTACCCACATCTATGTGAGGAGGAGAACAACCCTCATCATCAACCCACATCTATGTGAGGAGGAGAAGAACCCTCATCATCTACCCACATCTATGTGAGGAGGAGAACAACCCTCATCATCTACCCACATCTATGTGAGAAGGAGAACAACCCTCATCATCTACCCACATCTATGTGAGGAGGAGAACAACCCTCATCATCTACCCACATCTATGTGAGGAGGAGAACAACCCTCATCATCTACCTACATCTATGTGAGGAGGAGAACAACCCTCATCATCTACCCACAACTATGTGAGGAGGAGAACAACCCTCAACATCTACCTACATCTATGTGAGAAGGAGAACAACCCTCATCATCAACCCACATCTATGTGAGGAGGAGAACAACCCTCATCATCAACCCACATCTATGTGAGGAGGAGAAGAACCCTCATCATCTACCCACATCTATGTGAGGAGGAGAACAACCCTCATCATCTACCCACATCTATGTGAGGAGAAGAACCCTCATCATCTACCCACATCTATGTGAGGAGAACAACCCTCATCATCAACAAACATCTATGTGAGGAGGAGAACAACCCTCATCATCAACCCACATCTATGTGAGGAGGAGAACAACCCTCATCATCTACCCACATCTATGTGAGGAGGAGAAGAACCCTCATCATCTACCCACATCTATGTGAGGAGGAGAACAACTCTCATCATCTACCCACATCTATGTGAGGAGGAGGAGGACAACAACCCTCATCATCAACCCACATGTATGTGAGGAGGACAACAACCCTCATCATCTACCCACATCTATGTGAGGAGGAGAAGAACCCTCATCATCTACCCACATCTATGTGAGGAAGAGAAGAACCCTCATCATCTACCCACATCTATGTGAGGAGGAGAACAACCCTCATCATCAATCCACATCTATGTGAGGAGGAGAACAACCCTCATCATCAACCCACATCTATGTGAGGAGGAGAACAACCCTCATCATCAACCCACATCTATGTGAGGAGGAGAAAAACCCTCATCACCTACCCACATCTATGTGAGGAGGAGAACAACTCTCATCATCTACTCACATCTATGTGAGGAGGACAACAACCCTCATCATCAACCCACATGTATGTGAGGAGGACAACAACCCTCATCATCTACACACATCTATGTGAGGAGGAGAACAACCCTCATCATCTACCCACATCTATGTGAGGAGGAGAAGAACCCTCATCATCTACCCACATCTATGTGAGGAGGAGAACAACCCTCATCATCTACCCACATCTATGTGAGAAGGAGAACAACCCTCATCATCAACCCACATCTATGTGAGTAGGAGAACAACCCTCATCATCAACCCACATCTATGTGAGGAGGAGAACAACCCTCATAATCTACCCACATCTATGTGAGGAGAACAACCCTCATCATCAACCCACATCTATGTGAGGAGGAGAACAACCCTCATCATCAACCCACGTCTATGTGAGGAGGAGAACAACCCTCATAATCTACCCACATCTTTGTGAGAACAACCCTCATCATCAACCCACATCTATGTGAGGAGAAGAACCCTCATCATCTACCCACATCTATGTGAGGAGAACAACCCTCATCATCAACAAACATCTATGTGAGGAGGAGAACAACCCTCATCATCAACCCACATCTATGTGAGGAGGAGAACAACCCTCATCATCTACCCACATCTATGTGAGGAGGAGAAGAACCCTCATCATCTACCCACATCTATGTGAGGAGGAGAACAACTCTCATCATCTACCCACATCTATGTGAGGAGGAGGAGGACAACAACCCTCATCATCAACCCACATGTATGTGAGGAGGACAACAACCCTCATCATCTACCCACATCTATGTGAGGAGGAGAAGAACCCTCATCATCTACCCACATCTATGTGAGGAAGAGAAGAAGCCTCATCATCTACCCACATCTATGTGAGGAGGAGAACAACCCTCATCATCAATCCACATCTATGTGAGGAGGAGAACAACCCTCATCATCAACCCACATCTATGTGAGGAGGAGAACAACCCTCATCATCAACCCACATCTATGTGAGGAGGAGAAAAACCCTCATCACCTACCCACATCTATGTGAGGAGGAGAACAACTCTCATCATCTACTCACATCTATGTGAGGAGGACAACAACCCTCATCATCAACCCACATGTATGTGAGGAGGACAACAACCCTCATCATCTACACACATCTATGTGAGGAGGAGAACAACCCTCATCATCTACCCACATCTATGTGAGGAGGAGAAGAACCCTCATCATCTACCCACATCTATGTGAGGAGGAGAACAACCCTCATCATCTACCCACATCTATGTGAGAAGGAGAACAACCCTCATCATCAACCCACATCTATGTGAGTAGGAGAACAACCCTCATCATCAACCCACATCTATGTGAGGAGGAGAACAACCCTCATAATCTACCCACATCTATGTGAGGAGAACAACCCTCATCATCAACCCACATCTATGTGAGGAGGAGAACAACCCTCATCATCAACCCACGTCTATGTGAGGAGGAGAACAACCCTCATAATCTACCCACATCTTTGTGAGAACAACCCTCATCTTCAACCCACATCTATGTGAGGAGCAGAACAACCCTCATCATCAACCCACATCTATGTGAGGAGGAGAACAACCCTCATCATCTACCCACATCTATGTGAGGAGAACAACCCTCATCATCTACCCACATCTATGTGAGGAGGAAAACAAACCTCATCATCAACCCACATCTATGTGAGGAGGAAAACAACCCTCATCATCAACCCACATCTATGTGAGGAGGAGAACAACCGTCATCATCAACCCACATCTATGTGAGGCGGAGAACAACCCTCATCATTAACCCACATCTATGTGAGGAGAACAACCCTCATCATCAACCCACATCTATGTGAGGAGGAGAACAACCCTCATCATCAACCCACATCTATGTGAGGAGGAGAACAACCCTCATCATCTACCCACATCTATGTGAGGAGGAGAACAACCCTCATCATCAACCCACATCTATGTGAGGAGGAGAACAACCCTCATCATCTACCCACATCTATGTGAGGAGGAGAACAACCCTCATCATCTACCCACATCTATGTGAGGAGGAGAAGAACCCTCATCATCTACCCACATCTATGTGAGGAGGAGAACAACCCTCATCATCTACCCACATCTATGTGAGGAGGAGAACAACCCTCATCTTTTACCCAAATCTATGTGAGGAGGAGAACAACCCTCATCATCTACCCACATCTATGTGAGGAGAAGAACCCTCATCATCTACCCACATCTATGTGAGGAGGAGAACAACCCTCATCATCTACCCACATCTATGTGAGAAGGAGAACAACCCTCATCATCAACCCACATCTATGTGAGGAGGAGAACAACCCTCATCATCAACCCACATCTATGTGAGGAGGAGAACAACCCTCATAATCTACCCACATCTATGTGAGGAGAACAACCCTCATCATCAACCCACATCTATGTGAGGAGGAGAACAACCCTCATCATCAACCCACATCTATGTGAGGAGGAGAACAACCCTCATCATCTACCCACATCTATGTGAGGAGGAGAACAACCCTCATCATCTACCCACATCTATGTGAGGAGGAAAACAAACCTCATCATCAACCCACATCTATGTGAGGAGGAAAACAACCCTCATCATCAACCCACATCTATGTGAGGAGGAGAACAACCCTCATCATCAACCCACATCTATGTGAGGAGGAGAACAACCCTCATCATCAACCCACATCTATGTGAGGAGAACAACCCTCATCATCAAACCACATCTATGTGAGGAGGAGAACAACCCTCATCATCAACCCACATCTATGTGAGGAGGAGAACAACCCTCATCATCTACCCACATCTATGTGAGGAGGAGAACAACCCTCATCATCTACCCACATCTATGTGAGGAGGAGAACAACCCTCATCATCTACCTACATCTATTTGAGGAGGACAACAACCCTGATCATCTACCCACATCTATGTGAGGAGGAGAAGAACCCTCATCATCAACCCACATCTATGTGAGGAGGAGAAGAACCCTCATCATCTACCCACATCTATGTGAGGAGGAGAACAACCCTCATCATCTACCCACATCTATGTGAGAAGGAGAACAACCCTCATCATCTACCCACATCTATGTGAGGAGGAGAACAACCCTCATCATCTACCCACATCTATGTGAGGAGGAGAACAACCCTCATCATCTACCTACATCTATGTGAGGAGGAGAACAACCCTCATCATCTACCCACATCTATGTGAGGAGGAGAACAACCCTCAACATCTACCTACATCTATGTGAGAAGGAGAACAACCCTCATCATCAACCCACATCTATGTGAGGAGGAGAACAACCCTCATCATCAACCCACATCTATGTGAGGAGGAGAAGAACCCTCATCATCTACCCACATCTATGTGAGGAGGAGAACAACCCTCATCATCTACCCACATCTATGTGAGGAGAAGAACCCTCATCATCTACCCACATCTATGTGAGGAGAACAACCCTCATCATCAACAAACATCTATGTGAGGAGGAGAACAACCCTCATCATCAACCCACATCTATGTGAGGAGGAGAACAACCCTCATCATCTACCCACATCTATGTGAGGAGGAGAAGAACCCTCATCATCTACCCACATCTATGTGAGGAGGAGAACAACTCTCATCATCTACCCACATCTATGTGAGGAGGAGGAGGACAACAACCCTCATCATCAACCCACATGTATGTGAGGAGGACAACAACCCTCATCATCTACCCACATCTATGTGAGGAGGAGAAGAACCCTCATCATCTACCCACATCTATGTGAGGAAGAGAAGAACCCTCATCATCTACCCACATCTATGTGAGGAGGAGAACAACCCTCATCATCAATCCACATCTATGTGAGGAGGAGAACAACCCTCATCATCAACCCACATCTATGTGAGGAGGAGAACAACCCTCATCATCAACCCACATCTATGTGAGGAGGAGAAAAACCCTCATCACCTACCCACATCTATGTGAGGAGGAGAACAACTCTCATCATCTACTCACATCTATGTGAGGAGGACAACAACCCTCATCATCAACCCACATGTATGTGAGGAGGACAACAACCCTCATCATCTACACACATCTATGTGAGGAGGAGAAGAACCCTCATCATCTACCCACATCTATGTGAGGAGAACAACCCTCATCATCTACCCACATCTATGTGAGGAGGAGAAGAACCCTCATCATCAACCAACATCTATGTGAGGAGGAAAACAACCCTCATCATCAACCAACATCTATGTGAGGAGGAAAACAACCCTAATCATCAACCCACATCTATGTGAGGAGGAGAACAACCCTCATCATCAACCAACATCTATGTGAGGAGGAAAACAACCCTCATCATCAACCAACATCTATGTGAGGAGGAAAACAACCCTCATCATCAACCCACATCTATGTGAGGAGGACAACAACCCTCATCATCTACCCACATCTATGTGAGGAGGACAACAACCCTCATTATCAACCCACATCTATGTGAGGAGGAGAACAACCCTCATCATCTACCCACATCTATGTGAGGAGGAGAACAACCCTCATCATCAACCCACATCTATGTGAGGAGGAGAACAACCCTCATCATCTACCCACATCTATGTGAGGAGGAGAACAACCCTCATCATCAACCACATCTATGTGAGGAGGAGACCAACCCTCATCATCAACCCACATCTATGTGAGGAGGAAAACAACCCTCATCATCTACCCACATCTATGTGAGGAGGAGAAGAACCCTCATCATCTACCCACATCTATGTGAGGAGAACAACTCTCATCATCTACCCACATCTATGTGAGGAGGAAAACAAACCTCATCATCAACCCACATCTATGTGAGGAGGAAAACAACCCTCATCATCAACCCACATCTATGTGAGGAGGAGAACAACCGTCATCATCAACCCACATCTATGTGAGGCGGAGAACAACCCTCATCATTAACCCACATCTATGTGAGGAGAACAACCCTCATCATCAACCCACATCTATGTGAGGAGGAGAACAACCCTCATCATCAACCCACATCTATGTGAGGAGGAGAACAACCCTCATCATCTACCCACATCTATGTGAGGAGGAGAACAACCCTCATCATCAACCCACATCTATGTGAGGAGGAGAACAACCCTCATCATCTACCCACATCTATGTGAGGAGGAGAACAACCCTCATCATCTACCCACATCTATGTGAGGAGGAGAAGAACCCTCATCATCTACCCACATCTATGTGAGGAGGAGAACAACCCTCATCATCTACCCACATCTATGTGAGGAGGAGAACAACCCTCATCTTTTACCCAAATCTATGTGAGGAGGAGAACAACCCTCATCATCTACCCACATCTATGTGAGGAGAAGAACCCTCATCATCTACCCACATCTATGTGAGGAGGAGAACAACCCTCATCATCTACCCACATCTATGTGAGAAGGAGAACAACCCTCATCATCAACCCACATCTATGTGAGGAGGAGAACAACCCTCATCATCAACCCACATCTATGTGAGGAGGAGAACAACCCTCATAATCTACCCACATCTATGTGAGGAGAACAACCCTCATCATCAACCCACATCTATGTGAGGAGGAGAACAACCCTCATCATCAACCCACATCTATGTGAGGAGGAGAACAACCCTCATCATCTACCCACATCTATGTGAGGAGGAGAACAACCCTCATCATCTACCCACATCTATGTGAGGAGGAAAACAAACCTCATCATCAACCCACATCTATGTGAGGAGGAAAACAACCCTCATCATCAACCCACATCTATGTGAGGAGGAGAACAACCCTCATCATCAACCCACATCTATGTGAGGAGGAGAACAACCCTCATCATCAACCCACATCTATGTGAGGAGAACAACCCTCATCATCAAACCACATCTATGTGAGGAGGAGAACAACCCTCATCATCAACCCACATCTATGTGAGGAGGAGAACAACCCTCATCATCTACCCACATCTATGTGAGGAGGAGAACAACCCTCATCATCTACCCACATCTATGTGAGGAGGAGAACAACCCTCATCATCTACCTACATCTATTTGAGGAGGACAACAACCCTGATCATCTACCCACATCTATGTGAGGAGGAGAAGAACCCTCATCATCAACCCACATCTATGTGAGGAGGAGAAGAACCCTCATCATCTACCCACATCTATGTGAGGAGGAGAACAACCCTCATCATCTACCCACATCTATGTGAGAAGGAGAACAACCCTCATCATCTACCCACATCTATGTGAGGAGGAGAACAACCCTCATCATCTACCCACATCTATGTGAGGAGGAGAACAACCCTCATCATCTACCTACATCTATGTGAGGAGGAGAACAACCCTCATCATCTACCCACATCTATGTGAGGAGGAGAACAACCCTCAACATCTACCTACATCTATGTGAGAAGGAGAACAACCCTCATCATCAACCCACATCTATGTGAGGAGGAGAACAACCCTCATCATCAACCCACATCTATGTGAGGAGGAGAAGAACCCTCATCATCTACCCACATCTATGTGAGGAGGAGAACAACCCTCATCATCTACCCACATCTATGTGAGGAGAAGAACCCTCATCATCTACCCACATCTATGTGAGGAGAACAACCCTCATCATCAACAAACATCTATGTGAGGAGGAGAACAACCCTCATCATCAACCCACATCTATGTGAGGAGGAGAACAACCCTCATCATCTACCCACATCTATGTGAGGAGGAGAAGAACCCTCATCATCTACCCACATCTATGTGAGGAGGAGAACAACTCTCATCATCTACCCACATCTATGTGAGG
The DNA here is from genome assembly GCF_039654945.1 of Dendrobates tinctorius. NCBI lineage: Eukaryota > Metazoa > Chordata > Amphibia > Anura > Dendrobatidae > Dendrobates > Dendrobates tinctorius. The sequence continues at coordinate 2,276,621 of NW_027361902.1, read as the reverse complement.
AGGAGGAGGACAACAACCCTCATCATCAACCCACATGTATGTGAGGAGGACAACAACCCTCATCATCTACCCACATCTATGTGAGGAGGAGAAGAACCCTCATCATCTACCCACATCTATGTGAGGAAGAGAAGAACCCTCATCATCTACCCACATCTATGTGAGGAGGAGAACAACCCTCATCATCAATCCACATCTATGTGAGGAGGAGAACAACCCTCATCATCAACCCACATCTATGTGAGGAGGAGAACAACCCTCATCATCAACCCACATCTATGTGAGGAGGAGAAAAACCCTCATCACCTACCCACATCTATGTGAGGAGGAGAACAACTCTCATCATCTACTCACATCTATGTGAGGAGGACAACAACCCTCATCATCAACCCACATGTATGTGAGGAGGACAACAACCCTCATCATCTACACACATCTATGTGAGGAGGAGAAGAACCCTCATCATCTACCCACATCTATGTGAGGAGAACAACCCTCATCATCTACCCACATCTATGTGAGGAGGAGAAGAACCCTCATCATCAACCAACATCTATGTGAGGAGGAAAACAACCCTCATCATCAACCAACATCTATGTGAGGAGGAAAACAACCCTAATCATCAACCCACATCTATGTGAGGAGGAGAACAACCCTCATCATCAACCAACATCTATGTGAGGAGGAAAACAACCCTCATCATCAACCAACATCTATGTGAGGAGGAAAACAACCCTCATCATCAACCCACATCTATGTGAGGAGGACAACAACCCTCATCATCTACCCACATCTATGTGAGGAGGACAACAACCCTCATTATCAACCCACATCTATGTGAGGAGGAGAACAACCCTCATCATCTACCCACATCTATGTGAGGAGGAGAACAACCCTCATCATCAACCCACATCTATGTGAGGAGGAGAACAACCCTCATCATCTACCCACATCTATGTGAGGAGGAGAACAACCCTCATCATCAACCACATCTATGTGAGGAGGAGACCAACCCTCATCATCAACCCACATCTATGTGAGGAGGAAAACAACCCTCATCATCTACCCACATCTATGTGAGGAGGAGAAGAACCCTCATCATCTACCCACATCTATGTGAGGAGGAGAAGAACCCTCATCATCTACCCACATCTATGTGAGGAGGAGAAGAACCCTCATCATCTACCCACATCTATGTGAGGAGGAGAACAACCCTCATCATCTACCCACATCTATGTGAGAAGGAGAACAACCCTCATCATCAACCCACATCTATGTGAGTAGGAGAACAACCCTCATCATCAACCCACATCTATGTGAGGAGGAGAACAACCCTCATAATCTACCCACATCTATGTGAGGAGAACAACCCTCATCATCAACCCACATCTATGTGAGGAGGAGAACAACCCTCATCATCAACCCACGTCTATGTGAGGAGGAGAACAACCCTCATAATCTACCCACATCTTTGTGAGAACAACCCTCATCATCAACCCACATCTATGTGAGGAGCAGAACAACCCTCATCATCAACCCACATCTATGTGAGGAGGAGAACAACCCTCATCATCTACCCACATCTATGTGAGGAGAACAACCCTCATCATCTACCCACATCTATGTGAGGAGGAAAACAAACCTCATCATCAACCCACATCTATGTGAGGAGGAAAACAACCCTCATCATCAACCCACATCTATGTGAGGAGGAGAACAACCCTCATCATCAACCCACATCTATGTGAGGCGGAGAACAACCCTCATCATTAACCCACATCTATGTGAGGCGGAGAACAACCCTCATCATTAACCCACATCTATGTGAGGAGAACAACCCTCATCATCAACCCACATCTATGTGAGGAGGAGAACAACCCTCATCATCAACCCACATCTATGTGAGGAGGAGAACAACCCTCATCATCTACCCACATCTATGTGAGGAGAACAACCCTCATCATCAACCCACATCTATGTGAGGAGGAGAACAACCCTCATCATCTACCCACATCTATGTGAGGAGGAGAACAACCCTCATCATCTACCCACATCTACGTGAGGAGGAGAACAACCCTCATCATCTACCCACATCTATGTGAGGAGGAGAACAACCCTCATCATCTACCCACATCTATGTGAGGAGGAGAACAACCCTCATCATCTACCCAAATCTATGTGAGGAGGAGAACAACCCTCATCATCTACCCACATCTATGTGAGGAGGAGAAGAACCCTCATCATCTACCCACATCTATGTGAGGAGGAGAACAACCCTCATCATCTACCCACATCTATGTGAGAAGGAGAACAACCCTCATCATCAACCCACATCTATGTGAGTAGGAGAACAACCCTCATCATCAACCCACATCTATGTGAGGAGGAGAACAACCCTCATAATCTACCCACATCTATGTGAGGAGAACAACCCTCATCATCAACCCACATCTATGTGAGGAGGAGAACAACCCTCATCATCTACCCACGTCTATGTGAGGAGAACAACCCTCATAATCTACCCACATCTTTGTGAGAACAACCCTCATCATCAACCCACATCTATGTGAGGAGCAGAACAACCCTCATCATCAACCCACATCTATGTGAGGAGGAGAACAACCCTCATCATCTACCCACATCTATGTGAGGAGAACAACCCTCATCATCTACCCACATCTATGTGAGGAGGAAAACAAACCTCATCATCAACCCACATCTATGTGAGGAGGAAAACAACCCTCATCATCAACCCACATCTATGTGAGGAGGAGAACAACCCTCATCATCAACCCACATCTATGTGAGGCGGAGAACAACCCTCATCATTAACCCACATCTATGTGAGGAGAACAACCCTCATCATCAACCCACATCTATGTGAGGAGGAGAACAACCCTCATCATCTACCCACATCTATGTGAGGAGGAGAACAACCCTCATCATCTACCCACATCTATGTGAGGAGGAGAACAACCCTCATCATCTACCCACATCTATGTGAGGAGGAGAACAACCCTCATCTTTTACCCAAATCTATGTGAGGAGGAGAACAACCCTCATCATCTACCCACATCTATGTGAGGAGAAGAACCCTCATCATCTACCCACATCTATGTGAGGAGGAGAACAACCCTCATCATCTACCCACATCTATGTGAGAAGGAGAACAACCCTCATCATCAACCCACATCTATGTGAGGAGAACAACCCTCATCATCAACCCACATCTATGTGAGGAGGAGAACAACCCTCATAATCTACCCACATCTATGTGAGGAGAACAACCCTCATCATCAACCCACATCTATGTGAGGAGGAGAACAACCCTCATCATCAACCCACATCTATGTGAGGAGGAGAACAACCCTCATCATCTACCCACATCTATGTGAGGAGGAGAACAACCCTCATCATCTACCCACATCTATGTGAGGAGGAAAACAAACCTCATCATCAACCCACATCTATGTGAGGAGGAAAACAACCCTCATCATCAACCCACATCTATGTGAGGAGAACAACCCTCATCATCAACCCACATCTATGTGAGTAGGAGAACAACCCTCATCATCAACCCACATCTATGTGAGGAGAACAACCCTCATCATCAACCCACATCTATGTGAGGAGGAGAACAACCCTCATCATCAACCCACATCTATGTGAGGAGGAGAACAACCCTCATCATCTACCCACATCTATGTGAGGAGGAGAACAACCCTCATCATCTACCCACATCTATGTGAGGAGAACAACCCTCATCATCTACCTACATCTATTTGAGGAGGACAACAACCCTGATCATCTACCCACATCTATGTGAGGAGGAGAACAACCCTCATCATCAACCCACATCTATGTGAGGAGGAGAAGAACCCTCATCATCTACCCACATCTATGTGAGGAGGAGAACAACCCTCATCATCTACCCACATCTATGTGAGAAGGAGAACAACCCTCATCATCTACCCACATCTATGTGAGGAGGAGAACAACCCTCATCATCTACCCACATCTATGTGAGGAGGAGAACAACCCTCATCATCTACCTACATCTATGTGAGGAGGAGAACAACCCTCATCATCTACCCACAACTATGTGAGGAGGAGAACAACCCTCAACATCTACCTACATCTATGTGAGAAGGAGAACAACCCTCATCATCAACCCACATCTATGTGAGGAGGAGAACAACCCTCATCATCAACCCACATCTATGTGAGGAGGAGAAGAACCCTCATCATCTACCCACATCTATGTGAGGAGGAGAACAACCCTCATCATCTACCCACATCTATGTGAGGAGAAGAACCCTCATCATCTACCCACATCTATGTGAGGAGAACAACCCTCATCATCAACAAACATCTATGTGAGGAGGAGAACAACCCTCATCATCAACCCACATCTATGTGAGGAGGAGAACAACCCTCATCATCTACCCACATCTATGTGAGGAGGAGAAGAACCCTCATCATCTACCCACATCTATGTGAGGAGGAGAACAACTCTCATCATCTACCCACATCTATGTGAGGAGGAGGAGGACAACAACCCTCATCATCAACCCACATGTATGTGAGGAGGACAACAACCCTCATCATCTACCCACATCTATGTGAGGAGGAGAAGAACCCTCATCATCTACCCACATCTATGTGAGGAAGAGAAGAACCCTCATCATCTACCCACATCTATGTGAGGAGGAGAACAACCCTCATCATCAATCCACATCTATGTGAGGAGGAGAACAACCCTCATCATCAACCCACATCTATGTGAGGAGGAGAACAACCCTCATCATCAACCCACATCTATGTGAGGAGGAGAAAAACCCTCATCACCTACCCACATCTATGTGAGGAGGAGAACAACTCTCATCATCTACTCACATCTATGTGAGGAGGACAACAACCCTCATCATCAACCCACATGTAAGTGAGGAGGACAACAACCCTCATCATCTACACACATCTATGTGAGGAGGAGAACAACCCTCATCATCTACCCACATCTATGTGAGGAGGAGAAGAACCCTCATCATCTACCCACATCTATGTGAGGAGGAGAACAACCCTCATCATCTACCCACATCTATGTGAGAAGGAGAACAACCCTCATCATCAACCCACATCTATGTGAGTAGGAGAACAACCCTCATCATCAACCCACATCTATGTGAGGAGGAGAACAACCCTCATAATCTACCCACATCTATGTGAGGAGAACAACCCTCATCATCAACCCACATCTATGTGAGGAGGAGAACAACCCTCATCATCAACCCACGTCTATGTGAGGAGGAGAACAACCCTCATAATCTACCCACATCTTTGTGAGAACAACCCTCATCATCAACCCACATCTATGTGAGGAGAAGAACCCTCATCATCTACCCACATCTATGTGAGGAGAACAACCCTCATCATCAACAAACATCTATGTGAGGAGGAGAACAACCCTCATCATCAACCCACATCTATGTGAGGAGGAGAACAACCCTCATCATCTACCCACATCTATGTGAGGAGGAGAAGAACCCTCATCATCTACCCACATCTATGTGAGGAGGAGAACAACTCTCATCATCTACCCACATCTATGTGAGGAGGAGGAGGACAACAACCCTCATCATCAACCCACATGTATGTGAGGAGGACAACAACCCTCATCATCTACCCACATCTATGTGAGGAGGAGAAGAACCCTCATCATCTACCCACATCTATGTGAGGAAGAGAAGAAGCCTCATCATCTACCCACATCTATGTGAGGAGGAGAACAACCCTCATCATCAATCCACATCTATGTGAGGAGGAGAACAACCCTCATCATCAACCCACATCTATGTGAGGAGGAGAACAACCCTCATCATCAACCCACATCTATGTGAGGAGGAGAAAAACCCTCATCACCTACCCACATCTATGTGAGGAGGAGAACAACTCTCATCATCTACTCACATCTATGTGAGGAGGACAACAACCCTCATCATCAACCCACATGTATGTGAGGAGGACAACAACCCTCATCATCTACACACATCTATGTGAGGAGGAGAACAACCCTCATCATCTACCCACATCTATGTGAGGAGGAGAAGAACCCTCATCATCTACCCACATCTATGTGAGGAGAACAACCCTCATCATCTACCCACATCTATGTGAGAAGGAGAACAACCCTCATCATCAACCCACATCTATGTGAGTAGGAGAACAACCCTCATCATCAACCCACATCTATGTGAGGAGGAGAACAACCCTCATAATCTACCCACATCTATGTGAGGAGAACAACCCTCATCATCAACCCACATCTATGTGAGGAGGAGAACAACCCTCATCATCAACCCACGTCTATGTGAGGAGGAGAACAACCCTCATAATCTACCCACATCTTTGTGAGAACAACCCTCATCTTCAACCCACATCTATGTGAGGAGCAGAACAACCCTCATCATCAACCCACATCTATGTGAGGAGGAGAACAACCCTCATCATCTACCCACATCTATGTGAGGAGAACAACCCTCATCATCTACCCACATCTATGTGAGGAGGAAAACAAACCTCATCATCAACCCACATCTATGTGAGGAGGAAAACAACCCTCATCATCAACCCACATCTATGTGAGGAGGAGAACAACCGTCATCATCAACCCACATCTATGTGAGGCGGAGAACAACCCTCATCATTAACCCACATCTATGTGAGGAGAACAACCCTCATCATCAACCCACATCTATGTGAGGAGGAGAACAACCCTCATCATCAACCCACATCTATGTGAGGAGGAGAACAACCCTCATCATCTACCCACATCTATGTGAGGAGGAGAACAACCCTCATCATCAACCCACATCTATGTGAGGAGGAGAACAACCCTCATCATCTACCCACATCTATGTGAGGAGGAGAACAACCCTCATCATCTACCCACATCTATGTGAGGAGGAGAAGAACCCTCATCATCTACCCACATCTATGTGAGGAGGAGAACAACCCTCATCATCTACCCACATCTATGTGAGGAGGAGAACAACCCTCATCTTTTACCCAAATCTATGTGAGGAGGAGAACAACCCTCATCATCTACCCACATCTATGTGAGGAGAAGAACCCTCATCATCTACCCACATCTATGTGAGGAGGAGAACAACCCTCATCATCTACCCACATCTATGTGAGAAGGAGAACAACCCTCATCATCAACCCACATCTATGTGAGGAGGAGAACAACCCTCATCATCAACCCACATCTATGTGAGGAGGAGAACAACCCTCATAATCTACCCACATCTATGTGAGGAGAACAACCCTCATCATCAACCCACATCTATGTGAGGAGGAGAACAACCCTCATCATCAACCCACATCTATGTGAGGAGGAGAACAACCCTCATCATCTACCCACATCTATGTGAGGAGGAGAACAACCCTCATCATCTACCCACATCTATGTGAGGAGGAAAACAAACCTCATCATCAACCCACATCTATGTGAGGAGGAAAACAACCCTCATCATCAACCCACATCTATGTGAGGAGGAGAACAACCCTCATCATCAACCCACATCTATGTGAGGAGGAGAACAACCCTCATCATCAACCCACATCTATGTGAGGAGAACAACCCTCATCATCAAACCACATCTATGTGAGGAGGAGAACAACCCTCATCATCAACCCACATCTATGTGAGGAGGAGAACAACCCTCATCATCTACCCACATCTATGTGAGGAGGAGAACAACCCTCATCATCTACCCACATCTATGTGAGGAGGAGAACAACCCTCATCATCTACCTACATCTATTTGAGGAGGACAACAACCCTGATCATCTACCCACATCTATGTGAGGAGGAGAAGAACCCTCATCATCAACCCACATCTATGTGAGGAGGAGAAGAACCCTCATCATCTACCCACATCTATGTGAGGAGGAGAACAACCCTCATCATCTACCCACATCTATGTGAGAAGGAGAACAACCCTCATCATCTACCCACATCTATGTGAGGAGGAGAACAACCCTCATCATCTACCCACATCTATGTGAGGAGGAGAACAACCCTCATCATCTACCTACATCTATGTGAGGAGGAGAACAACCCTCATCATCTACCCACATCTATGTGAGGAGGAGAACAACCCTCAACATCTACCTACATCTATGTGAGAAGGAGAACAACCCTCATCATCAACCCACATCTATGTGAGGAGGAGAACAACCCTCATCATCAACCCACATCTATGTGAGGAGGAGAAGAACCCTCATCATCTACCCACATCTATGTGAGGAGGAGAACAACCCTCATCATCTACCCACATCTATGTGAGGAGAAGAACCCTCATCATCTACCCACATCTATGTGAGGAGAACAACCCTCATCATCAACAAACATCTATGTGAGGAGGAGAACAACCCTCATCATCAACCCACATCTATGTGAGGAGGAGAACAACCCTCATCATCTACCCACATCTATGTGAGGAGGAGAAGAACCCTCATCATCTACCCACATCTATGTGAGGAGGAGAACAACTCTCATCATCTACCCACATCTATGTGAGGAGGAGGAGGACAACAACCCTCATCATCAACCCACATGTATGTGAGGAGGACAACAACCCTCATCATCTACCCACATCTATGTGAGGAGGAGAAGAACCCTCATCATCTACCCACATCTATGTGAGGAAGAGAAGAACCCTCATCATCTACCCACATCTATGTGAGGAGGAGAACAACCCTCATCATCAATCCACATCTATGTGAGGAGGAGAACAACCCTCATCATCAACCCACATCTATGTGAGGAGGAGAACAACCCTCATCATCAACCCACATCTATGTGAGGAGGAGAAAAACCCTCATCACCTACCCACATCTATGTGAGGAGGAGAACAACTCTCATCATCTACTCACATCTATGTGAGGAGGACAACAACCCTCATCATCAACCCACATGTATGTGAGGAGGACAACAACCCTCATCATCTACACACATCTATGTGAGGAGGAGAAGAACCCTCATCATCTACCCACATCTATGTGAGGAGAACAACCCTCATCATCTACCCACATCTATGTGAGGAGGAGAAGAACCCTCATCATCAACCAACATCTATGTGAGGAGGAAAACAACCCTCATCATCAACCAACATCTATGTGAGGAGGAAAACAACCCTAATCATCAACCCACATCTATGTGAGGAGGAGAACAACCCTCATCATCAACCAACATCTATGTGAGGAGGAAAACAACCCTCATCATCAACCAACATCTATGTGAGGAGGAAAACAACCCTCATCATCAACCCACATCTATGTGAGGAGGACAACAACCCTCATCATCTACCCACATCTATGTGAGGAGGACAACAACCCTCATTATCAACCCACATCTATGTGAGGAGGAGAACAACCCTCATCATCTACCCACATCTATGTGAGGAGGAGAACAACCCTCATCATCAACCCACATCTATGTGAGGAGGAGAACAACCCTCATCATCTACCCACATCTATGTGAGGAGGAGAACAACCCTCATCATCAACCACATCTATGTGAGGAGGAGACCAACCCTCATCATCAACCCACATCTATGTGAGGAGGAAAACAACCCTCATCATCTACCCACATCTATGTGAGGAGGAGAAGAACCCTCATCATCTACCCACATCTATGTGAGGAGAACAACTCTCATCATCTACCCACATCTATGTGAGGAGGAAAACAAACCTCATCATCAACCCACATCTATGTGAGGAGGAAAACAACCCTCATCATCAACCCACATCTATGTGAGGAGGAGAACAACCGTCATCATCAACCCACATCTATGTGAGGCGGAGAACAACCCTCATCATTAACCCACATCTATGTGAGGAGAACAACCCTCATCATCAACCCACATCTATGTGAGGAGGAGAACAACCCTCATCATCAACCCACATCTATGTGAGGAGGAGAACAACCCTCATCATCTACCCACATCTATGTGAGGAGGAGAACAACCCTCATCATCAACCCACATCTATGTGAGGAGGAGAACAACCCTCATCATCTACCCACATCTATGTGAGGAGGAGAACAACCCTCATCATCTACCCACATCTATGTGAGGAGGAGAAGAACCCTCATCATCTACCCACATCTATGTGAGGAGGAGAACAACCCTCATCATCTACCCACATCTATGTGAGGAGGAGAACAACCCTCATCTTTTACCCAAATCTATGTGAGGAGGAGAACAACCCTCATCATCTACCCACATCTATGTGAGGAGAAGAACCCTCATCATCTACCCACATCTATGTGAGGAGGAGAACAACCCTCATCATCTACCCACATCTATGTGAGAAGGAGAACAACCCTCATCATCAACCCACATCTATGTGAGGAGGAGAACAACCCTCATCATCAACCCACATCTATGTGAGGAGGAGAACAACCCTCATAATCTACCCACATCTATGTGAGGAGAACAACCCTCATCATCAACCCACATCTATGTGAGGAGGAGAACAACCCTCATCATCAACCCACATCTATGTGAGGAGGAGAACAACCCTCATCATCTACCCACATCTATGTGAGGAGGAGAACAACCCTCATCATCTACCCACATCTATGTGAGGAGGAAAACAAACCTCATCATCAACCCACATCTATGTGAGGAGGAAAACAACCCTCATCATCAACCCACATCTATGTGAGGAGGAGAACAACCCTCATCATCAACCCACATCTATGTGAGGAGGAGAACAACCCTCATCATCAACCCACATCTATGTGAGGAGAACAACCCTCATCATCAAACCACATCTATGTGAGGAGGAGAACAACCCTCATCATCAACCCACATCTATGTGAGGAGGAGAACAACCCTCATCATCTACCCACATCTATGTGAGGAGGAGAACAACCCTCATCATCTACCCACATCTATGTGAGGAGGAGAACAACCCTCATCATCTACCTACATCTATTTGAGGAGGACAACAACCCTGATCATCTACCCACATCTATGTGAGGAGGAGAAGAACCCTCATCATCAACCCACATCTATGTGAGGAGGAGAAGAACCCTCATCATCTACCCACATCTATGTGAGGAGGAGAACAACCCTCATCATCTACCCACATCTATGTGAGAAGGAGAACAACCCTCATCATCTACCCACATCTATGTGAGGAGGAGAACAACCCTCATCATCTACCCACATCTATGTGAGGAGGAGAACAACCCTCATCATCTACCTACATCTATGTGAGGAGGAGAACAACCCTCATCATCTACCCACATCTATGTGAGGAGGAGAACAACCCTCAACATCTACCTACATCTATGTGAGAAGGAGAACAACCCTCATCATCAACCCACATCTATGTGAGGAGGAGAACAACCCTCATCATCAACCCACATCTATGTGAGGAGGAGAAGAACCCTCATCATCTACCCACATCTATGTGAGGAGGAGAACAACCCTCATCATCTACCCACATCTATGTGAGGAGAAGAACCCTCATCATCTACCCACATCTATGTGAGGAGAACAACCCTCATCATCAACAAACATCTATGTGAGGAGGAGAACAACCCTCATCATCAACCCACATCTATGTGAGGAGGAGAACAACCCTCATCATCTACCCACATCTATGTGAGGAGGAGAAGAACCCTCATCATCTACCCACATCTATGTGAGGAGGAGAACAACTCTCATCATCTACCCACATCTATGTGAGGAGGAGGAGGACAACAACCCTCATCATCAACCCACATGTATGTGAGGAGGACAACAACCCTCATCATCTACCCACATCTATGTGAGGAGGAGAAGAACCCTCATCATCTACCCACATCTATGTGAGGAAGAGAAGAACCCTCATCATCTACCCACATCTATGTGAGGAGGAGAACAACCCTCATCATCAATCCACATCTATGTGAGGAGGAGAACAACCCTCATCATCAACCCACATCTATGTGAGGAGGAGAACAACCCTCATCATCAACCCACATCTATGTGAGGAGGAGAAAAACCCTCATCACCTACCCACATCTATGTGAGGAGGAGAACAACTCTCATCATCTACTCACATCTATGTGAGGAGGACAACAACCCTCATCATCAACCCACATGTATGTGAGGAGGACAACAACCCTCATCATCTACACACATCTATGTGAGGAGGAGAAGAACCCTCATCATCTACCCACATCTATGTGAGGAGAACAACCCTCATCATCTACCCACATCTATGTGAGGAGGAGAAGAACCCTCATCATCAACCAACATCTATGTGAGGAGGAAAACAACCCTCATCATCAACCAACATCTATGTGAGGAGGAAAACAACCCTAATCATCAACCCACATCTATGTGAGGAGGAGAACAACCCTCATCATCAACCAACATCTATGTGAGGAGGAAAACAACCCTCATCATCAACCAACATCTATGTGAGGAGGAAAACAACCCTCATCATCAACCCACATCTATGTGAGGAGGACAACAACCCTCATCATCTACCCACATCTATGTGAGGAGGACAACAACCCTCATTATCAACCCACATCTATGTGAGGAGGAGAACAACCCTCATCATCTACCCACATCTATGTGAGGAGGAGAACAACCCTCATCATCAACCCACATCTATGTGAGGAGGAGAACAACCCTCATCATCTACCCACATCTATGTGAGGAGGAGAACAACCCTCATCATCAACCACATCTATGTGAGGAGGAGACCAACCCTCATCATCAACCCACATCTATGTGAGGAGGAAAACAACCCTCATCATCTACCCACATCTATGTGAGGAGGAGAAGAACCCTCATCATCTACCCACATCTATGTGAGGAGAACAACTCTCATCATCTACCCACATCTATGTGAGGAGGAGAACAACCCTCATCATCTACCCACATCTATGTGAGGAGGAGAAGAACCCTCATCATCTACCCACATCTATGTGAGGAGGAGAACAACCCTCATCATCTACCTACATCTATGTGAGAAGGAGAACAACCCTCATCATCAACCCACATCAATGTGAGGAGGAGAACAACCCTCATCATCAACCCACATCTATGTGAGGAGGAAAACAACCCTCATAATCTACCCACATCTATGTGAGGAGAACAACCCTCATCATCAACCCACATCTATGTGAGGAGGAGAACAACCCTCATCATCAACCCACATCTATGTGAGGAGGAGAACAACCCTCATCATCTACCCACATCTATGTGAGGAGAACAACCCTCATCATCTACCCACATCTATGTGAGGAGGAAAACAAACCTCATCATCAACCCACATCTATGTGAGGAGGAAAACAACCCTCATCATCAACCCACATCTATGTGAGGAGGAGAACAACCCTCATCATCAACCCACATCTATGTGAGGCGGAGAACAACCCTCATCATTAACCCACATCTATGTGAGGAGAACAACCCTCATCATCAACCCACATCTATGTGAGGAGGAGAACAACCCTCATCATCAACCCACATCTATGTGAGGAGGAGAACAACCCTCATCATCTACCCACATCTATGTGAGGAGGAGAACAACCCTCATCATCTACCCACATCTATGTGAGGAGGAAAACAAACCTCATCATCAACCCACATCTATGTGAGGAGGAAAACAACCCTCATCATCAACCCACATCTATGTGAGGAGGAGAACAACCCTCATCATCAACCCACATCTATGTGAGGAGGAGAACAACCCTCATCATCAACCCACATCTATGTGAGGAGAACAACCCTCATCAACCCACATCTATGTGAGGAGGAGAACAACCCTCATCATCAACCCACATCTATGTGAGGAGGAGAACAACCCTCATCATCTACCCACATCTATGTGAGGAGAACAACCCTCATCATCAACCCACATCTATGTGAGGAGGAGAACAACCCTCATCATCTACCCACATCTATGTGAGGAGGAGAACAACCCTCATCATCAACCACATCTATGTGAGGAGGAGACCAACCCTCATCATCAACCCACATCTATGTGAGGAGGAAAACAACCCTCATCATCTACCCACATCTATGTGAGGAGGAGAAGAACCCTCATCATCTACCCACATCTATGTGAGAACAACCCTCATCATCTACCCACATCTATGTGAGGAGGAGAACAACCCTCATCATCTACCCACATCTATGTGAGGAGGAGAAGAACCCTCATCATCTACCCACATCTATGTGAGGAGGTGAACAACCCTCATCATCTACCTACATCTATGTGAGAAGGAGAACAACCCTCATCATCAACCCACATCAATGTGAGGAGGAGAACAACCCTCATCATCAACCCACGTCTATGTGAGGAGAACAACCCTCATAATCTACCCACATCTATGTGAGAACAACCCTCATCATCAACCCACATCTATGTGAGGAGGAGAACAACCCTCATCATCAACCCACATCTATGTGAGGAGGAGAACAACCCTCATCATCTACCCACATCTATGTGAGGAGAACAACCCTCATCATCTACCCACATCTATGTGAGGAGGAAAACAAACCTCATCATCAACCCACATCTATGTGAGGAGGAAAACAACCCTCATCATCAACCCACATCTATGTGAGGAGGAGAACAACCCTCATCATCAACCCACATCTATGTGAGGCGGAGAACAACCCTCATCATTAACCCACATCTATGTGAGGAGAACAACCCTCATCATCAACCCACATCTATGTGAGGAGGAGAAGAACCCTCATCATCTACCCACATCTATGTGAGGAAGAGAAGAACCCTCATCATCTACCCACATCTATGTGAGGAGGAGAACAACCCTCATCATCAACCCACATCTATGTGAGGAGGAGAACAACCCTCATCATCAACCCACATCTATGTGAGGAGGAGAACAACCCTCATCATCAACCCACATCTATGTGAGGAGGAGAACAACCCTCATCATCTACCCACATCTATGTGAGGAGGAGAAGAACCCTCATCATCTACCCACATCTATGTGAGGAAGAGAAGAACCCTCATCATCTACCCACATCTATGTGAGGAGGAGAACAACCCTCATCATCAACCCACATCTATGTGAGGAGGAGAACAACCCTCATCATCAACCCACATCTATGTGAGGAGGAGAACAACCCTCATCATCAACCCACATCTATGTGAGGAGGAGAACAACCCTCATCATCTACCCACATCTATGTGAGGAGGAGAAGAACCCTCATCATCTACCCACATCTATGTGAGGAAGAGAAGAACCCTCATCATCTACCCACATCTATGTGAGGAGGAGAACAACCCTCATCATCAACCCACATCTATGTGAGGAGGAGAACAACCCTCATCATCAACCCACATCTATGTGAGGAGAACAACCCTCATCATCAACCCACATCTATGTGAGGAGGAGAAAAACCCTCATAATCTACCCACATCTATGTGAGGAGAACAACCCTCATCATCAACCCACATCTATGTGAGGAGGAGAACAACCCTCATCATCAACCCACATCTATGTGAGGAGGAGAACAACCCTCATCATCTACCCACATCTATGTGAGGAGGAGAACAACCCTCATCATCTACCCACATCTATGTGAGGAGGAAAACAAACCTCATCATCAACCCACATCTATGTGAGGAGGAAAACAACCCTCATCATCAACCCACATCTATGTGAGGAGGAGAACAACCCTCATCATCAACCCACATCTATGTGAGGAGGAGAACAACCCTCATCATCAACCCACATCTATGTGAGGAGAACAACCCTCATCATCAACCCACATCTATGTGAGGAGGAGAACAACCCTCATCATCAACCCACATCTATGTGAGGAGGAGAACAACCCTCATCATCTACCCACATCTATGTGAGGAGGAGAACAACCCTCATCATCTACCCACATCTATGTGAGGAGGAGAACAACCCTCATCATCTACCTACATCTATGTGAGGAGGACAACAACCCTGATCATCTACCCACATCTATGTGAGGAGGAGAACAACCCTCATCATCAACCCACATCTATGTGAGGAGGAGAAGAACCCTCATCATCTACCCACATCTATGTGAGGAGGAGAACAACCCTCATCATCTACCCACATCTATGTGAGAAGGAGAACAACCCTCATCATCTACCCACATCTATGTGAGGAGGAGAACAACCCTCATCATCTACCCACATCTATGTGAGGAGGAGAACAACCCTCATCATCTACCTACATCTATGTGAGGAGGAGAACAACCCTCATCATCTACCCACATCTATGTGAGGAGGAGAACAACCCTCAACATCTACCTACATCTATGTGAGAAGGAGAACAACCCTCATCATCAACCCACATCTATGTGAGGAGGAGAACAACCCTCATCATCAACCCACATCTATGTGAGGAGGAGAAGAACCCTCATCATCTACCCACATCTATGTGAGGAGGAGAACAACCCTCATCATCTACCCACATCTATGTGAGGAGAAGAACCCTCATCATCTACCCACATCTATGTGAGGAGAACAACCCTCATCATCAACAAACATCTATGTGAGGAGAACAACCCTCATCATCAACCCACATCTATGTGAGGAGGAGAACAACCCTCATCATCTACCCACATCTATGTGAGGAGGAGAAGAACCCTCATCATCTACCCACATCTATGTGAGGAGGAGAACAACTCTCATCATCTACCCACATCTATGTGAGGAGGAGGAGGACAACAACCCTCATCATCAACCCACATGTATGTGAGGAGGACAACAACCCTCATCATCTACCCACATCTATGTGAGGAGGAGAAGAACCCTCATCATCTACCCACATCTATGTGAGGAAGAGAAGAACCCTCATCATCTACCCACATCTATGTGAGGAGGAGAACAACCCTCATCATCAATCCACATCTATGTGAGGAGGAGAACAACCCTCATCATCAACCCACATCTATGTGAGGAGGAGAACAACCCTCATCATCAACCCACATCTATGTGAGGAGGAGAAAAACCCTCATCACCTACCCACATCTATGTGAGGAGGAGAACAACTCTCATCATCTACTCACATCTATGTGAGGAGGACAACAACCCTCATCATCAACCCACATGTATGTGAGGAGGACAACAACCCTCATCATCTACACACATCTATGTGAGGAGGAGAAGAACCCTCATCATCTACCCACATCTATGTGAGGAGAACAACCCTCATCATCTACCCACATCTATGTGAGGAGGAGAAGAACCCTCATCATCAACCAACATCTATGTGAGGAGGAAAACAACCCTCATCATCAACCAACATCTATGTGAGGAGGAAAACAACCCTAATCATCAACCCACATCTATGTGAGGAGGAGAACAACCCTCATCATCAACCAACATCTATGTGAGGAGGAAAACAACCCTCATCATCAACCAACATCTATGTGAGGAGGAAAACAACCCTCATCATCAACCCACATCTATGTGAGGAGGACAACAACCCTCATCATCTACCCACATCTATGTGAGGAGGACAACAACCCTCATTATCAACCCACATCTATGTGAGGAGGAGAACAACCCTCATCATCTACCCACATCTATGTGAGGAGGAGAACAACCCTCATCATCAACCCACATCTATGTGAGGAGGAGAACAACCCTCATCATCTACCCACATCTATGTGAGGAGGAGAACAACCCTCATCATCAACCACATCTATGTGAGGAGGAGACCAACCCTCATCATCAACCCACATCTATGTGAGGAGGAAAACAACCCTCATCATCTACCCACATCTATGTGAGGAGGAGAAGAACCCTCATCATCTACCCACATCTATGTGAGGAGAACAACTCTCATCATCTACCCACATCTATGTGAGGAGGAGAACAACCCTCATCATCTACCCACATCTATGTGAGGAGGAGAAGAACCCTCATCATCTACCCACATCTATGTGAGGAGGAGAACAACCCTCATCATCTACCTACATCTATGTGAGAAGGAGAACAACCCTCATCATCAACCCACATCAATGTGAGGAGAACAACCCTCATCATCAACCCACATCTATGTGAGGAGGAAAACAACCCTCATAATCTACCCACATCTATGTGAGGAGAACAACCCTCATCATCAACCCACATCTATGTGAGGAGGAGAACAACCCTCATCATCAACCCACATCTATGTGAGGAGGAGAACAACCCTCATCATCTACCCACATCTATGTGAGGAGAACAACCCTCATCATCTACCCACATCTATGTGAGGAGGAAAACAAACCTCATCATCAACCCACATCTATGTGAGGAGGAAAACAACCCTCATCATCAACCCACATCTATGTGAGGAGGAGAACAACCCTCATCATCAACCCACATCTATGTGAGGCGGAGAACAACCCTCATCATTAACCCACATCTATGTGAGGAGAACAACCCTCATCATCAACCCACATCTATGTGAGGAGGAGAACAACCCTCATCATCAACCCACATCTATGTGAGGAGGAGAACAACCCTCATCATCTACCCACATCTATGTGAGGAGGAGAACAACCCTCATCATCTACCCACATCTATGTGAGGAGGAAAACAAACCTCATCATCAACCCACATCTATGTGAGGAGGAAAACAACCCTCATCATCAACCCACATCTATGTGAGGAGGAGAACAACCCTCATCATCAACCCACATCTATGTGAGGAGGAGAACAACCCTCATCATCAACCCACATCTATGTGAGGAGAACAACCCTCATCAACCCACATCTATGTGAGGAGGAGAACAACCCTCATCATCAACCCACATCTATGTGAGGAGGAGAACAACCCTCATCATCTACCCACATCTATGTGAGGAGAACAACCCTCATCATCAACCCACATCTATGTGAGGAGGAGAACAACCCTCATCATCTACCCACATCTATGTGAGGAGGAGAACAACCCTCATCATCAACCACATCTATGTGAGGAGGAGACCAACCCTCATCATCAACCCACATCTATGTGAGGAGGAAAACAACCCTCATCATCTACCCACATCTATGTGAGGAGGAGAAGAACCCTCATCATCTACCCACATCTATGTGAGAACAACCCTCATCATCTACCCACATCTATGTGAGGAGGAGAACAACCCTCATCATCTACCCACATCTATGTGAGGAGGAGAAGAACCCTCATCATCTACCCACATCTATGTGAGGAGGAGAACAACCCTCATCATCTACCTACATCTATGTGAGAAGGAGAACAACCCTCATCATCAACCCACATCAATGTGAGGAGGAGAACAACCCTCATCATCAACCCACGTCTATGTGAGGAGAACAACCCTCATAATCTACCCACATCTATGTGAGAACAACCCTCATCATCAACCCACATCTATGTGAGGAGGAGAACAACCCTCATCATCAACCCACATCTATGTGAGGAGGAGAACAACCCTCATCATCTACCCACATCTATGTGAGGAGAACAACCCTCATCATCTACCCACATCTATGTGAGGAGGAAAACAAACCTCATCATCAACCCACATCTATGTGAGGAGGAAAACAACCCTCATCATCAACCCACATCTATGTGAGGAGGAGAACAACCCTCATCATCAACCCACATCTATGTGAGGCGGAGAACAACCCTCATCATTAACCCACATCTATGTGAGGAGAACAACCCTCATCATCAACCCACATCTATGTGAGGAGGAGAAGAACCCTCATCATCTACCCACATCTATGTGAGGAAGAGAAGAACCCTCATCATCTACCCACATCTATGTGAGGAGGAGAACAACCCTCATCATCAACCCACATCTATGTGAGGAGGAGAACAACCCTCATCATCAACCCACATCTATGTGAGGAGGAGAACAACCCTCATCATCAACCCACATCTATGTGAGGAGGAGAACAACCCTCATCATCTACCCACATCTATGTGAGGAGGAGAAGAACCCTCATCATCTACCCACATCTATGTGAGGAAGAGAAGAACCCTCATCATCTACCCACATCTATGTGAGGAGGAGAACAACCCTCATCATCAACCCACATCTATGTGAGGAGGAGAACAACCCTCATCATCAACCCACATCTATGTGAGGAGAACAACCCTCATCATCAACCCACATCTATGTGAGGAGGAGAACAACCCTCATCATCTACCCACATCTATGTGAGGAGGAGAAGAACCCTCATCATCTACCCACATCTATGTGAGGAAGAGAAGAACCCTCATCATCTACCCACATCTATGTGAGGAGGAGAACAACCCTCATCATCAACCCACATCTATGTGAGGAGGAGAACAACCCTCATCATCAACCCACATCTATGTGAGGAGGAGAACAACCCTCATCATCAACCCACATCTGTGTGAGGAGGAGAAAAACCCTCATAATCTACCCACATCTATGTGAGGAGAACAACCCTCATCATCAACCCACATCTATGTGAGGAGGAGAACAACCCTCATCATCAACCCACATCTATGTGAGGAGGAGAACAACCCTCATCATCTACCCACATCTATGTGAGGAGGAGAACAACCCTCATCATCTACCCACATCTATGTGAGGAGGAAAACAAACCTCATCATCAACCCACATCTATATGAGGAGGAAAACAACCCTCATCATCAACCCACATCTATGTGAGGAGGAGAACAACCCTCATCATCAACCCACATCTATGTGAGGAGGAGAACAACCCTCATCATCAACCCACATCTATGTGAGGAGAACAACCCTCATCATCAACCCACATCTATGTGAGGAGGAGAACAACCCTCATCATCAACCCACATCTATGTGAGGAGGAGAACAACCCTCATCATCTACCCACATCTATGTGAGGAGAACAACCCTCATCATCTACCCACATCTATGTGAGGAGGAGAACAACCCTCATCATCTACCTACATCTATGTGAGGAGGACAACAACCCTGATCATCTACCCACATCTATGTGAGGAGGAGAACAACCCTCATCATCAACCCACATCTATGTGAGGAGGAGAAGAACCCTCATCATCTACCCACATCTATGTGAGGAGGAGAACAACCCTCATCATCTACCCACATCTATGTGAGAAGGAGAACAACCCTCATCATCTACCCACATCTATGTGAGGAGGAGAACAACCCTCATCATCTACCCACATCTATGTGAGGAGGAGAACAACCCTCATCATCTACCTACATCTATGTGAGGAGGAGAACAACCCTCATCATCTACCCACATCTATGTGAGGAGGAGAACAACCCTCAACATCTACCTACATCTATGTGAGAAGGAGAACAACCCTCATCATCAACCCACATCTATGTGAGGAGGAGAACAACCCTCATCATCAACCCACATCTATGTGAGGAGAAGAACCCTCATCATCTACCCACATCTATGTGAGGAGGAGAACAACCCTCATCATCTACCCACATCTATGTGAGGAGAAGAACCCTCATCATCTACCCACATCTATGTGAGGAGAACAACCCTCATCATCAACAAACATCTATGTGAGGAGGAGAACAACCCTCATCATCAACCCACATCTATGTGAGGAGGAGAACAACCCTCATCATCTACCCACATCTATGTGAGGAGGAGAAGAACCCTCATCATCTACCCACATCTATGTGAGGAGGAGAACAACTCTCATCATCTACCCACATCTATGTGAGGAGGAGGAGGACAACAACCCTCATCATCAACCCACATGTATGTGAGGAGGACAACAACCCTCATCATCTACCCACATCTATGTGAGGAGGAGAAGAACCCTCATCATCTACCCACATCTATGTGAGGAAGAGAAGAACCCTCATCATCTACCCACATCTATGTGAGGAGGAGAACAACCCTCATCATCAATCCACATCTATGTGAGGAGGAGAACAACCCTCATCATCAACCCACATCTATGTGAGGAGGAGAACAACCCTCATCATCAACCCACATCTATGTGAGGAGGAGAAAAACCCTCATCACCTACCCACATCTATGTGAGGAGAACAACTCTCATCATCTACTCACATCTATGTGAGGAGGACAACAACCCTCATCATCAACCCACATGTATGTGAGGAGGACAACAACCCTCATCATCTACACACATCTATGTGAGGAGGAGAAGAACCCTCATCATCTACCCACATCTATGTGAGGAGAACAACCCTCATCATCTACCCACATCTATGTGAGGAGGAGAAGAACCCTCATCATCAACCAACATCTATGTGAGGAGGAAAACAACCCTCATCATCAACCAACATCTATGTGAGGAGGAAAACAACCCTAATCATCAACCCACATCTATGTGAGGAGGAGAACAACCCTCATCATCAACCAACATCTATGTGAGGAGGAAAACAACCCTCATCATCAACCAACATCTATGTGAGGAGGAAAACAACCCTCATCATCAACCCACATCTATGTGAGGAGGACAACAACCCTCATCATCTACCCACATCTATGTGAGGAGGACAACAACCCTCATTATCAACCCACATCTATGTGAGGAGGAGAACAACCCTCATCATCTACCCACATCTATGTGAGGAGGAGAACAACCCTCATCATCAACCCACATCTATGTGAGGAGGAGAACAACCCTCATCATCTACCCACATCTATGTGAGGAGGAGAACAACCCTCATCATCAACCACATCTATGTGAGGAGGAGACCAACCCTCATCATCAACCCACATCTATGTGAGGAGGAAAACAACCCTCATCATCTACCCACATCTATGTGAGGAGGAGAAGAACCCTCATCATCTACCCACATCTATGTGAGGAGAACAACTCTCATCATCTACCCACATCTATGTGAGGAGGAGAACAACCCTCATCATCTACCCACATCTATGTGAGGAGGAGAAGAACCCTCATCATCTACCCACATCTATGTGAGGAGGAGAACAACCCTCATCATCTACCTACATCTATGTGAGAAGGAGAACAACCCTCATCATCAACCCACATCAATGTGAGGAGGAGAACAACCCTCATCATCAACCCACATCTATGTGAGGAGGAAAACAACCCTCATAATCTACCCACATCTATGTGAGGAGAACAACCCTCATCATCAACCCACATCTATGTGAGGAGGAGAACAACCCTCATCATCAACCCACATCTATGTGAGGAGGAGAACAACCCTCATCATCTACCCACATCTATGTGAGGAGAACAACCCTCATCATCTACCCACATCTATGTGAGGAGGAAAACAAACCTCATCATCAACCCACATCTATGTGAGGAGGAAAACAACCCTCATCATCAACCCACATCTATGTGAGGAGGAGAACAACCCTCATCATCAACCCACATCTATGTGAGGCGGAGAACAACCCTCATCATTAACCCACATCTATGTGAGGAGAACAACCCTCATCATCAACCCACATCTATGTGAGGAGGAGAACAACCCTCATCATCAACCCACATCTATGTGAGGAGGAGAACAACCCTCATCATCTACCCACATCTATGTGAGGAGGAGAACAACCCTCATCATCTACCCACATCTATGTGAGGAGGAAAACAAACCTCATCATCAACCCACATCTATGTGAGGAGGAAAACAACCCTCATCATCAACCCACATCTATGTGAGGAGGAGAACAACCCTCATCATCAACCCACATGTATGTGAGGAGGAGAACAACCCTCATCATCAACCCACATCTATGTGAGGAGAACAACCCTCATCATCAACCCACATCTATGTGAGGAGGAGAACAACCCTCATCATCAACCCACATCTATGTGAGGAGGAGAACAACCCTCATCATCTACCCACATCTATGTGAGGAGAACAACCCTCATCATCAACCCACATCTATGTGAGGAGGAGAACAACCCTCATCATCTACCCACATCTATGTGAGGAGGAGAACAACCCTCATCATCAACCACATCTATGTGAGGAGGAGACCAACCCTCATCATCAACCCACATCTATGTGAGGAGGAAAACAACCCTCATCATCTACCCACATCTATGTGAGGAGGAGAAGAACCCTCATCATCTACCCACATCTATGTGAGAACAACCCTCATCATCTACCCACATCTATGTGAGGAGGAGAACAACCCTCATCATCTACCCACATCTATGTGAGGAGGAGAAGAACCCTCATCATCTACCCACATCTATGTGAGGAGGAGAACAACCCTCATCATCTACCTACATCTATGTGAGAAGGAGAACAACCCTCATCATCAACCCACATCTATGTGAGGAGGAAAACAAACCTCATCATCAACCCACATCTATGTGAGGAGGAAAACAACCCTCATCATCAACCCACATCTATGTGAGGAGGAGAACAACCCTCATCATCAACCCACATCTATGTGAGGAGGAGAACAACCCTCATCATCAACCCACATCTATGTGAGGAGGAGAACAACCCTCATCATCAACCCACATCTATGTGAGGAGGAGAACAACCCTCATCATCAACCCATATCTATGTGAGGAGGAGAAAAACCCTCATCATCTACCCACATCTATGTGAGGAGGAGAACAACTCTCATCATCAACCCACATCTATGTGAGGAGGACAACAACCCTCATCATCAACCCACATGTATGTGAGGAGGACAACAACCCTCATCATCTACACACATCTATGTGAGGAGAAGAACCCTCATCATCTACCCACATCTATGTGAGGAGAACAACCCTCATCATCTACCCACATCTATGTGAGGAGGAGAAGAACCCTCATCATCTACCCACATCTATGTGAGGAGGAGAACAACCCTCATCATCAACCCACATCTATGTGAGGAGGAGAACAACCCTCATCATCTACCCACATCTATGTGAGGAGGAGAACAACTCTCATCATCAACCCACATCTATGTGAGGAGGAGGAGAACCCTCATCATCAACCCACATCTATGTGAGAAGGAGAACAACCCTCATCATCTACCAACATCTATGTGAGGAGGAGGAGAACAACCCTCATCATCAACCCACATCTATGTGAGGAGGACAACAACCCTCATCATCTACCCACATCTATGTGAGGAGAACAACCCTCATCATCAACCCACATCTATATGAGGAGGACAACAACCCTCATCATACCCACATCTATGTGAGGAGGACAACAACCCCCATCATCTACCCACATCTATGTGAGGAGGAGAACAACCCTCATCATCTACCCACATCTATGTGAGGAGGACAACAACCCTCATCATCTACCCACATCTATGTGAGGAGGAAAACAACCCTCATCATCTACCCACATCTATGTGAGGAGGACAACAACCCTCATCATCAACCCACATCTATGTGAGGAGGAGAACAACCCTCATCATCTACCCACATCTATGTGAGGAGGACAACAACCCTCATCATCTACCCACATCTATGTGAGGAAGAGAACAACCCTCATCATCTACCCACATCTATGTGAGGAGGACAACAACCCTCATCATCTACCCACATCTATGTGAGGAGAACAACCCTCATCATCTACCCACATCTATGTGAGGAGAACAACCCTCATCATCAACCCACATCTATGTGAGGAGGAGGAGAACAACTCTCATCATCAACCCACATCTATGTGAGGAGGACAACAACCCTCATCATCTACCCACATCTATGTGAGGAGGAGAACAACCCTCATCATCTACCCACATCTATGTGAGGAGGAGAACAACCCTCATCATCTACCCACATCTATGTGAGGAGGAGAACAACCCTCATCATCTACCCACATCTATGTGAGAAGGAGAACAACCCTCATCATCTACCCACATCTATGTGAGGAGGAGAACAAACCTCATCATCTACCCACATCTATGTGAGGAGAACAACCCTCATCATCTACCCACATCTATGTGAGAAGGAGAACAACCCTCATCATCTACCCACATCTATGTGAGGACAACAACCCTCATCATCAACCCACATCTATGTGAGGAGAACAACCCTCATCATCAACCCACATCTATGTGAGGAGAACAACCCTCATCATCTACCCACATCTATGTGAGGAGGACAACAACCCTCATCATCAACCCACATCTATGTGAGGAGGAGAAGAACCCTCATCATCTACCCACATCTATGTGAGGAGGAAAACAACCCTCATCATCAACCCACATCTATGTGAGGAGGAGAACAACCCTCATTATCTACCCACATCTATGTGAGGAGAACAACCCTCATCATCAACCCACATCTATGTGAGAAGGAGAACAACCCTCATCATCTACCCACATCTATGTGAGGAGGACAACAACCCTCATCATCTACCCACATCTATGTGAGGAGGAGAACAACCCTCATCATCTACCCACATCTATGTGAGAAGGAGAACAACCCTCATCATCTACCCACATCTATGTGAGGAGGAGAACAACCCTCATCATCTACCCACATCTATGTGAGGAGGAGAACAACCCTCATCATCTACCCACATCTATGTGAGGAGGAGAACAACCCTCATCATCAACCCACATCTATGTGAGGAGAACAACCCTCATCATCTACCCACATCTATGTGAGGAGGACAACAACCCTCATCATCTACTCACATCTATGTGAGGAGGAGAACAACCCTCATCATCTACCCACATCTATGTGAGAAGGAGAACAACCCTCATCATCAACCCACATCTATGTGAGGAGAACAACCCTCATCATCTACCCACATCTATGTGAGAAGGAGAACAACCCTCATCATCTACCCACATCTATGTGAGGAGGAGAACAACCCTCATCATCAACCCACATCTATGTGAGGAGAACAACCCTCATCATCTACCCACATCTATGTGAGGAGGACAACAACCCTCATCATCAACCCACATCTATGTGAGGAGGAGAACAACCCTCATCATCTACCCACATCTATGTGAGGAGGAGAAAAACCCTCATTATTTGCGGTGTGAGGGGTAGTGGTGCGGTATTTGGAGTGAGGGATAGTGGTGCGGTATTTGGGGTGTAGGGGGAGGTGTGGTATTTGGGGTGTAGGGTGGAGGTGCGGCATTTGGGGTGTGAGGGGTAGTGGTGCGGTATTTCGGGTGTGAGGGGTAGTGGTGCGGTATTTCGGGTGTGAGGGGTAGTGGTGCGGTATTTGAAGTGTGGGGGGTAGTGGTGCGGTATTTGGGGTGTGGGGGGTAGTGGTGCGGTATTTGGGGTGTGGGGGGTAGTGGTGCGGTATTTGGGGTGTGGGGGGTAGTGGTGGGGGATTTGGGGTGTGGGGGGTAGTGGTGCAGTATTTGGGGTGTGGGGGGTAGTGGTACGGTATTTGGGGTGTGGGGGGTAGTGGTGGGGGATTTGGGGTGTGGGGGATAGTGGTGCGGTATTTGGGGTGTGAGGGGTAGTGGTGCGGGATTTGGGGTGTGAGGGGTAGTGGTGCGGGATTTGGGGTGAGAGGGGAAGTGGTGCGGGATTTGGGGTGTGAGGGGTAGTGGTGCGGGATTTGGGGTGTGGGGGGGAGATGCGGTATTTGGGGGGGGTGCGGTATTTGGGGTGTGGGGGGAGGTGCGGTATTTGGGGGATGAGGGGTAGTGGTGCAATATTTGGGGTGTAGGGGGAGGTGCGGTAATTGGGGTGTGGGGGGAGGTGCCGTATTTGGGGTGTGGGGGGGAGGTGCGGTATTTGGGGTGTCGGGGGGAGGTGCGCTATTTGGGGTGTGGGGGGGAGGTGCCGTATTTGGGGTGAGGGGGGGAGGTGCGGTATTTGGGGTGTGAGGTGTAGTGGTGCAGTATTTGGGGTGTGAGGGGTAGTGGTGCGGTATTTGGGGTGTGAGGGGTAGTGGTGCGGTATTTGGGGTGTGGGGGGAGGTGCGGTATTTGGGGTGTGGGGGGGAGGTGCGGTATTTGGGGTGTGGGGGGGAGGTGCGGCATTTGGGATGTGAGGGGTAGTGGTACGATATTTGGGGTGTAGGGGGGAGGTGCGGTATTTGGGGTGTGGCGGGTAGTGGTGCGGTATTTGGAGTGTGGGGGGTAGTGGTGTGGTATTTGGGGTGCGGGGGGTAGTGGTGCGGTATATGGGGTGTGGGAGGCAGTGGTGCGGTATTTGGGGTGTGAGGGGTAGTGGTGCGATATTTGGGGTGTGGGGGGGAGGTGCGGTATTTGGAGTGTGGGGGGTAGTGGTGCGGTATTTGGAGTGTGGGGGGTAGTGATGCGGTATTTGGGGTGTGGGGGGTAGTGGTGCGGTATTTGGGGTGTGGGGGGTAGTGGTGCGGGATTTGGGGTGTGAGGGGTAGTGGTGCGGGATTTGGGGTGTGGGGGGAGGTGCGGTATTTGGGGGGTGGGGGCAGGTGCGGTATTTGGGGTGTGGGGGGGAGGTGCGGTATTTGGGGTGTGAGGGGTAGTGGTGCGATATTTGGGGTGTAGGGGGGAGGTGCGGTATTTGGGGTGTGGGGGGTAGTGGTGCGGTATTTGGGGTGTGGTGGGTAGTGGTGCGGTATTTGGGGTGTGAGGGGTAGTGGTGCGGTATTTGGGGGGTGGGGGGGAGGTGCGGTATTTGGGGTGTGGGGGGGAGGAGCGGTATTTGGGGTGTGGGGGGTAGTGGTGCGATATTTGGGGTGTAGGGGGGAGGTGCGGTATTTGGGGTGTGGGGGGTAGTGGTGCGGTATTTGGGGTGTGAGGGGTAGTGGTGCGGGATTTGGGGTGTGAGGGGTAGTGGTGCGGGATTTGGGGTGTGGGGGGAGGTGCGCTATTTGGGGGGTGGGGGGGAGGTGTGGTATTTGGGGTGTGGGGGGGAGGAGCGGTATTTGGGGTGTGAGGGGTAGTGGTGCGATATTTGGGGTGTAGGGGGGAGGTGCGGTATTTGGGGTGTGGGGGGTAGTGGTGCGGTATTTGGGGTGTGGGGGGTAGTGGTGCGGTATTTGGGGTGTGAGGGGTAGTGGTGCGGGATTTGGGGTGTGAGGGGTAGAGGTGCGGGATTTGGGGTGTGGGGGGAGGTACGGTATTTGGGGTGTGGGGGGGACGTGCGGTATTTGGGGTGTGAGGGGTAGTGGTGCGATATTTGGGGTGTAGGGGGGAAGGTGCGGTATTTGGGGTGTGGGGGGTAGTGGTGCGGTATTTGGGGTGTGGGGGGTAGTGGTGCGGTATTTGGGGTGAGAGGTGTAGTGGTGCGGGATTTGGGGTGTGAGGGGTAGTGGTGCGGGATTTGGGGTGTGAGGGGTAGTGGTGCGGGATTTGGGGTGTGGGGGGAAGTGCGGTATTTGGGGGGTGGGGGGAGGTGCGGTATTTGGGGTGTGGGGGGGAGGAGCGGTATTTGGGGTGTGAGGGGTAGTGGTGCGATATTTGGGGTGTAGGGGGGAGGTGCGCTATTTGGGGTGTGGGGGGAGATGCCGTATTTGGGGTGTGGGGGGGAGGTGAGGTATTTGGAGTGTCGGGGGGAGGTGCGGTATTTGGGGTGTGAGGGGTAGTGGTGCGGTATTTGGGGTGTGGGGGGAGGTGCGGTATTTGGGGTGTCGGGGGGAGGTGCGGTATTTGAGGGGAGGGGGGAGGTGCGGTATTTGGGTTGTGAAGGGGAGGTGCGGTATTTGGGGTGTGGGGGGAGGTCCGGTATTTGGGGTGTGAGGGGAGTTGCGATATTTGGGGTGTGAGGGGTAGTGGTGCGGTATTGAGGGTGTGGGAGGGAGGTGCGGTATTTGGGGTGTGAGGGGTAGTGGTACAGTATTTGGGGTGTGGGGGGGAGGTGCGGTATTTGGGGTGTGGGGGAGGTGCTGTATTTGGGGTGTGGGGGGGAGGTGCGGTATTTGGGGTGTGGGGGAGGTGCGGTATTTGGGGGGTGGGGGTAGTGGTGCGGTATTTGGGGTGTGGGGGAGGTGCGGTATTTGGGGGGTGGGGGGAGGTGCGGTATTTGGGGTGTAGGGGAGGTGCGGTATTTGGGGGGTGGGGGGAGGTGCGGTATTTGGGGTGTGGGGGGAGGTGCGGTATTTGGGGTGTGGGGGAGGTGCGGTATTTGGGGTGTGGGGGAGGTGTGGTATTTGGGGGGTGGGGGGAGGTGCGGTATTTGGGGGGTGGGGGGAGGTGCGGTATTTGGGGTGTGGGGGAGGTGCGGTATTTGGGGTGGGGGGAGGTGCGGTATTTGGGGTGTGGGGGAGGTGCGGTATTTGGGGGGTGGGGGAAGGTGCGGTATTTGGGGTGTGGGGGAGGTGCGGCATTTGGGGTGTGGGTGAGGTGCGGTATTTGGGGTGTGGGGGAGGTGCGGTATTTGGGGTGTGGGGGAGGTGCGGTATTTGGGGTGTGGGGGGAGGTGCGGTATTTGGGGTGGGGGGAGGTGCGGTATTTGGGGTGTGGGGGGGAAGGTGCGGTATTTGGGGGGTGGGGGAGGTGCGGTATTTGGGGTGGGAGGGAGGTGCGGTATTTGGCGTGTGGGGGAGGTGCGGTATTTGGGGTGGGGGGAGGTGCGGTATTTGGGGTGTGGGGGGGTGTGGTATTTGGGGTGGGGGGGAGGTGCGGTATTTGGGGTGTGGGGGGGTGTAGTATTTGGGGTGAAGGGAGGTGCGGTATTTGGGGTGGGGAGGAGGTGCGGTATTTGGGGGGTGGGGGGGAGGTGCGGTATTTGGGGTGTGGGGGGGAGGAGCGGTATTTGGGGTGTGAGGGGTAGTGGTGCGATATTTGGGGTGTAGGGGGGAGGTGCGGTATTTGGGGTGTGGGGGGTAGTGGTGCGGTATTTGGGGTGGGGGGAGGTGCGGTATTTGGGGTGTGGGGGGGTGTGGTATTTGGGGTGGGGGGGAGGTGCGGTATTTGGGGTGTGGGGGGGTGTAGTATTTGGGGTGAAGGGAGGTGCGGTATTTGGGGTGGGGAGGAGGTGCGGTATTTGGGGGGTGGGGGGGAGGTGCGGTATTTGGGGTGTGGGGGGGAGGAGCGGTATTTGGGGTGTGAGGGGTAGTGGTGCGATATTTGGGGTGTAGGGGGGAGGTGCGGTATTTGGGGTGTTGGGGGTAGTGGTGCGGTATTTGGGGTGTGGGGAGTAGTGGTGCGGTATTTGGGGTGTGAGGGGTAGTGGTGCGGTATTTGGGGTGTGGGGGGGACGTGCGGTATTTGGGGTGTGAGGGGTAGTGGTGCGATATTTGGGGTGTAGGGGGGAGGTGCGGTACTTGGGGTGTGGGGGGTAGTGGTGCGGTATTTGGGGTGTGGGGGGTAGTGGTGCGGTATTTGGGGTGTGAGGTGTAGTGGTGCGGGATTTGGGGTGTGAGGGGTAGTGGTGCGGGATTTGGGGTGTGAGGGGTAGTGGTGCGGGATTTGGGGTGTGGGGGGAGGTGCGGTATTTGGGGGGTGGGGGGTAGTGGTGCGATATTTGGGGTGTAGGGGGGAGGTGCGGTATTTGGGGTGTGAGGGGTAGTTGTGCGATATTTGGGGTGTAGGGGGGAGGTGCGCTATTTGGGGTGTGGGGGGAGATGCCGTATTTGGGGTGTGGGGGGGAGGTGCGGTATTTGGGGTGTGAGGGGTAGTGGTGCGGTATTTGGGGTGTGGGGGGGAGGTGCGGTATTTGGGGTGTCGGGGGGAGGTGCGGTTTTTGGGGTGTGAGGGGTAGTGGTGCGGTATTTGAGGGGAGGGGGGAGGTGCGGTATTTGGGGTGTGAGGGGGAGGTGCGGTATTTGGGGTGTGGGGGGAGGTCCGGTATTTGGGGTATGAGGGGAGGTGCGATATTTGGGGTGTGAGGGGTAGTGATGCGGTATTTGGGGTGGGGGGGAGGTGCGACATTTGGGGTGTGGGGGAGGTGCGGTATTTGGGGTGTGGGGGAGGTGCGGTATTTGGGGTGGGGGGGAGGTGCGGCATTTGGGGTGTGGGGGAGGTGCGGTATTTGGGGTGGGGGGAGGTGCGGTATTTGGGGTGGGGGGGAGGTGCGGTATTTGGGGTGTGGGGGGTAGTGGTGCGATATTTGGGGTGTGGGGGAGGTGCGGTACTTGGGGTGGGGGGAGGTGTGGTATTTGGGGTGTGGGGGAGGTGCGGTATTTGGGGTGGGGGGAGGTGCGGTATTTGGGGTGTGGGGGAGGTGCGGTACTTGGGGTGGGGGGAGGTGTGGTATTTGGGGTGTGGGGGAGGTGCGGTATTTGGGGTGGGGGGAGGTGCGGTATTTGGGGTGTGGGGGAGGTGCGGTATTTGGGGTGGGGGGAGGTGCGGTATTTGGGGTGTGGGGGAGGTGCGGTATTTGGGGTGGGGGGAGGTGCGGTATTTGGGGTGTGGGGGAGGTGCGGTATTTGGGGTGGGGGGAGGTGCGGTATTTGGGGTGGGGGGAGGTGCGGTATTTGGGGTGTGGGGGAGGTGCGGTATTTGGGGTGGGGGGGAGGTGCGGTACTTGGGGTGTGGGGGGTAGTGGTGCGGTATTTGGGGTGTGGGGGGTAGTGGTGCGGTATTTGGGGTGGGGGGAGGTGCGGTATTTGGGGTGTGGGGGGGTGTGGTATTTGGGGTGGGGGGGAGGTGCGGTATTTGGGGTGTGGGGGGGTGTAGTATTTGGGGTGAAGGGAGGTGCGGTATTTGGGGTGGGGAGGAGGTGCGGTATTTGGGGGGTGGGGGGGAGGTGCGGTATTTGGGGTGTGGGGGGGAGGAGCGGTATTTGGGGTGTGAGGGGTAGTGGTGCGATATTTGGGGTGTAGGGGGGAGGTGCGGTATTTGGGGTGTTGGGGGTAGTGGTGCGGTATTTGGGGTGTGGGGGGTAGTGGTGCGGTATTTGGGGTGTGAGGGGTAGTGGTGCGGTATTTGGGGTGTGGGGGGGACGTGCGGTATTTGGGGTGTGAGGGGTAGTGGTGCGATATTTGGGGTGTAGGGGGGAGGTGCGGTACTTGGGGTGTGGGGGGTAGTGGTGCGGTATTTGGGGTGTGGGGGGTAGTGGTGCGGTATTTGGGGTGTGAGGTGTAGTGGTGCGGGATTTGGGGTGTGAGGGGTAGTGGTGCGGGATTTGGGGTGTGAGGGGTAGTGGTGCGGGATTTGGGGTGTGGGGGGAGGTGCGGTATTTGGGGGGTGGGGGGTAGTGGTGCGATATTTGGGGTGTAGGGGG
Organism: Dendrobates tinctorius; assembly: GCF_039654945.1. NCBI lineage: Eukaryota > Metazoa > Chordata > Amphibia > Anura > Dendrobatidae > Dendrobates > Dendrobates tinctorius. The sequence continues at coordinate 2,243,575 of NW_027361902.1, read as the reverse complement.
GAGGTGCGGTATTTGGGGTGTGAGGGGTAGTTGTGCGATATTTGGGGTGTAGGGGGGAGGTGCGCTATTTGGGGTGTGGGGGGAGATGCCGTATTTGGGGTGTGGGGGGGAGGTGCGGTATTTGGGGTGTGAGGGGTAGTGGTGCGGTATTTGGGGTGTGGGGGGGAGGTGCGGTATTTGGGGTGTCGGGGGGAGGTGCGGTTTTTGGGGTGTGAGGGGTAGTGGTGCGGTATTTGAGGGGAGGGGGGAGGTGCGGTATTTGGGGTGTGAGGGGGAGGTGCGGTATTTGGGGTGTGGGGGGAGGTCCGGTATTTGGGGTATGAGGGGAGGTGCGATATTTGGGGTGTGAGGGGTAGTGGTGCGGTATTGAGGGTGTGGGAGGGAGGTGCGGTATTTGGGGTGTGAGGGGTAGTGGTGCAGTATTTGGGGTGTGGGGGGGAGGTGCGGTATTTGGGGTGTGGGGGGAGGTGCTGTATTTGGGGTGTGGGGGAGGTGCGGTATTTGGGGGGTGGGGGGTAGTGGTGCGGTATTTGGGGTGTGGGGGAGGTGCGGTATTTGGGGGGTGGGGGGAGGTGCGGTATTTGGGGTGTAGGGGAGGTGCGGTATTTGGGGGGTGGGGGGAGGTGCGGTATTTGGGGTGTGGGGGGAGGTGCGGTATTTGGGGTGTGGGGGAGGTGCGGTATTTGGGGTTTGGGGGAGGTGTGGTATTTGGGGGGTGAGGGAGGTGTGGTATTTGGGGTGTGGGGGAGGTGTGGTATTTGGGGTGTGGGGGGGAGGTGCGGTATTTGGGGTGTGGGGGAGGTGCGGTATTTGGGGTGGGGGGAGGTGCGGTATTTGGGGTGTGGGGGAGGTGCGGTATTTGGGGGGTGGGGGGAGGTGCGATATTTGGGGTGTGGGGGAGGTGCGGCATTTGGGGTGTGGGGGAGGTGCGGTATTTGGGGTGGGGGGAGCTGCGGTATTTGGGGTGTGGGGGAGGTGCGGTATTTGGGGTGTGGGGGGAGGTGCGGTATTTGGGGTGGGGGGGAGGTGCGGTATTTGGGGTGGGGGGAGGTGCGGTATTTGGGGTGTGGGGGGTGGTGCGGTATTTGGGGTGGGGGGGTAGTGGTGCGGTATTTGGGGTGGGGGGGAGGTGCGGTATTTGGGGTGTGGGGGGTAGTGGTGCGGTATTGGGGGTGGGGGGGAGGTGCGGCATTTGGGGTGTGGGGGAGGTGCGGTATTTGTGGTGTGGGGGAGGTGGGGTATTTGGGGTGGGGGGGAGGTGCGGCATTTGGGGTGTGGGGGAGGTGCGGTATTTAGGGTGGGGGGGAGGTGCGGTATTTGGGGTGGGGGGGTAGTGGTGCGGTATTTGGGGTGTGGGGGAGGTGCGGTATTTGGGGTGGGGGGAGGTGCGGTATTTGGGGTGTGGGGGGTAGTGGTGCGGTATTTGGGGTGTGGGGGAGGTGCGGTATTTGGGGTGTGGGGGTGGTGCGGTATTTGTGGTGGGGGGAGGTGCAGTATTTGGGGTGGGGGGGAGGTGCGGTATTTGGGGTGTGGGGGAGGTGCGGTATTTGGGGTGGGGGGTGCGGTATTTGGGGTGGGGGGAGGTGCGGTATTTGGGGTGTGGGGGAGGTGCGGTTTTTGGGGTGTGGGGGGTAGTGGTGCGGTATTTGGGGTGGGGGGGAGGTGCGGTATTTGGGGTGTGGGGGGAGGTGCGGTATTTGGGGTGTGGGGGAGGTGCGGTATTTGGGGTGGGGGGTGCGGTATTTGGGGTGGGGGGAGGTGCGGCATTTGGGGTGTGGGGGAGGTGCGGTATTTGGGGAGGGGGGGAGGTGCGGCATTTGGGGTGTGGGGGAGGTGCGGTATTTGGGGTGTGGGGGGAGGTGCGGTATATGGGGTGTGGGGGGAGGTGCGGTATTTGGGGGGTGGGGGAGGTGCGGTATTTGGGGTGGGGGGAGGTGCGGTATTTGGGGTGTGGGGGGAGGTGCGGTATTTGGGGGGTGGGGGAGTTGCGGTATTTGGGGTGTGGGGGGTAGTGGAGCGGTATTTGGGGTGGGGGGGAGGTGCGGTATTTGGGGTGGGCGGAGGTGTGGTATTTGGGGTGTGGGGGGAGGTGCGGTATTTGCGGGTGGGGGAGGTGCGGTATTTGGGGTGTGGAGGAGGTGCGGAATTTGGGGTGGGGGGAGGTGCGGTATTTGGGGTGTGGGGGAGGTGCGGTATTTGGGGGGTGGGGGAGGTGCGGTATTTGGGGTGGGGGGGAGGTGCGGTATTTGGGGTGGGGGAGGGGTGTGGTATTTGGGGTGTGGGGGGAGGTGCGGTATTTGGGGTGTGGGGGGGGTGGTATTTGGGGTGTGGGGGGGAGGTGCGGTATTTGGGGTGTTGGGGGTAGTGGTGCGGAATTTGGGGTGGGGGGGAGGTGCGGTATTTGGGGTGTGGGGGGAGGTGCGGTATTTGGGGTGGGGGGAGGTGCGGTATTTGGGGTGGGGGGGAGGTGCGACATTTGGGGTGTGGGGGAGGTGCGGTATTTGGGGTGTGGGGGAGGTGCGGTATTTGGGGTGGGGGGGAGGTGCGGCATTTGGGGTGTGGGGGAGGTGCGGTATTTGGGGTGGGGGGAGGTGCGGTATTTGGGGTGGGGGGGAGGTGCGGTATTTGGGGTGTGGGGGGTAGTGGTGCGATATTTGGGGTGTGGGGGAGGTGCGGTACTTGGGGTGGGGGGAGGTGTGGTATTTGGGGTGTGGGGGAGGTGCGGTATTTGGGGTGGGGGGAGGTGCGGTATTTGGGGTGTGGGGGAGGTGCGGTACTTGGGGTGGGGGGAGGTGTGGTATTTGGGGTGTGGGGGAGGTGCGGTATTTGGGGTGGGGGGAGGTGCGGTATTTGGGGTGTGGGGGAGGTGCGGTATTTGGGGTGGGGGGAGGTGTGGTATTTGGGGTGTGGGGGAGGTGCGGTATTTGGGGTGGGGGGAGGTGCGGTATTTGGGGTGTGGGGGAGGTGCGGTATTTGGGGTGGGGGGAGGTGCGGTATTTGGGGTGGGGGGAGGTGCGGTATTTGGGGTGGGGGGAGGTGCGGTATTTGGGGTGTGGGGGAGGTGCGGTATTTGGGGTGGGGGGAGGTGCGGTATTTGGGGTGGGGGGAGGTGCGGTATTTGGGGTGGGGGGGAGGTGCGGTACTTGGGGTGTGGGGGGTAGTGGTGCGGTATTTGGGGTGTGGGGGGTAGTGGTGCGGTATTTGGGGTGTGAGGTGTAGTGGTGCGGGATTTGGGGTGTGGGGGGAGGTGCGGTATTTGGGGGGTGGGGGGTAGTTGTGCGATATTTGGGGTGTAGGGGGGAGGTGCGGTACTTGGGGTGGGGGGAGGTGCGGTATTTGGGGTGGGGGGAGGTGCGGTATTTGGGGTGGGGGGAGGTGCGGTATTTGGGGCTGTTACCTCAGATTTTCGCTTCTAGTTGTATGGCGTCTTGCTGTCATAGGAACGGAGGCGGAGTGGGCGGAGCTTAGTAGGACGGTCCGGGTGTGTGACGTCATGGGGCGTGGTTACACGCTGATATCAGATTTTATCGGCTGCGGTCTCCAGGTTTGGGGGCAGCTGTGGGTGTACAGGGCGGTCTCCAGGTTTGGGGGCAGCTGTGGGTGTACAGGGCGGTCTCCAGGTTTGGGGGCAGCTGTGGGTGTACAGGGGGGTCTCCAGGTTTGGGGGCAGCTGTGGGTGTACAGGGGGGTCTCCAGGTTTGGGGGCAGCTGTGGGTGTACAGGGGGGTCTCCAGGTTTGGGGGCAGCTGTGGGTGTACAGGGGGGTCTCCAGGTTTGGGGGCAGCTGTGGGTGTACAGGGGGGTCTCCAGGTTTGGGGGCAGCTGTGGGTGTACAGGGGGGTCTCCAGGTTTGGGGGCAGCTGTGGGTGTACAGGGGGGTCTCCAGGTTTGGGGGCAGCTGTGGGTGTACAGGGCGGTCTCCAGGTTTGGGGGCAGCTGTGGGTGTACAGGGGGGTCTCCAGGTTTGGGGGCAGCTGTGGGTGTACAGGGCGGTCTCCAGGTTTGGGGGCAGCTGTGGGTGTACAGGGAGGTCTCCAGGTTTGGGGGCAGCTGTGGGTGTACAGGGGGGTCTCCAGGTTTGGGGGCAGCTGTGGGTGTACAGGGCGGTCTCCAGGTTTGGGGGCAGCTGTGGGTGTACAGGGGGGTCTCCAGGTTTGGGGGCAGCTGTGGGTGTACAGGGCGGTCTCCAGGTTTGGGGGCAGCTGTGGGTGTACAGGGGGGTCTCCAGGTTTGGGGGCAGCTGTGGGTGTACAGGGCGGTCTCCAGGTTTGGGGGCAGCTGTGGGTGTACAGGGCGGTCTCCAGGTTTGGGGGCAGCTGTGGGTGTACAGGGCGGTCTCCAGGTTTGGGGGCAGCTGTGGGTGTACAGGGGGGTCTCCAGGTTTGGGGGCAGCTGTGGGTGTACAGGGGGGTCTCCAGGTTTGGGGGCAGCTGTGGGTGTACAGGGGGGTCTCCAGGTTTGGGGGCAGCTGTGGGTGTACAGGGCGGTCTCCAGGTTTGGGGGCAGCTGTGGGTGTACAGGGGGGTCTCCAGGTTTGGGGGCAGCTGTGGGTGTACAGGGGGGTCTCCAGGTTTGGGGGCAGCTGTGGGTGTACAGGGGGGTCTCCAGGTTTGGGGGCAGCTGTGGGTGTACAGGGCGGTCTCCAGGTTTGGGGGCAGCTGTGGGTGTACAGGGGGGTCTCCAGGTTTGGGGGCAGCTGTGGGTGTACAGGGGGGTCTCCAGGTTTGGGGGCAGCTGTGGGTGTACAGGGGGGTCTCCAGGTTTGGGGGCAGCTGTGGGTGTACAGGGGGGTCTCCAGGTTTGGGGGCAGCTGTGGGTGTACAGGGCGGTCTCCAGGTTTGGGGGCAGCTGTGGGTGTACAGGGGGGTCTCCAGGTTTGGGAGCAGCTGTGGGTGTACAGGGGGGTCTCCAGGTTTGGGGGCAGCTGTGGGTGTACAGGGCGGTCTCCAGGTTTGGGGGCAGCTGTGGGTGTACAGGGGGGTCTCCAGGTTTGGGGGCAGCTGTGGGTGTACAGGGAGGTCTCCAGGTTTGGGGGCAGCTGTGGGTGTACAGGGGGGTCTCCAGGTTTGGGGGCAGCTGTGGGTGTACAGGGGGGTCTCCAGGTTTGGGGGCAGCTGTGGGTGTACAGGGGGGTCTCCAGGTTTGGGGGCAGCTGTGGGTGTACAGGGCGGTCTCCAGGTTTGGGGGCAGCTGTGGGTGTACAGGGGGGTCTCCAGGTTTGGGGGCAGCTGTGGGTGTACAGGGGGGTCTCCAGGTTTGGGGGCAGCTGTGGGTGTACAGGGGGGTCTCCAGGTTTGGGGGCAGCTGTGGGTGTACAGGGGGGTCTCCAGGTTTGGGGGCAGCTGTGGGTGTACAGGGGGGTCTCCAGGTTTGGGGGCAGCTGTGGGTGTACAGGGGGGTCTCCAGGTTTGGGGGCAGCTGTGGGTGTACAGGGGGGTCTCCAGGTTTGGGGGCAGCTGTGGGTGTACAGGGGGGTCTCCAGGTTTGGGGGCAGCTGTGGGTGTACAGGGGGGTCTCCAGGTTTGGGGGCAGCTGTGGGTGTACAGGGGGGTCTCCAGGTTTGGGGGCAGCTGTGGGTGTACAGGGCGGTCTCCAGGTTTGGGGGCAGCTGTGGGTGTACAGGGCGGTCTCCAGGTTTGGGGACAGCTGTGGGTGTACAGGGCGGTCTCCAGGTTTGGGGGCAGCTGTGGGTGTACAGGGGGGTCTCCAGGTTTGGGGGCAGCTGTGGGTGTACAGGGGGGTCTCCAGGTTTGGGGGCAGCTGTGGGTGTACAGGGCGGTCTCCAGGTTTGGGGGCAGCTGTGGGTGTACAGGGGGGTCTCCAGGTTTGGGGGCAGCTGTGGGTGTACAGGGGGGTCTCCAGGTTTGGGGGCAGCTGTGGGTGTACAGGGGGGTCTCCAGGTTTGGGGGCAGCTGTGGGTGTACAGGGGGGTCTCCAGGTTTGGGGGCAGCTGTGGGTGTACAGGGGGGTCTCCAGGTTTGGGGGCAGCTGTGGGTGTACAGGGGGGTCTCCAGGTTTGGGGGCAGCTGTGGGTGTACAGGGGGGTCTCCAGGTTTGGGGGCAGCTGTGGGTGTACAGGGCGGTCTCCAGGTTTGGGGGCAGCTGTGGGTGTACAGGGCGGTCTCCAGGTTTGGGGGCAGCTGTGGGTGTACAGGGGGGTCTCCAGGTTTGGGGGCAGCTGTGGGTGTACAGGGCGGTCTCCAGGTTTGGGGGCAGCTGTGGGTGTACAGGGGGGTCTCCAGGTTTGGGGGCAGCTGTGGGTGTACAGGGGGGTCTCCAGGTTTGGGGGCAGCTGTGGGTGTACAGGGGGGTCTCCAGGTTTGGGGGCAGCTGTGGGTGTACAGGGGGGTCTCCAGGTTTGGGGGCAGCTGTGGGTGTACAGGGCGGTCTCCAGGTTTGGGGGCAGCTGTGGGTGTACAGGGGGGTCTCCAGGTTTGGGGGCAGCTGTGGGTGTACAGGGCGGTCTCCAGGTTTGGGGGCAGCTGTGGGTGTACAGGGGGGTCTCCAGGTTTGGGGGCAGCTGTGGGTGTACAGGGGGGTCTCCAGGTTTGGGGGCAGCTGTGGGTGTACAGGGCGGTCTCCAGGTTTGGGGGCAGCTGTGGGTGTACAGGGCGGTCTCCAGGTTTGGGGGCAGCTGTGGGTGTACAGGGGGGTCTCCAGGTTTGGGGGCAGCTGTGGGTGTACAGGGGGGTCTCCAGGTTTGGGGGCAGCTGTGGGTGTACAGGGCGGTCTCCAGGTTTGGGGGCAGCTGTGGGTGTACAGGGCGGTCTCCAGGTTTGGGGGCAGCTGTGGGTGTACAGGGCGGTCTCCAGGTTTGGGGGCAGCTGTGGGTGTACAGGGGGGTCTCCAGGTTTGGGGGCAGCTGTGGGTGTACAGGGGGGTCTCCAGGTTTGGGGGCAGCTGTGGGTGTACAGTGTTTCCAGGTTTGGGGGGAGGCTGCTCTGGGTGTACAGAGCAGTCTCCAGGTTTGCGGGGAGGCTGCTCTGGGTGTACAGGTTGGTCTCCAGGTTTGGAGGCCAGCTGTGGGTGGACAGGGCGGTCTCTAGGTTTGGGGGGGCAGCTGTTTTTAAAGGGACCAAAAGTAATTGGACAGATTAAATAATTGTAAATAAAATGTTCATTTCTAGCACTTGGCTGAAAACCCTTTGTTGGCAATGACTGCCTGAAGTCTTGCACTCATGGACATCACCAGACTCTGTGTTTCCACCTTTTTGATGCTCTGCTAGGCCTTCACTGCGGTGGTTTTCAGTTGCTGTTTGGTTGTGGGCCTTTCTGTCTGAAGTTTAGTCTTTAACAAGTGAAATGCATGCTCAATTGGGTTGAGATCAGGTGACTGACTTGGCCATTCCAGAATATTCCACTTCTTTGCTTTAATAAACTCCTGGGTTGCTTTGGCTTTATGTTTCGGGTCACGAGAGGCGGGCACCTCCATTCGCCTCACCTGATGTCTTCCTATAGTTGGGCTGGAGTGAGCTTTCTGGCGTAGGGAGCGGCACAACTTGTCGTGAATTATACAAGCGGTTTTCCGCTCCCTTCTCATGCCCCTGGTCTGTCCATTTTGGTGGTTCTTGGAGAACGTGAAATCACCAAAAAGTCAAAGGCTTGGGGTGCATCTCTGAATGTTTTGCAACTTTTCAAAGATCTTGTCTCCCTTTTTTTGCCGTAAAAGCTTAGTCGGTGTTGTTCAGTGCCCTCACTGGTTCTCAGTTTATATCTTGGATAAATTAATAAAGAAACATTAAAAGTGTTCACATCCATCCAAACCATGAGAAGTTCCACAGAATGGCAATTTGGACCCAAGGTGGGCTTCCAAGTTGTGATCATAGAATGGTAGAGTTGAAAGGAACCTCCTGGGTCATCTGTCCAACCCTCAGCATAATGCATTATCCAAAAAATTATCCCAGACAGATGTCTGTCCAGCCTCTGTGAGAAGACTTCTATTGAAGGAAAACTCACCACCTCTCGTGGCCGCCTGTTCCACTCATTGATCACCCTAACCAAGGCCGCCATCAGGGCATTACTGCCCTGACTGGCATATGGGGCCCGGTGGGAAGAGGGGACTCACATCGGGCCCCGTCTCATCTGCTCACTGGTCCCTACCGGCAGGCTAAACCGAGCCATTGGAAGCACTGCGGCAGTTGAACGCTAGTGACATGCGGGCCCGCATGTCAATAGTTAACAGCCACCAGAGGCTGACGTCACTGTCAGTCGCCGGCGAGTGCGCGCTTCAGCTGCGTGGAGAGAGCTTCGCCGCAGGAGCGCGGCCAGGTATGAGCTTTGGTTTTATTTTTTTTTATTGAAAGTGGCAATCTGAGGGGCCCGGGGCGGAATGCAGGACATGGGGGTAGAATGCTGGACGAGGGGGCAGAATGTGACAGTGAGACACAGGAGAGGGCAGAATGTGACAGTGAGACACAGGAGGGGGCAGAATGTGACAGTGAGACACAGGAGGGGGCAGAATGTGGCACAGGAGGGCCAGAATGGACATGGGGGCAGAATGTGACACAGGAGGGGGCAGAATGTGACACAGGAGGGGGCAGAATGTGACAGCGAGACACAGGAGGGGGCAGAATGTGGCACAGGAGGGCCAGAATGGACATGGGGGAAGAATGTGACAGTGAGACACAGGAGGGGGCAGAATGTGACACAGGAGGGGGCAGAATGTGACACAGGAGGGGGCAGAATGTGACAGCGAGACACAGGAGGGGGCAGAATGTGACAGCGAGACACAGGAGGGGGGCAGAATGTGGCACATGGGGGCAGAATGTGACAGTGAGACACAGGAGGGGGCAGAATGTGACAGCGAGACACAGGAGGGGGGCAGAATGTGGCACATGGGGGCAGAATGTGACAGTGAGACACAGGAGGGGGCAGAATGTGACAGCGAGACACAGGAGGGGGCAGAATGTGACAGCGAGACACAGGAGGGGGGCAGAATGTGGCACATGGGGGCAGAATGTGACAGTGAGACACAGGAGGGGGGCAGAATGTGGCACAGGAGGGCCAGAATGGACATGGGGGCAGAATGTGACAGTGAGACACAGGAGGGGGCAGAATGTGACAGCGAGACACAGGAGGGGGCAGAATGTGACAGCGAGACACAGGAGGGGGCAGAATGTGACAGCGAGACACAGGAGGGGGCAGAATGTGACAGCGAGACACAGGAGGGGGGCAGAATGTGGCACAGGAGGGCCAGAATGGACATGGGGGTAGAATGTGACAGTGAGACACAGGAGGGGGCAGAATGTGACAGCGAGTGTAGAAAAATATATATATATATATCTTCTTGCACGGTTGAGAATCAAAAGTAAAAGCAATGTTGAATTGAGGATAAAATAAATCTTGTTTTTAATTGTTCATTTCAAAAAGTGATTACAAAAATGAAGAAAAGTAAGTTCATGACATGCAATAATTATTTGAAGAGAAAACGAGCATTGTTCTTACATATAGTCTTGAGCAGCTGTCCGGGTGTTCGAGAGTCTCAAGGGATATGAGATCTCCTGAACAAGAGTTAGGCCGGCTTTATATACTATTCTGACCTATAAACTACAACCACATATGGTGGCTTGCCACTATGTTCATAAGTTCTTCCATATTAAGTGAACCGTAGTTATTTTAACAATATGCATACAGTTATTTATGCATTACCTTAGTCTGAGATATTTAAGCCTAAAGCCTGAGATCTTTAGAACCATTCATTATCTCTAAATAGTCACATTTTGACAGCTTTGACTATTTTGACCTATACATTTGACAAGAGAGACAGCTGTGTGAGCCAAGGCACTCAGAATAAGTCAGTCACTTCTCTAAAGTAAGCAAAGCCTGTTAGCTAGATTCTGTATGAGAGAATTAATCCATATATTTTTTATTATAGAAATACTGATATTTTACAGTCCCCCCTGATTATGATTTGAGACATATCATAATCAATCCTAACTCATTCTCTCACCATTCGTATCACATTCATTCTTTATTCTGAAAACCTTGTATCACCATCTGCCCTGAATGTCATCTGAATTTTCAAACCTATTGTAAAAACAAAAATTAGATCAGAGAGTTATATTTTTTCGTTTTAACATCTCTCTTAAAATATCATCTTCCTTTTTCATTTCTATCTTTATATTCTTATAAATTCTCCTAATTTTACACATAATAATTATTTGATATATTATACACAGCAAAACTATGATAAATAAAATAACGATCGGATTAGACAATACATTTCCTGCTGCCATTTTCGCTGAAGACTGTGACCAACTGGTTACAGATTTTCCTAAATTCCTCCACCAAGATGAGCCTGACATACTCGTCCATTCATGTTCAATATCATTTAGATTACCTTGTTCATGTCTAAATACAATTTCAGCTTCTTTTAATTGTTTTGTCAGCAGATTTAATAAACCCTTGTCTTTCTTTATTTCATTTGTCCACAAATCCCAAGGGAATTTATTGACTTGTGACAAATTGAACTGGATCGGAAGGATTTTCAGACGTCTTGAGCTTATTGACGTAATATTAATACTTCCTTCCTTCTTTCTGAGAGTTTTAACATTTCCCTCAATACAATATAAACCCATTGTCAGATTTTCGGCATGTACACAAGATGAGAAGAATGCAGAAACTGCTTCTTTTCCTGACATGACTTGGAAACAAGTTTTGTTAGCGCTTACTGGTGTCACCAAGTCATGTATCGTGTGGACATTCTCAACTCTGGCATGACAAGAAGTATGATTATGGAAACATGAATGATAAATGACTTTATCCTGTCCAGGTAGACACATTACCTTGGAAACAAAATTTAAGCATGACGAAATGTCTAATTGTTCAGTGTTTGTACCATCAAATGCAAAATCTGTGTACTGTAATTGATAATATAACAATTGTGTCGGACTGACAGGAATTCCCAGAACACCTATAGGAACCAGGGTTTCTTCTCTTCCTGACACTGGAATCAGTGATGTTCCTACACAAATGTTCTGTTCACATCCTAACCACTTATTTACCCACAAATCTGTATGGTTTAACGCAAAGTTATATTCTATGGGCAAATTTCTTATTAGCCCTAAAGGGGTAATTCCACTTTGTAAGGCTTGTGCAATCATTTTCAGATTGGTGGAATATTCAATCTGAATTTCTAGACATGTTTTGGCCACTTGAGATTCCTGTTCACTTTCCATTAAAGCTAAAGTAGCATCTTGAAGATGTGATACAGAAGATCCCAATACAGCAGCAGTGTTCAAAACCATCTTTTCAAGGACTTGATTCAAGCTTTTCTGAATCTTTACCCCTTTTTCTCCAATATACCCAATATTTTCCAGATCTGATTTAAGTGTATGAATGTCCATAGTGTTAATTAAACTTCCTACTGTTCCTAATCCCCCCAAAATACCTTCTAACACTCCCCTCTTACTCCTAACCTGTGTTGAAGTTCTTTTCCCAAACCATTGTTCTATTCCCATCTCCATGTTAGTGAGATGTGGTTGACACTGGGGATATCTAGAAGAGATTTTCCAGTTAGACATGTTAAAGGTCCATACCATGGTCAGAAACACTCCATCTCGTAACAGAGGTTTAGTTTGGAACTGATTGATCTGAAAAGGAGTAGATGGTTGAAATCTTGTCTGTGTGCATACATTATCTACTGCTGACCATATATTTACCTTTACATCTCTACATTGTTTGTAGTTATATTTCGTTAAAATGCAACATTGGTAAAGTCCAGAATCCTTAGTAGATGGATTATCTACAGAAAAAATAAAATCCTTATTTAACCATCTCACGTTACCGGATTGACCTCTGTGTATAACATTTGTTGGACCATTTGAAAAACTTCCCAAAAATGATTTATCTTTGGTCCATATTAACAAAGATTCTGAAGGTAGCTCTAACCTCGTGCTGCATTTTAGTAATAAAGGAGACATATTTTCTTGACTATATACTGCTTGTGGTGTAACCCTTACTTCTGGAGCTATAGTATTTGAAACTGTAAAAACTACAGATACCTGTACTTGTACTGGTTCTCTGGTTATCTGAAAATTCCATGTTTTTACCCAATCCTCGTCTCCTTCTGTAATAGAAAGAAATGCAGGATCTAAAACTTTCCCAAATAGTTGTGTCCTTAACCAAGCATCTGTTTTGGATGTTTCAACTTTCCCTTTTGCGATCATATAATTTGTAATATCTCCTGACCACTCAGCTTTCTCTTCACCTCTTATCTCTATATTCCGGAATAACACATCTGTAGGACTACATTCCCATGTGCCTGTCTTATTATTGTGGATATAATCTCCTTGTAACTGTGTGAACTTCGTCTTAGGTCCTGTGGCTGCATGTAATATTATGTCAGTGTCGTGTATGAAGTGTAGCTCAATACAGCATTTTGCACCAAAACCCATGCAAATGTTTCCAGTAATATCTACTGAATCGTCCGGTATGTCCTCATCTATTAAGCTTTGTAGATTCGTTCCTCTTGGTTTCCTTGGATGTAAAGTTCCTTTGAAAAGTTCCTTCACTTCACTAGTATTTGTTCCATGGTGTGAAATATCTTCAGCGTAGATCACAGTTGAAACAGTACAAAACAGCAGAAATGTGATTCCCATCAGATAGTAGCTTTTCCTGGGAAATGTCTTTTCCTCCTGAAGGATTGGTGTTGAATCCCTTCCGTCAAGGACGTGGAGTTTCGTATTCCAGTTCTTATTGGAATCCATTTCTTCCTAAAAGAAATGCAGTATCATTATTTTGCAATATACAGTTTGCATTGATCAACATGTACCCACAATTTTTGTTGTCTGCGGGTATTTTTAACCACCTTAGATGCTCGTTGCACAAGTATCATCACTTGTCCCATGGTTTCGATAATTTCAAAGGGACCTTCCCAATTACTTTCCCAAGGTCCATTCTTCCTGAAAGTTTTAATCATCACTAGAGCCCCTTTCTTGAATTTGGATACATATGGTGGCTCCATTCTCTGCATTCTTGATGCAGCATGTGGAAGAATCGTTTTCAAATTTTCCTGTAACAATTGCAACCATTTGGACCTTACAACAGCATCTTTTTGTGGTGTAGACAAAAATGGTTCATGAGGAAAAATCAATGGCATTTTTCTTCCTGTCATCAGTTCAAAAGGAGTAAACTGAGTTGTGGCAGAGGTTGTTCCTCTTACACTCAACAGTACAAAAGGTACTGCATCAACCCAAGTATTGCCTTTGTCCAATAACATCTTGGCAATTCTGGATTTTATTGTTCTATTCATCCTTTCCACAATACCAGCAGACTGTGGATGGTAGGGTACATGAAACTGCTGTCGTACCCCTAGAATAGCACAAACGGCTTGCATGATTTTTCCTGTAAAGTGACTTCCTCGATCAGAGGTGATCATTCTTGGGATCCCCCAAGTACAAAAGACATGATTAACTAATGCTCTAGCTGTAGACAAAGCATCATCTTTCCTGACAGGTAAAATTTCAACCCACTTAGAAAAAACATCTACCACAACCAATGCATACCTGAGACCATTTTTACCTGATGGTAACGGTCCAATGTAGTCGATTTGTAACGTAGACCATGGACCATCTGCAGGTGCGATTCGGAGTAGTGGCGGTTTCTGTCCTTTTGGTCTTGGATTAATTTGGGCACAAATGAGACATGATTGAACAACACTTTGCACTGTCTCTTCCATCTTTTCCCAGTAAAATTTCTCTCTGAGAATGCCTAACAATTTTTGTTGGCCCAAATGACCCAAACTTTCATGATTGTATTTTGTGAACTCAACCTGTAGATGTCTTGGGACAACAGGACGCAACTCCCCGTTTAAGTCATGACACAAAACCCCGTTTTCACAAACAAAGGGAGGTTTTGGATCAACCCGGGAAGCAACAAGAGATGAGTCTTTTTCTTGTTCTTCCGCAAAAGAAGGGATATGCGTGTCTGTTCTTTGAACTGCTGAAACCTCGAGAGGTTCAGGTTCAAACACCTCTTCTCCTGTCAGGGCTGCCTCTTTGGCTAGCATATCTGCGGTTGCATTTCCAACAGATAATTCATCATCAGATTTTTTATGGGCCGGAACCTTGACAATAGCAAAACCATTAGGGTTTTTTGATGCTATCCTGAAAATTGTCTTCAGTGTGTCACTGTGAACAAGAGTCTTATTAGATGAATCTACATAACCTCTTTTTTCCCAAACTGACAAGTAATCTGTCAGTGATCTTACAACATAAGAGCTATCACTGTAGATCACAATGGGACACTGATCATCTGCTTCATTCAGCTGTAGTACCATTTTTACTGCTTCTAGCTCTGCTCTTTGAGCTGAAAAATGACTCGGTAATTTGTGCTTCACAACCTGTCCTCTGTTGGGATAAAAAATGGCATATCCTGAATAATAGTGCCCATCTGAATAGAATCTGGAACCATCTACAAAAATTGGTTCGTCTGTCACCTCTGCTTTCCGTCTGAAAAGTGATGGACTTGGATCCTGAAAAGACTGTAAACAATCATGAGTTTGTCCTTCATATTGCATCAGCTGAGGAAGAACATATTTGGCCTTGTAATCTACCTCAATTTGTTTGGGAGACAATGACAATAACCAATGAGCAAATCTCTGATGTGACACACCTGGGATATTATTCTCAAAGAGAAGTTTTAGTGTAGAGTGAGGAGTTTGCAAAATGATTTTGTTGAACCCGACAATATGTTCGGTTGCTTTGACTGCAAAGTACACACCTACCAAGTGTCTTGCACAGCTCTCAAAACCTTTTTCAACAGGTGAGAGAAGTTTTGAAAAATAGCCCAAAATTCTCCACTCTTCTCCCTGTAATTGCAGTAACACAGCAGAAACAGATGTTCCTGATGTGTGCACTTGCAAAGCAAATGGAGCCGAAGGATCTACTGTGGACAAAGCAGGTGCATTTTGTAAATTCATTTTCAATTGTTCAAATGAGGTTTGCTGTTCATCACCCCAAGGACCAAAGTAATCACTGTTTTCACCTTTCAAAAGATCATATAAAGGTCTGGCCTTATCTGCAAAATTCTCAATGAAATCCCTTGAATAATTCATAAGACCTAAAAAATGTCTCAATGCCTTGTGTGATGTCGGAATTGGTAGGGAAGCAATTGCCTCAATTCTTTCCTGCAGTGGCTGCCTTTTTCCTGGACTCAACAGCACCCCTAAAAATCTGACCTCAGTCTGCATCAATTTGACCTTTTTGGTGTTCAATTTCAACCCTGCATCATGCAGCAACTCAAACAATTCTGTCAGAAGAGAAACATGTGTCTCTTTATCCTCTGTAGACAATAAAATATCATCCACATATTGCAGAATGCAATCAGGCCTCGAAAATCTGGATAATACCTTTGCCAATGCCTGATGAAAAACACTAGGTGACAAACGTGCTCCTTGAGGTAACCTGCAAAACAGATATTGCTCGTCCAAGAAAGTAAATGCAAACTTATACTGACAACTCTTTTCAAGAGGTATACTGAAAAAACCATTGCTAATGTCCAGTACAGAGAAGTATTTGGCCTTTGCATTTAACCTTGCCATCATGTCATGAGTATCTGCCACAATTGGCGCGACATTGGGTGTATGCTTATTGAACATCCGTAAATCCAATATCATTCGATAAGAACCATCAGATTTCAAAACACACCACAAAGGATTGTTACTTACAGAATTAGCCTTTCGGATAACACCTTGATCTAACAATTCCTGTATGATCTTTGACATAGAGTCAATTGATTCTGGAGGCAATTTATACTGACGCTGTGGCGGGGGATCACGCCCCTCCACATTCACGATAACGTCCTTCATTGTTCCAACCTGATTCCTGAACTGAGCCCAAAGAGAAGGAAAAAGCTGTACAATTTCTGTCAATACCTTGTCATCATTAGTGTCAGGCCACAAATGGTCAGATGACACCACATCATTCAAGCAAATACTTCCACCATGGCTATAATCATTAGGATCAATGACTACCGGTTTACAACCATTGGAATCTTTCCAGATCACTTGATTTCCTAGGTCAACTACCCATCCGAATTTCTGCATAAAATCTGTGCCAAGTATATTTTCAGAATCACGACAATACCAGATGTCAATTTCTGTTTTGAAAGAACTAGGTATTTCCAAAGTCACATTGGGAACTAAGGTTGCTTTAGTTCCACCTTTTCCACTGAAACCGACAATTGTACAAACTGGTGAATCTGGGTTTAGCTTCAAATCAAGGTTTGTAACACTTAACTGAGCTCCTGTGTCAATGAGAAATACAACATTCTGGCCTGCTAAACTTACTTTGATAAATGGTCTTCCACAGTCATCCAATGTAACTCGAGTCACAAATTCCAATGGATGTGGTACAGGAATAGTCTGTGATTGTCAGAAAGATGAAGGAGATGGGAGAAGACCAGTGTCCTTTTTAAAAGACCTTGGAATTCTATCCCTTGACTCTGTTTCCTTCACTGTCATCTCTCTGATCTGTCTGATTAATGGTGCATATGGTGACTGTGTTTGTCTGTTGGCAGTATGAGCAGGTGCAGATGATTGTAATGCAGGTGCGGAAGGTGTGTTGTATGATTTTGGCATGAGTCCGTTTTCCCTTCCAAGCTTACCTGTTCCTTGTGTACCCATCTCTGATTCTGCTCTCAAAAATTTCCTGCACTGCCACTTCAAGTGTCCAGGTATACCACAAAAATAACAATGGATATTGTTCCTTTGTGTAGTATTTTTACCTCTATGCTCAATGTAATCCCTGCTCTTGGAGATTACTGTGGCTCTAGGTTTCAGCTGACTGTCTTCCTTCTCATGAACTACCGCTATTTTAGCCTTGACCTGATTTTGTTTCATGGATCTCCTTATTCTGTCAATAAAAACTGTTGCTTCTTGCAATGATGGCTGAGTGTTAGCCAATTGCACTGAGGCAGGATCTAAGTACTTGAACTTCTTTACAAAAAATTTGATCATGGATGCTGGCTCTTCGTGAGGCCCGAGATCCATTACCATCCTATAGGCCTGTTCAAACTTTACCAAAAAAGAGAATGGGTCTTCAGAAATATTTGTTTGTAAACTCCCTAAAATATCAACTGTAGGCATGTCTTCTCCAGTTGTAAACAATACCAATTGTCTAAGTCTGTCTTCTTTTGTACTATGTGCCATTTCATTCTCATCATTTAATCTGGGTGTGGTCTGTAATCTTTTTCCCATATGTGAAGGTAACCAAACTTTGAATATTTTATTCTTTTGCTCATCATTCAGATTGTATTTGTCTGTGTTTGATTCAAAAGTGTCCGCATTATAAAAGGCATCCATCTTATCATTGTAATTTGGAATGTCTTTTACAATTTTCATTAGCTGATCGTGTATTTTCAGATTAATGCGTGCTGCTCTGTCATGTAATTTTTTCCGTTGTAATTCTACTGCCTCTAATTCCTCTACTGAAGCATCTGGATCCTGCATGTTTGGTACAAATGAAGAGGCAGCAACACTGTCCTCCTGTTTACCTGTTGATCTTGTGTTAGCAGAAACCCTCTTTATATCTTGTCGTAATTTAGACAATAACTCTGTCCTGGTATCTATTTGATCTTCCAATTGTTCTATGTGCTCTGACAAAATCAAACAATTTGGACAATCGAAGTAATCCCCGTCAGACTCTTGTGTGTCACCTGGTGTGTCAGTGTGATTAATGTCTTGTGTGACAATGCATGTTTTATAGGTGTTAGGTTCAGTTTTCTCAAAGACTAGGCTATTATACACATGGACTAGCTGCATAACATTCTGAAGTTTCCTTTGTAATTTTCTTACTGAGAAAAACCTTTTGTCAATTTTAACATTTTCTGCCTCACATTGATTATACAAACTAGACCATAATTGGGCATCCGTATGATTATGAACAAACTTGAAATCTATGTTACTTTTCTTAGCATAATCATGTATAAAATCCATTATATTTTTTTTCTCACCTATTGAGAGTCTTTCCCGTCAATGGATGGTCCTCTGTGTCCTTATGCAATCCTCAGATCTCCGTCTGGATGAGACGCATGCAGCTCTTTACGATCCTCACCCGTCGTCTTCAGGTTCAGTGTGATCCTTTGTGCCGTGAAATAGTGGAATTCCTGAGGAAGCTTGTACAACAGGTGGTTTTTTAGCAGAGTTCGTGCTCCCCCCTTGCACAATCGAGGAAGGAATGCCAACCAAAATCAGCACAAAAGATCAGTCTGGCTCAGGCTCGCCAAAATGTAGAAAAATATATATATATATTTTTCTTGCACGGTTGAGAATCAAAAGTAAAAGCAATGTTGAGGATAAAATAAATCTTGTTTTTAATTGTTCATTTCAAAAAGTGATTACAAAAATGAAGAAAAGTAAGTTCATGACATGCAGTAATTATTTGAAGAGAAAACGAGCATTGTTCTTACATATAGTCTTGAGCAGCTGTCCGGGTGTTCGAGAGTCTCAAGGGATATGAGATCTCCTGAACAAGAGTTAGGCCGGCTTTATATACTATTCTGACCTATAAACTACAACCACATATGGTGGCTTGCCACTATGTTCAGAAGTTCTTCCATATTAAGTGAACCGTAGTTATTTTAACAATATGCATACAGTTATTTATGCATTACCTTAGTCTGAGATATTTAAGCCTAAAGTCTGAGATCTTTAGAACCATTCATTATCTCTAAATAGTCACATTTTGACAGCTTTGACTATTTTGACCTATACATTTGACAAGAGAGACAGCTGTGTGAGCCAAGGAACTCAGAATAACTCAGTCACTTCTCTAAAGTAAGCAAAGCCTGTTAGCTAGATTCTGTATGAGAGAATTAATCCATATATTTTTTTATTATAGAAATACTGGTATTTTACAGCGAGACACAGGAGGGGGCAGAATGTGACAGCGAGACACAGGAGGGGGCAGAATGTGACAGCGAGACACAGGAGGGGGGCAGAATGTGACAGCGAGACACAGGAGGGGGGCAGAATGTGACAGCGAGACACAGGAGGGGGCAGAATGTGACAGCGAGACACAGGAGGGGGGCAGAATGTGGCACAGGAGGGCCAGAATGGACATGGGGGCAGAATGTGACAGTGAGACACAGGAGGGGGCAGAATGTGGCACAGGAGGGCCAGAATGGACATGGGGGCAGAATGTGACAGCGAGACACAGGAGGGGGCAGAATGTGACAGCGAGACACAGGAGGGGGCAGAATGTGACAGCGAGACACAGGAGGGGGCAGAATGTGGCACAGGAGGGCCAGAATGGACATGGGGGCAGAATGTGACAGCGAGACACAGGAGGGGGCAGAATGTGACAGCGAGACACAGGAGGGGGCAGAATGTGACAGCGAGACACAGGAGGGGGCAGAATGTGACAGCGAGACACAGGAGGGGGGCAGAATGTGGCACATGGGGGCAGAATGTGACAGTGAGACACAGGAGGGGGGCAGAATGTGGCACAGGAGGGCCAGAATGGACATGGGGGCAGAATGTGACAGTGAGACACAGGAGGGGGCAGAATGTGACAGCGAGACACAGGAGGGGGCAGAATGTGACAGCGAGACACAGGAGGGGGCAGAATGTGACAGCGAGACACAGGAGGGGGGCAGAATGTGGCACAGGAGGGCCAGAATGGACATGGGGGCAGAATGTGACAGTGAGACACAGGAGGGGGCAGAATGTGACAGCGAGACACAGGAGGGGGCAGAATGTGACAGCGAGACACAGGAGGGGGCAGAATGTGACAGCGAGACACAGGAGGGGGGCAGAATGTGGCACAGGAGGGCCAGAATGGACATGGGGGCAGAATGTGACAGTGAGACACAGGAGGGGGCAGAATGTGGCACAGGAGGGCCAGAATGGACATGGGGGCAGAATGTGACAGCGAGACACAGGAGGGGGCAGAATGTGACAGCGAGACACAGGAGGGGGCAGAATGTGACAGCGAGACACAGGAGGGGGGCAGAATGTGACAGCGAGACACAGGAGGGGGCAGAATGTGACAGCGAGACACAGGAGGGGGCAGAATGTGACAGTGAGACACAGGAGGGGGCAGAATGTGACAGCGAGACACAGGAGGGGGGCAGAATGTGGCACAGGAGGGCCAGAATGGACATGGGGGCAGAATGTGACAGTAAGACACAGGAGGGGGCAGAATGGGAGACTCAGGGCAGGATGGATACGATGTAGACAGATGGGGCAGGATCGGGAGATCATATGGGGGCATAATGGCTACTCATGAGGGCAGGATGAGAGAACATATGGCTGGAGCCAGGAATGAGACACACGGGGGACAGGATGGAGGATATTATTTCCATAGGGACTAATTAAGGGATATTATTACTGCGGGGATGTATTTTTTTATTTTTTTGAGGATACTGTTTTAAATGGGGGCGCAATCCTGTTACAGTGCAGAGCGACACTATGTCGCCTTTTTTTCATTCATCTGGTGTATTGTAGAAGTTGGGAAAAAAATAAGTAAAGTGTTTTGCAAATGGAGCTCTAGATAACTGTTATTTCCTGCAGAGACGAGCCCTGGCTGGAAGACGTGATGGCGGTCTGTGCTGGATGAAAGATGAAAAGCAAAGCTGAATGACTTCACCTAGAGACGTCACTGGTGAGTCAGTGTGTTACCTGTACACTGACACTATACACTGTTTACTATATACAGTGGTACTGTGTATAATGTCACCAGTGATCACTGTATTACCTGTACACTGACACTATATACAGAGTGCCTTTGTACAATGTCACCAGTGATCACTGTATTATCTGTACACAGACACTGCATACTAAGTACAGATCTCCTGTGATAGTGCTGTGTTTTTTTTTTTTATTAATGATCAGTATTGTAGTATTCAATCACCATGTGGTGGTAATATGTGGTTTGGACATGGTGCGGTGGTATTTGTTCCTTGCATGTGGTATTATAGGTCACTTTGTGGTGGTAATATGCGGTCTGGACATGGTGCGGTGGTATTTGTTCCTTGCATGTGGTGGTAATATGCGGTCTGGACATGGTGCGGTGGTATTTGTTCCTTGCATGTGGTATTATAGGCCACTATGTGTTGGTAATATGCGGTCTGGTCATGGTGTGGTGGTATTTGTTCCTTGCATGTGGTATTATAGGTCACTATGTGGTAGTAATATGCGGTCTGGATATGGTGCGGTGGTATTTGTTCCTTGCATGTGGCATTATAGGTCACTATGTGGTAGTAATATGCGGTCTGGACATGGTATGGCGGTATTTGTTCCTCTTATGTGGTATTATAGGTCACTATGTGGTAGTAATATGCGGTCTGGACATGGTGCGGTGGTATTTGTTCCTTGCATGTGGTATTATAGGTCACTATGTGGTAGTAATATGCGGTCTGGACATGGTGCGGTGGTATTTGTTCCTTGCATGTGGTATTATAGGTCACTATGTGGTGGTAATATGTGGTCTGGTCATGGTATGGAGGTATTTGTTCCTTGCATGTGGTATTATAGGTCACTATGTGGTAGTAATATGCGGTCTGGACATGGTGCGGTGGTATTTGTTCCTTGCATGTGGTATTATAGGTCACTATGTGGTAGTAATATGCGGTCTGGACATGGTATGGCGGTATTTGTTCCTCTTATGTGGTATTATAGGTCACTATGTGGTAGTAATATGCGGTCTGGACATGGTGCGGTGGTATTTGTTCCTTGCATGTGGTATTATAGGTCACTTTGTGGTGGTAATATGCGGTCTGGACATGGTGCGGTTGTATTTGTTCCTTGCATGTGGTGGTAATATGCGGTCTGGACATGGTGCGGTGGTATTTGTTCCTTGCATGTGGTATTATAGGCCACTATGTGTTGGTAATATGCGGTCTGGTCATGGTGCGGTGGTATTTGTTCCTTGCATGTGGTATTATAGGTCACTATGTCGTAGTAATATGCGGTCTGGATATGGTGCGGTGGTATTTGTTCCTTGCATGTGGCATTATAGGTCACTATGTGGTAGTAATATGCGGTCTGGACATGGTGCGGTGGTATTTGTTCCTCTTATGTGGTATTATAGGTCACTATGTGGGAGTAATATGCGGTCTGGACATGGTGCGGTGGTATTTGTTCCTTGCATGTGGTATTATAGGTCACTAGGTGGTAGTAATATGCGGTCTGGACATGGTGCGGTGGTATTTGTTCCTTGCATGTGGTATTATAGGTCACTATGTGGTGGTAATATGTGGTCTGGTCATGGTATGGAGGTATTTGTTCCTTGCATGTGGTATTATAGGTCACTATGTGGTAGTAATATGCGGTCTGGACATGGTGCGGTGGTATTTGTTCCTTGCATGTAGTATTATAGGTCACTATGTGGTGCTAATATGTGGTCTAGACATGGTGCGGTGGTATTTGTCCCTTTGGATGTGATATTATTGGTTATTTTAAAAATTGAAAAATAAAAAATATACCTAAATTGTAATGGATATTTTAACAAATGTTTAATAGAGTAGGGGGCGTGGCCTAGCTGAGCTGGAGAAAAGACACGTCTAGCAAGCGCTCCTACTGAAACTAAAAAATTATAAAGATTAAGGGTCCCCTTGGCTAGAAATCGTGCACCAGAGGAGTCCGGAGCTCACCCTTCTCTATTGGGAGAGGGAAATTGGCTCCTAGAGAGAACAGCAACTGCCCGGGTTTGAGAACTGGCCTGGCCTCAGGCGCTGCAGTGAAGAGAACGGACGCCATCTTCATAGAGTGTGCGGCTGTGGAGCAAGGACACCCAGCGCCACAGAGGTGCCACGTGTAGACTGTTTAGCGCTCCCTCTCCCCTCCGCACCCCTGCAAAGCGGTCACATCTCCCTCCCCCGCTCGCTATCTGAGGGCACCGGAGCGGGGGAGCTTCTGCAGCCGGACCCTTTCATCTCGCGCCACCCGCCTGCCTCCTCACAGGTGCTGCTCACAGCCCACCGACGGCGCTCGCTGTACACCTCTGCTGGGGAGCGTGATGAATCCCTCCTGTGCTCCTGACTTTCTTGGCGGCTCGACCGCTTCTGAGATATACCTGAGCAGGGACTGGAGGATCGGTGGCGTCCTAGACACTTCCCGCCTGTGGCCGGCGCCATATTGCATTTGGTGGCGGCGCCGGGGTCCGGGGCGGAGAGTGCAGCACTGACAGGCCCTGTAAGATAAAACTGCACCAAGAGCTGTGGCTGGGGGGGGGGGGGAGAATGCAAAAAATAATAAAAATCCGCTGCCATAAAAGACGCAGGAGACTAAGGAGAGAAGGGGACAATACAGTCTGGAGCGTTAACCCTCGCTGACCTGACCCCCACCTTCTTTGAGGGGCTTCTAATCTCCCACCTGTGTTTTTTTTTTTTCCTCTTATTTAGACTTGGGATCTTATAAACACCAGAAATAAAGATCCAGGACATTCTCTCTTTGGAATCTGACTCACTGCTAAGTTACAAGCGACACCCAGCGGCCATTTTAAAATCGGCACCCAATTGTCTCAAAATGAGAGAGGAGCCTATCGTTCTGCACATGCTTTAAAAATGTAATTTTTCCTCATGAAAATTTATATGGGGGGAGAGTGAATGGCGTTAAAATAGCTGCCAGACAACACTGAATTTCAACGTCTAACAACGGTCAAGATTGGTAGATCCACTTCAGTTTCTTCAGGACATAAGGCTTCTCCAACTCAAGTAGACATGAATAAATTCCTTAATAAAAAACAAATTAAAGCCACCGCAACTAAATCAACACCCCCTGGATCAACACTCGCAGGGTGACCTTGATACGAGCGACATGGATGATGATAGTACTATGGGGGACCAGCCTGTCTCTAGATCCTTCATAAAGAGGATTCTTACTAAATCTCTTGAACCAGTGGTACAAGAGTGATCTGACATTAAGCAAGAAATATCTCAACTAGGCCACAGGGTGGACACGCTCGAGGCCTCCAATTCCACCATAATTCAGCAAACCAATGAGGTCATAACTTGCTCCCAGAGTCAAGGGGTACATATCAACCAAATATATTCTATCCTTGAGGACCATGAGAATAGAGAAAGAAGGACTCATCTGCGGATAAAGGGCATCCCTGAATCAGTAGCTCCTGAAGCATTCATCGCAACCTTGATTGAAGTATTTTCTAAACTTCTGTCTCAAGACGACCCCTTGCAAATTGAAATGGTTAGGGCCCATAGGTCGCTAAAGCCACGACCCAAAATGGGAGACCCTCCCCGGGACGTCATTTGCCGTTTTTTGGATTATCGTACTAAGGACTTAATATTAAGACGGTCAAGAGAAGCAGAAGTTGTTACATTTGAGGATTCCCCAATCTTGATCTTTCAAGACCTAGCAACATCAACATGAAATAAGAGACGTCTTCTGCAACCCTTTACTGAGGCTTTACGACAGAACCAATACCGCTGGTGATACCCATTTGGCATTGCAATATCCTCCAAGGACAAACGCATCCAGGCCAGGACCTCGGCGGAAATTCAAGAAGCGTGCAAGGAGCTGGGGATCACCTTGGCAAAGTATCCAGATATAGAGGTATACCATTCAGTCCCTGCACTGTGCCCTCTCGCCCGGCCTGAGCCTTGGAGTATGGCCCAGTCTACAAAATCCACTCGAAACTGACGTAAAGCAGCAAAGCTAAATTCTAACCATCCGGATGAAGATAACTGAAGAACTGGCAGCCCAGGACAAAGACTTGTCCATGAGATAGAGACTGCTTGTCAGTCATGGCCGATCACTAAGGGTAGAGCCATCTAGAGGCCGCTTAGTTTGACTTTAATGTATACCTGTGTTCTTTTGTGTGCTTTAATTTTTGGTTTCAGGTAGAAAGATCGAGCTGCGGCATCGATCGTTTATCTATGGCAGATCCCATGGACTCCATGTGTGAGTAGAGTACTACTCGGAACAATGTATTGCTGTTTTCTCTCTCGGGGGGCCTGCCAATGTATACTGTCTGCAGGTGGGGGGGCGGGCATTGTCTCAGGAGATGGGAAAGAGTTGTTTATTCATGATGCCCGTGACATTGGCGCCATCCTACTCCCCTCTTTTGAAATGTTAATTGTTTCAACATAATATGGTTTGTGTTAAGGCCCTGTCACACTAAGCGATATCGCTATGTCTGATACCTCCGACCGCTCCTCCGCTGGTTGTCGCTGATCACGCGAGAACGTCCTGGACCGTTTCTCGTCGTCCTCTTCCTGCTGTGGAGACGAGCGACGCGTGGGCGCAGGCGGGAGGACGTCAGGATCGCCTCGTCTGACAGGTAAGTAGCGACTCCCGACCCCTGCGCTGTCGCTGGTGAGATCTGCCTGTGTGGCAGCTCACTAGCGACCACTTAGCGATGCACCACCGATCCTGACCAGGTCGTATCGCTGGTCGGGATCGCTGGTGCATCGCTAAGTGTGACAGCACCTTTACTGTTTTTAGCACTGGCCTCGACCAGTGTACTACCCCAGTTAAAGTAACCTTATCACCTTTATACACTAATTACCCCTTGTTCTTATCTCCGTCCTCCCCTGGTTGGTCCTGCGAGGTCGCGCTTCAGAATAATGGCACCCACTCCAACTCGTATGGAAGCTAAACAAGGTACACTAAAATTAGCAAGTTTTAACACGCACGGCCTAAATTCACCATACCAAGAACACAGACACTAAATTGGCTGAAAAAGGAAAATCTGAATATTCTTCTTTTGCAAGAAACGCATTTTCAAATTGAGAAACGTCCCTCTTTTGAGAATTCATATTACAACCAGTGGTACCACGCCACTTGCCCCCAGAAGAGTTCTAGAGGGGTGTCAATTGCATTTGATGATAAGAATACTTCTTTTTTACTATCTGATTTGTTGGTTGACACAGAGGGGAGATAGATTTTTATAAAAGGCCTACTGGGAGAAACCTTGGTCACTATTGGCACCCTATACGCCCCCAACAAGAAGCAAATTAAATGGATTACATCCAAGCTAAACCAATTCCGCTCCTTCTCAGAAGGTATACCGCTTATTGGAGGGGAATATTCCTCTAGACCCAATCTTGGATTCGTCCACGAAAAAATGTCAGATATCATACCAAAATATTATTAGGATAAAAAAAATCCCTACATAGTCTTTTCATTAATCGATGGATGGCGGCACATGCACCCTCATGACCTTGATTACACTTTTTATTCCTACCACAGAATTGACTATGTCTTCCTACCAAGATTAAATATTAGAAAAAACTTTTTGACAGTTAGAGTGATCAATGAGTGGAACAAGCTGCCACAAGAAGTGGTGAGTTCTCCTTCAATGGAAGTCTTCAAACAGAGGCTGGACAGACATCTGACTGGGATGATTTAGCGAATCCTGCTTTGAGCAGGGGGTTGGACCAGATGGCCCAGGAGGTCCCTTCCAACTCTACCATTCTATGATTCTATGATTAAGATCTTTGTTACCGAATCTCTTTAAAGCAGAAATTCTCCCCTCAGTACACTCGGACCACTCGATAGTCGCAGTGCGCTTTTCAACTTCATACCCCAGTCCGGGTATCGCTCGTGGAGACTAAACGACTCAATTCTAATCTCAGACGCTAATAAACAACGAATCAGGAATGCTTTCCTAGACTATCTCAAGAATAATGTCTCCCCAGAGGTGAGATTCCCAACAATATGGGAGGCCCACAAAGCAGTGGCCAGAGGGGAACTAATATCTATAGCTTCACACCTCAATAAACAGCGCAAAAAGAGGATACAAGATCTATATGAAGAGATAGTTAATTTAGAAAAGCAACACAAAAGAACCTTACTACGTCGGAGTCCGGAGGCACTGACACTGAATAAGCAGTCCGCAACGCAGTATATTAGTTGGAGAAGTCGTAGGTTTGTGCATGGAGATAAGGTCTCCAGACTTATGATGTCACTAATCAAAGACAAGCTAAGACCTATGATCACTCCCTGAAAACTTCTAATGGCAGTAAAACGTCTGACATTGACCAGATTTCTCAGGAATTTTTAAAATATTATTCAAGCCTTTATAGTCTGGTCAATCTGACGCCGACAGGTAACGAAAACAAACAGAAGTCCAGTCCTTGTTATCCGACCTCAAGCTCCCCAAACACATCAGAACAACGAAAATCGCTGACTAGGCCCTTCACGCAGGGGGAGGTGCGATCCACGCTGTGGAATAGCCCCTCCGGGAAGGCTCCTGGCCCCGATGGTCTTCCTGTTATATATTATAAAACCTTTTCGGAGATCCTAGAACCCTATTTTCTTATTCGCTGTAATGAAATACTTCGAGGCAAACCCTTCCCTCCCCAATCCTTGGAAGCTCATATCTCGCTCATCCATAAGGAGGGCAAAGACCCAGAGCTTGGCAGCAATTACAGACCCGTAGCATTACTGAACGTGGATCTGAAAATCTAGGCCAGTATGCTTGCGAGGCGCATTGCGGAGTATTTGCCCAAACTGACCTCCCCTGATCAGACCGGCTTCATTAGAGGTAGAGGAGGCAAAGAAAATGCATGGAGAGTTCTGCACTTGATGCAATGTTCTAGCTTACATAAGATACCCTTGGTGCTACTAGGCACAGACGCAGACAAAGCTTTCGACAGAGTGGATTGGATCTTTTTGCAGGAAACCCTCCTTAACTTCAATTTTCCTCCTCTGTTGGTAGAGGCCATATTGAAAATGTATTCACACCCTTCAGCCAGAATTAAACACAATTCCTTTGAGATTCATAACGGAACAAGACAGTGTGCCCTCTCTCACCATTACTATTCATAGCAGTGATGGAACCCTCATCAAAGCTATAAAAATGTGTCAAGATATAGAGGGAGTGAACCTTCAGGGTACTTCGCCTAAAACTATGGTATTAGTCGCCATGACTTGCCCTCATAGAGGTATACCAGCCCTCATGCGGATCCTACAGAGATACGGCTCTCTGTCCAATTTCAAAATTAACCCATCTAAGTCCGAAGCACTAGGCTAGCGCAACAGATGATTTCAAATCTCATTTCCCCTTCCATTGGCCGGGCAATTATATAAAGAATTTGGGCATAAAAATTAGTTCGTCCTTTAACCCCTTCCTGACATGAGACGTACTATCCCGTCCATGGGACCCGGGCCCGTATGACCGTGGACGGGATAGTACGTCTACCGCGATCAGCTCGCCCACGTGGTGAGCGCCGCTGATCGCGGCCGGGTGTCAGCTGATTATCACAGCTGACACCCGGCACAATGTGTCAGGGGCAGTCACGGACCGCCCCCGACACGTTAACCCCTTGCACACCACGATCAAACATGATCGCGGTGTACCGGGGGTTAAAGGGAAGCATCGGCAGGGAGGGGGCTCCCTCCGTGCTTCCCTGAGCCCCCCACGGCAGCGCAATGTGCAGCGTTGCTGCCAGGGCTCCTTTCCTGCAGGCCCCCGAATCCAAGATGGCGACGGGGGCCTGCAGGAAGCTGGCTTCCTCAGTGCCTGCAAAGTGATCTGTGATGTGACAGATCAGCGATCTGTCACAGAACAGTGATGTCCCACCTGGGACTATTTAATAAAGTTAAAAAAAAAAGTGTTATAATAATTAAAAAAAAAAAATCGCCAAATAAATTAGAAAAAAAAAAAATATTCCCCCAATAAATCCATTTTCTGGAAATAAAAAAAAACAAAACAATAAAAGTACACATATTTGGTATCGCCGCGTCCGTAACGACCCGCCCTATAAAACTGTCCCATTAGTTAACCCCTTTAGCAAACCCCTTAAAAAATAAAAAACGAAGCAAAAAATGATTTATCATACCACCAAACAAAAAGTGCAATAACGCGCGATCAAAAAGACGCATATAAATATCCATGGTACCGCTGATAACGTCATCTTGTACCACAAAAAACGAGCCACCATACAGCGTCATCCGCAAAAAAATAAAAAAGTTATAGCTCGCAGAATAAAGCGATGCAAAAATAATTATTTTTTATATAAAATTGTTTTCATTGCATAAAACCGACAAAACATAAAAAAACTACATAAATGAGGTATCGCTGTAACCGTACTGACCCAAAGAATAAAACCGCTTTATCAATTTTATCGCACGCGGAACGGTGTAAACGCACCCCCCCAAAAGAAATTCATGAAACACTGGTTTTTGTTCATTCTGCGTCCCAAAAATCGGAATAAAAAGCGACCAAAAAATGTAATGTGCCCGAAAATGGCAACAATAAAAACGTCAACTCGTCCCGCAAAAAATAAGACCTCACATGACTCAGTGGGTCAAAATACGGAAAAATTATAGCTCTCAATATGTGGTGATACAAAAACTATTTTTACAATAAAAAGCGTCTTTTAGCGTGTGACAGCCGCCAAACATAAAAACCGCCATAAATAGTAAATCAAACCCCCCGTTATCACCCCCTTAGTTAGGGAAAAATAATAAAACTAAAAAAAAAGTATTTATTTCCATTAGGGCTAGGGTTAGAGTTAGGGCTGAGATTAGGGCTAGGGCTGAGATTAGGGTTAGGGGTGTGTTGGGGTTCGGGTTGGAGTAATAATTGGGGGTTTCCACTGTTCGGGCACATCAGGGGCTCTCCAAATGCAACATGGCGCCTGATCTCAATTCCAGCCAATTCTGAGTTGAAAAAGTCAAATGTTGCTCCTTCCCTTCCAAGCTCTGCCATGCGCCCAAACAGTGTTTTACCCCCACATGTAGGGTGTCAGCCTACTCAGGACAAATTGCAAAACAATTTTTGGGGTCCAATTTCTCCTGTTACCCTTAGGAAAATAAAAAATTGGGGGCAAAAATATCATTTTTGTGGAAAAAAATGTTTTTTTTATTTTCAGGTCCGAGCGTTATAAACTTCTGTGAAGCACTTGGGGGTTCAAAGTGCTCACCACACATCTAGATAAGTTCCGTGGGGGTCTAGTGTCCAAAATGGGGTCACTTGTGGGGAGTTTCAATAGTTTAGGTACATCAGGGGCTCTCCAAACGCACATGACACCCGCAGACCATTCCATCAAAGTCTGCATTCCAAAACGTCACTGCTTCCCTTCCGAGCACCGACGTGTGTCCATACAGTGGTTCCCCCCCACATATGGGGTGTCAGCGTACTCAGGACAAATTGGACAACAACTTTTGGGGTCCAATTTCTCCTGTTACCCTTGGGAAAATGAAAAAATTGGGGACTAATTGATCATGTTTGTGGAAAAAATACGATTTTTTTATTTTCATGCCCGGGCATTATAAACTTCTGTGAAGCCCTTGGGGGTTCAAAGTGCTCACCACACATCTAGATAAGTTCCTTAGGGGGTCTAGTTTCCAAAATGGGGTCATTTGTGGGGGGTTTCCACTGTTTAGGTACATTAGGGGCTCTCCAAAGGCAACATGACACCCACAGACCATTCCATCAAAGTCTGCATTCCAAAACGTCACTACTTCCCTTCCGAGCCCCGACGTGTGCCCATACAGTAGTTTTCTCCCACATATGGGGTATCAGCATACTCAGGACAAATTGGACAACAACTTTTGGGGTCCTATTTCTCCTGGTACCCTTGGGAAAATAAAAAAATGGTGACTAAAAGATCATGTTTGTGGAAAAAATACGAATTTTTTATTTTCACGCCCGGGCGTTATAAACTTCTGTGAAGCACTGGGGGGTTCAAAGTGCTTACCTCACATCTAGATAAGTTCCTTGGGGGGTCTAGTTTACAAAATGGTGTCATTTGTGGGGGGTTTCTACTGTTTTGGTACATCAGGGGCTTTCCAAACGCGACATGGTGTCCGATCTCAATTCCAGCCAAAAACGTCAAATGGCGCTGCTTCCCTTCCGAGCTCTGCCATGTGCCCAAATAGTGGTTTACCCCCACATGTGGGGTATCAGCATACTCAGGACAAATTGCACAATAACTTTTAGGGTCCTGTTACCCTTGGAAAAATAAGAATTGAGGGTGAAAAGATCATTTTTGTGGAAAAAATATGATTTTTTAATTGTACGGCTGTATGTTATAAACTTCTGTGAAGCCCTTGGGGGTTCAAAGTTCTCACCACACATCTAGATAAGTTCCTTGGGGGTCTAGTTTCCAAAATGGTGTCATTTGTGGGGGGTTTCCACTGTTTAGGTACATCAGGGACTCTACAAACGTGACATGGCGTCCAATCTGAATTCCAGACAATTTTGCATTGAAAAAGTCAAACAGCGCTCCTTCCATTCTGAGCTCTGCCATGCGCCGAAACAGTCGTTCCCCCCCACATATCAGGTATCAGCGTACTCAGGACAAATTGCACAATAACTTTTGCAGTCCAATTTCTCCTGTTACCCTTGGTAAAATAAAAAAAATTGAACCTGAAGTATTTTTTTATGAAAAAAGGTTAGCTGTTCATTTTTTTTTTAAAATATTCAAAAAAATTCCTGTGATGCACCTAAAGGGTTAATAAACTTCTTGAATGTGGTTTTGAGCACCTTAAGGGGTGCAGTTTTTAGAATGGTGTCACTTTTGGGTATTTTCTATCATATAGACCCCTCAAAGTGGCTTCAAATGTGATGTGGTCCTAAAAATAAAATGGTGTTGTAAAAATGAGAAATCGCTGGTCAACTTTTAACCCTTATAACTTCCTAACAAAAAAAAATTTTGGTTCCAAAATTGTGCTGATGTAAAGTAAATATGTGGGAAATGTTAGTTATCAAGTTTTTTGTGTGCCGTATCTCTGTGATTTAAGGGCATAAAAATTCAAATTTGGAAAATTGCAAAATTTTCAAAATTTTCGCCAAATTTCCGTTTTTCTCACAAATAAACGCAAGTTATTTGAATGAAATTTTACCGCTAACATGAAGTACAATATGTCACGAGAAAACAGTGTCAGAATCACCGGGATCCATGGAAGCTCCGGAGTTATTACCTCATAAAGGGACAGTGGTCAGAATTGTAAAAATTGGCCCGGTCATGAACGTGCAAACCACCCTTGGGGGTGAAGGGGTTAAAGATTTATTCAACTTGAATTATAAGCCAATGCTTAACTTGGTTGCAGACCAGACTAAAGAATGGAGGGCCCCATACCTTTCTTGGATAGGCAGAAAAAATCTGGTTAAGAGCATCCTTTTACCTAAATCTATTTGTTTCAGATGCTGCCTATAGATTTGCCCAGATCAATAGTTCTATCTTTAGGTACATATGGAATAAACACAGGCCGAGACTTAACTCCCATACACTTTCATTACCTAGAGGGAAAGGTGGCATGGGAGCCCCCAACATTCGTACTTACTATTTGGCTGCTGTCCTGTCAAGGACTGTTGATTGGGTCAGGAGGACTGGAGAGAAACCCTGGCTCATTATTGAAGAACAGATGGCTCCGATTCAATTACGTTCTGTTATCCTCTCCTCTATGACTGCAGAGACCTGTGTGTCGTAAGCAGCGCCTTCCCGCCTCCCACCAGTCCCATAATAACAAGACTCCGACAAGCATGGATGGGGTGAACAGGTCGGTCACAGTTTATTAATAAGCAGAGAGAGGCAAGTACAATTCGCAACGGACTCACAGCTGTAGGCCCGCGACCGCTGGGCACGTCGGCTGATGAGAGGTTACGACCCTTGCCCCCCTCTACACTACCGCTGTGACATAATAACCAGATAACATGAATAATAAATGTGCAGAAAATCAAATATGTGTATATATATATATTTTTTTTTTTATAGAAATTATAGATATTAAACAAAAACCGCGCCGCAAATCTGCTAATCTATAAGGGAGGGAGGGTGGGACAAAAGCTTCTAGGTATCAGCCTGGGAGGAAAGAGACCCCCACCCCAGCACCTGAATTTAACCCCTGAGGGTGTGGCCGGACGCCCCTTCCTCTCACTTCCCGTTGGTCAGTGGGGCGTCCTAATTATGGCATCACCTGGGGGGGGAGTTGTGGGAGGGGGAGGCACTGCACGGAGTTCGCTTATCATCAAATCCATGGGGGCTCTACAGTCAGAGGCACGATCCTTATTCAGCACAGTGCCTGCCAGACTGCAGAGACCTGTGTGTCGTAAGCAGTGCCATCCCGCCTCCCACGAATCCCGTAATAACAAGACTCCGACAAGCATGGATGGGTTGAACAGGTCAGTCACAGTTTATTAATAAGCAGAGAGAGGCAAGTACTATTCGCAACGGACTCACAGCTGTAGGCCCGCGACCGCTGGGCACGTCGGCTGATGAGAGGTTACGACCCTTGCCCCCCTCTACACTACTGCCACGGAGGATCATGTGTATGACCTACACAGGACTCTGACCCCCACACAACATCAATAAGGTCTGTTCAACCCCGTCCTGCAAATTAGGTAAAAATATATCTAGCCCGATATCTGTTAGATGAACGCCGTCCGGTCTCAGGTATAGTGAGATGTTTTCTTCCAGGTTGTGGTGGTGAACCACGATGCCGTAGTTCTCTTTGACAAACTTTGCCATCTTTGCATTTATCTTTCTCCTTGACTTGTCGATGGCCTTAAGGTCTTTAGCTCCGTGCCAGACCGTTCGTGATATTATATCAGACCACACCACCACCATATCTGGTATCAAGCAAACAGCCCGCTTTATGTCGGTTTTCATTGTCGTGAAGAGCTCCGCACCTGTTGTCTTGCACAAATCATTACCACCAGCATGTAACACCAATATCAGCGGCCCTTTGGCCATCTTAGAAATTTTTACCACCTCCGGGAAGATCTGCTCCCACTGGATCCCTCTGATGCCTCTCAAGTTGACCTTTAGTTGTGGGAAGTAAAAATTCTTTCCACCCGGGCGTATCTCGGCTCTTTTGCACGCCCAATAAACAAGAGTGACCCAAAACCCAAACTGCGGGCTTCTGACCACCTGTAAGAAACAAGATGTGTTAGAGCAGGTCTGGTCTTATGTATCTTGCAAAGCATGCGGATTTCCAACGTCCCAATCTCTGTACTTCAGCTTCTGCTACACCGGCCCTAGCTTCTTCAGTGGCCGATCCGATTCTAAAAGAATGCGTCCCGTATTCTTTGGGGTCTACACCGACAGCTTGTAGACATTTCTTAAAGATTGTGTGAAATTGATATTTAGTAAGTGGGGACCTGTCGATGTGAGAGGAAAAAACGACTTCCGTGTCTTAAAACCGCGTAATGTTTTACTATTTTGACCGGGCATATGGGGCCGTCTAGGGCCTTGACCAGGACCCACGACCCCCTACCGGTGGGGTCACATTTGGATTTCCGCACTCTAATGCGCAGAGCGTCGCTGCATATTACAAGATCCTCATTAATTAACCCGCCTATTGATGCTGTTTTAGAATGCGGCATCAGTTCACTAATCCGCAGCGCCCCGAAGAATGCGATTGCAAACGCTGCATATATTAGGGCTGACTCGTATTGTGACTTGCATACCGTTCTAGATATTGTTATAATATCATGCAACAGACTTAAAGAAACGGGGCAACGACATTCCTGACTGGGTTGGAGCCTTTTCCAGTCTTTAACGGCTTGCTTTATGAAAAAATATTTAGCTACATCGGCCCATCCCACTAGCTGAAAGAAAAAGGCTACTCCCGATAAATGACGCTGCGCTAATGTGCCCGACGCGCCTCTACGCCTGAGCTGAATCAGGAGTTCTACCACCACGTCGCATCTCGCCCGATCACACATATCGACTGGCCTCCCTTATTAGCGAGCACCACTCTTCCCATGCCTTACCATAAACCTGCCAGGTAGCCGGTGTCACTGAGGCGCAGATCAAGGGCATCAGTGATTGGCCCCTGTGTCCCAGAGGGAGGGAGGACACAGTAGGCCCGTTGGTTCTGCGCTGGGAAGGAAGACTTTGAAGGCCTGCCAATCGGAAGACAACAGGGAGTTAACCATCTTATCATCCACAGTAGACGTCACTCTGGCTCGGCACCAGATGTTGTGTCTAAGGCATAATAGTGCAAGGTGGCGCAACAGCGCAAGAATCGGTGGCGATGAGGAAGACATGCTGTTTAAACATTTTGCACTTCCTGGGTTTTTGATTAGAAAACTGATATTAGCATTTTTTAGTTTATCACCCCATAGTTCGACAGATGTAACTATTGCAAATATCTCCCACAAAACGGGGTTGCGGCCCCAGTTGGCAGAGGTCCACGGGAACGGCCATCTGCTTTTGCACCATTGGTTGCAGTAGATTGCAACATAGTAACACAGTAACATAGTAACATAGTTATTAAGGTTGAAGGGAGACTTTAAGTCCATCTAGTTCACCCCATATCCTATCCTAACTTGCCCTAACATGTTGATCCAGAGGAAGGCAAAAAAACCCCATGTGGCAACAGTAAGCTTCACATTGGGGAAAAAAATTCCTTCCCGACTCCACATACGGCAATCAGACTCGCTCCCTGGATCAACGCAATATTAAGGAGACTAGTGTATATACCCTGTAATATTATACTTTTCAAGAAAGGCATCCAGTCCCTTCTTAAATTTTAGTAGTGAATCACTCATTACAACATCATATGGCAGAGAGTTCCATAGTCTCACTGCTCTTACAGTAAAGAATCCGCGTCTGTGAGTATGCTTAAACCTTCTTTCCTCCAGAGGTAGAGGATGCCCCCTTGTCCCCGTCACAGGTCTAAGAGTAAAAAGATCATTAGAAAGGTCTCTGTATTGTCCCCGCATATATTTATACATTGTAATAAGATCACCCCTAAGCCTTCGATTCTCCAAACTAAATAACCCCAAGTGTAATAACCTGTCTTGGTATTGCAGACCCCCTAGTTCCCTAATAACCTTTGTCGCTCTTCTCTGCACCCGCTCCAGTTCAGCTATGTCTTTCTTATACACCGGAGAC
Source organism: Dendrobates tinctorius (assembly GCF_039654945.1). Taxonomy (NCBI): domain Eukaryota; kingdom Metazoa; phylum Chordata; class Amphibia; order Anura; family Dendrobatidae; genus Dendrobates; species Dendrobates tinctorius. The sequence continues at coordinate 2,207,824 of NW_027361902.1, read as the reverse complement.
CAGAACTGTACACAGTATTCTAAGTGTGGTCGCACTAGTGACTTATATAGAGGTAAAATTATGTTCTCCTCATGAGCATCTATGCCTCTTTTAATGCATCCCATTATTTTATTTGCCTTTGCAGCAGCTGCTTGACTCTGGCCACTAAATGTGAGTTTGTCGTCCACCCATACACCCAGGTCTTTTTCAGTGACTGTTTTGCCCAGTGTTTTACAATTAAGCACATAATTATACAACTTGTTCGTTCTACCCAAGTGCATGACCTTACATTTATCCCCATTAAAGCTCATTTGCCATTTATCAGCCCAAGCTTCTAGTTTACATAAATCCTCCTGTAATATAAAATTGTCCTCCTCTGTATTGATTACCCTGCAGAGTTTAGTGTCATCTGCAAATATTGAAATTCTACTCTCTATGCCCCCTACAAGGTCATTAATAAATATGTTAAAAAGAAGCGGGCCCAAAACTGACCCCTGTGGTACCCCACTGCTAACCGTGACCCAGTCCGAGTGTGCTCCATTAATAACCACCCTTTGTTTCCTATCCCTGAGCCAGCTCTTAACCCACCTACACATATTTTCCCCTATCCCCATTGTTCTCATTTTATGTATCAACCTTTTGTGTGGCACCGTATCAAAAGCTTTTGAAAAGTCCATGTACACCACGTCCACTGCATTCCCTTGGTCCAGTCCGGAACTTACCTCTTCATAAAAGCTTATCAGATTAGTCTGACAGGAACGGTCTCTTGTAAACCCATGTTGATATTGGGTCATAAGGTTATTCTTCTCCAGATACTCCAGTATAGTATCTCTTGGAAAACCCTCCAGGATTTTACCCACAGTTGAGGTTAAACTTACAGGCCTATAATTTCCAAGTTCAGTTTTTGTCCCCTTTTTGAATATTGGCACCACATTTGCTATACGTCAGTCCTGTGGTACAGACCCTGTTATTATGGAATCTTTAAAGATTAAAAATAGTGGTCTATCTATGACTGTGCTTAATTCCTGCAGTACTCGGGGGTGTATCCCATCCGGGCCCGGGGATTTGTCAATTTTAGTGATTTGTAGACGCCGCCGTACTTCCTGCTGGGTTAAGCAGGTGACATTTAATGGAGAATTTTTATCCCTGATCATGTTATCCGTCATGGGATTTTCTTGTGTAAATACTGTTGAAAAAAAGTCATTTAGCATATTGGCTTTTTCCTCATCCTCATCCACCATTTCACCCAGACTATTTTTAAGGGGACCAACACTATCATTTTTTAGCTTCTTACTATTTATGTAGTTAAAGAATATTTTGGGATTATTTTACTTTCTCTGGCAATGAGTCTCTCTGTCTCAATCTTTGCTGTCTTGATTTGCTTTTTACAGAATTTATTTAATCTTCTGTATTTAGTTAATGCCTCATCACTACCTACTTGCTGTAATTCTCTAAATGCTTTATTTTTGTCCCTTATTGCACCCCTTACAGCTCTATTTAGCCATAGTGGTCTCCTCCTATTTCTCGCAGGTTTATTCCCATACGGTATATATTGTGCACAGGTCCTATTCAGGAGGATAATAAACGTCTCCCATTGTCTTTGTGTATTTTTATGTCTCAGGATATCGTCCCAGTTAATTGCACCAAGATCATCTCTCATCCGTTGGAAATTTGCCTTCCTGAAGTTTCATGTCCTTGTAACCCCTCTACTACACATCTTATTAAAGGATACATGAAAACTTATTAATTTGTGATCACTATTACCCAAGTGACCCCCAACCCTTACATTTGATATGCGGTCTGGCCTGTTGGGTAATATTAGGTCTAGCAGTGCCCCCCCTCTTGTTGGTCCTGGACCAGTGGTGAAAGGTTATTGTCTCTCATAGTTGTCAGACACCTATCACCTTTGCTGAACTGCAGGTTTCGGTTCCCCAATGTATTTCGGGGTAGGTGAAGTCCCCCATAATAATGACCTCTCCTTGAGTCGCTGCTTCATCTATTTGCTTTATGAGGATATTCTCTGTAGCTTCCATTATTTTTGGAGATTTATAACAAACCCCTATCAGTAATTTATTATTTTCCCCCTCCCCTTATCTCCCCCCACAGGGACTCTACATTTTCATTAGATTCATATATATTATCACGCAGGATGGGTTTTAAGGATGATTTTACATATAAACACCCCCTCCCCCTCGCTTATTTGTACGGTCATTTCTGAACAGACTATAGCCCTGTAAATTATCCCCCGGTCACGGCTCTCGTCCGGCCATGTCTCAGATATCCCACCATGGCAGAATTATGCTCCAACAACATTAACTCCAGTTCCTCCATTTTGTTTTGTGAGATCCGCGCCCACCACTAGACCAAAGGCGCTGTTTAGCATCTCCTGAGACATGACACATGTATGCCCACTGTAGGATTCCAAGAATGTTCTCCAGACGGCCAAATCCGCTTTCATTGAGCGATTAATTCTGATTCGGTGGCCCGGCTGGGCGATGCCCTTTGTAGCGAATGATAATCTGCGTGAGAAAGCCCTGCCAACTGGCATAACGCGACAGGCAAAGTTGAGTAGACCTAGTAAGGACTGCATCTGCTGGAGGGTGACTTTCTTTACAACGAGGAAACTTTTAACCATTTGGAGTGTTTTTTCAATTTTATCCGCCGGTAAACGAAAAATCATCTCGTTTGTGTGTCTTTCGATACCGAGGAAAGGGAGAACGTTACACGGACCGATCGTTTTCTCCGGCGATAGTGGGACAACGAAACGCCTAGAAATAAATTTAAACTTTTGAAGAAGAACAGAGTTTAGATTCCCTAGGTCCCACAAACAAAAAATCATCGAGGTAGTGGATTGTTGAATTGCTGCCTGTTTCGTGACATACTACCCAGTCTAAGAAGGTGCTGAAAAGCTTGAAATAATGACAGGAAATGGAACAGCCCATTGGTAGGCACATGTCGAAATAAAAAAGCTGGCCCACCTTACAACCCAACTAATGAAAGCATTCAGGGTGCACGGGTAAAAGACGGAAAGCAGACTCTATGTCGGTCTTTGCCAGCAGGGCACCGCGCCCCGCCGCGCGCACAAGCTCAACTGCTCTGTCGAACGAAGCGTAGGTTACCGACGAGTCTTCCGGGGGAATTGCATCGTTGACCGAATCGCCTTTTGGGTAAGAAAGGTGATGTATTAGCCGATATTTACCGGGTTCTTTTTTGGGCACAATACCTAAGGGCAAAATTCTGAAATTTTTAAATGGTAATGATTGTAATGGGCCCGCCATCCTGCCGAGTTCTACCTCTTTTATGATTTTTTGCTGTAAGATCTCTGGGAACTCCCGAGCCGATTTTAGATTCTTAGCTGAAGTTGGTGTTCGGATAAATTTAAAGGGGATGAAAAAACCAAACTTAAAACCGTCAGTTAATTGTTGAGCAGCCTCTTTACTGGGGTAAAGGCTTAGCCGTGGGCCCATGGCGGCTACGCTTACCGGGGTTTTGCCTCGTAGCATTTCCGTTTGCGAAGCGTGTACACCTTGATGCAGGGTGTCCGCCACCGCAGGCTGCGCAATCGTGTCTATATCTGCATGCCGCCTGAAAGCGGCAGTTTCCATCATTGTATAACAGGCAGGCCCCTGGTCTCTGTACGACCACTGAGTTATGGCCTGCGGCTGCTGACAGACTAGTGGCCGATGATGACTGTGGAGACCTGTGTGTCGTAACCAGTGCCTTCCCCCCTCCCTCCAATCCCGTAATGAAACACAGACAATCCTAGGTGGGTTGAACAGGTCGGTCACAGTTTATTAATTACATAATCAGAGAAAGGCAATTACACTTCGTAACGGGCGGCTCGCGCCGAGATCCTGTCCACATTCGACAGGCATTTTGGCCCAACGAGCGGTTACGAACCTTTGCCCTCCTCTGCTTCTACCACTGTGACTTACTAAAGGTAAAAATAGTCAGACATATATTCACATATCTTTATATAATCTACAATTTAACATCTAAACCCCAGTTAGTATGGCCATACACACCCATTAACACTTATGAGGGTGGGACAATAGCACGATCGCTTCCAGGTGTCCACCGGGAGGGATAGAGGGAGTTAATGGCACGGACACCTGGCTTTAACCCCTGTAGGTGTGGCCGTAGGACCCTTCCCCTTTAAGAACCATTGGCCCGCAGGGTCATCCCAATTAGTGCATCACCAAGGGGCTTGGTGTGAGGGGGGGACTGGGCACTGGCCGTATTTTATTGTTAGATGGGCTCCACAGTCAGAGGTGCGCTCCTTATACAGTTCTACCAGACTGTGGAGACCTGTGTGTCGTAACCAGTGCCTTCCCCCCTCCCTCCTAACCCGTAATGAAACAGACAATCTTAGGTGGGTTGAACAGGTCGGTCACAGTTTATTAATTACATAATCAGAGAAAGGCAATTACACTCCATAACGGGTGGCTCGTGCCGAGATCCTGTCCGCATTCGACAGGCATGTTGGCCCAACGAGCGGTTACGAACCTTTGCCCTCCACTGCTTCTACTGCCACGGAGGATCCTGTGTATAGCCTACACGGGACTCCGACCCCCACCCATCAGCGTTAGGGCCTGTTCAACCCCCTCTTGTAAACCAGTCAGAAAAATATCGAGGCCAATGTCCATCAGGTGAACTCCATCTGGTCTTAATAGTCTTGTGTTATCCCGTTGCAGATGGTGGTGACGAATTACGATACCGCCTTTTCCTCTCACAAATTTTCCCATCTGGGCGTTGAATTTCCTCCTTGTGCGCTCTATGGCTTTTTTATCTCTTGCGCCACGCCAGACGGCCCGTGGTATCATCTCTGACCACACCAGTATCATATTTGTGAATAAACAGGGGAGCCGTTCTATATCGGTTGTCATCCATTTATACAGATCCGCCACCTTTTGCTTGCCAAGATCATTGCCACCCGCGTGTACCACCATTATCACCGGGCGCTTTGCCCTCCTTGAAATGTCAACCATCTCTTTGAACACCTGTTTCCATTGGAAGCCTCTGATACCCCTCCAGTTAACCTCTAGGCCCGGGAGGTAAAGATTCCTTGCTCGCGGACGCAGTTTGGCCCGTTTCCCGCCCAATAGACATAGGAATGTCCCACAACCAAAACTTCAACTCCTGCAAGAGACAACATATGTTAATTCAGCAAATCAGGTCTTATGTATCTGGCGAAGCATGCGGATTTCCAACGCCCCATTCTCTGCACCTCGGCCTCTGACACTCCTGCCCTAGCTGCTTCTGTGGTTGCCCTGATACGGAACAAATGTGTCCCGTACTCTTAGATTTGCGCCGATTTTCTCCAAGCACAGCTTAAAAATTGCTTGGAATTGGTACTTTGTCAGAGGGGACCCGTCTGTATGAGTGAGGAAAAATCTACCTGCGTGCCTTATTACGGCGTATCTTTCGACGATCTTTAACGGGCAAACGGGGCCGTTTGATGCGTTAACCAGAACCCATGAGCCCCTACCAGTGGGATCGCACTTGGATTTCCTCACCCGAATGCGCATAACGTCGCTGCATATAACTATGTCCTCATTGATTAGGCCACCTTCCGACGCGTTTTTGACCGTGGTAGTAATTCGCTGAGGCGCAGCGCTCCGAAAAAGACGATTGCAAAGGCTGCAGATATGAGGACGGCCTTGTATTGAGAAGTGCAGACTGATGGGGATACGGAAATAATGTCATGCAATAGTCTCAGTGATATGGGGCGGCGGCATTCTTGGCTTGGTTGTAGCCTTTTCCATCCTTTAATGGCTTGCTTTATGAAAAAATACTTTGTTACCTCTGCCCATCACATTAATTGAAAGAAAAAGGCTAACACCGATAATTTGCGTTGAGCCGACGCCCCGCTTTCTTTCAGCCACGTGAACGTGGCCTGCCCTGAATTAATGAGCACCGCTCCTCCCAAGCCTTACCATAGACCTGCCAGGTAGCCGACGACACGGAGGCACGGATTGGGGCATCAGTGATTGGCCACTGTGTCCCACAGGGATAGTGGGTCGGGCATGACCACCTGATGGAGTCTTGTCCAGATTTCTGTACATGTAGACCTCACTATGCCTGAAATGGTTGACTTTCCAATGAGAAACTCATGGTGGAGGGCGGCATAAGACAGGCCAGTGGACAGGAAGCTGTAGAACAACAGAAATAGTAAAGTTTAGAATGCCTAAAGTCCAAAAACATCAGTTACATGCCGACCAAACTTGGTAGGAAATGAGAGAGAATAACACACACATATTTGGTGGCACAATGACTGAGTGATATGCAGGACATATTAGATGTAACATTCTGCTGTGTCAGGTGAAACATATGTGGAGTAAGATGAGGGCATTAAACTTTGTCCAAGAAGGCAAAAAAACATAATTTAGCCCACACATTATGAACACAGAGAATGTGGTTGTGTAGTACATACCGTATTGTGAGTAGAAGTCGCTCCTCTGCAGATATGGCTTTGCGCATCCTTGTGTCCTGAAAGGTGATCCCAGGGCGCACTGTCTCCAAGAGTCGATCAAATGTGGAAATGCTCATGCGACAGTATTGGTAAAATTTCTCCGGATGCTCCCGCAGAGAAGAATAGAGGCGGTGAAAATGACCTCTTGTGAGTCGTTGCCTCAGAAGTGGATGGACCCACATGCGTCTCCTCCTCCGCGGATCCACTATCACTGGGTATGGTTGCCCAAAGCGCCGTGACAAAAGCCAGGTAAAGAGAACCTGCTCAGTTGTATTGAATCGCAGACCCTCTGCCATGCTGCACAAAGAACACCAACACACCTCGTGAAAGCAAGGTGACAAATGGACAGAATGTAGGCATCCACCTGTTTCTGAGTGTCTAAATAGGGTGCAGGCTAATGATTTAAATTGTTAGCAGGCCTCAAAACCGTTACATGTCCATTTTGCAAGGCTGCGAGAAAATCTCGCCATACGGATTACATACGGATTACATACGGAGACACACATGCGCAAAATACACGACCTCACCTTGCTTACGGATGACCTACGGAGCACTATTTAGGGGTCATTCATCCGTATTACGCCTGTAAACTACGGACCGTATTTTGCGCAGGTTAGTGTGACTCCAGCCTTAGCAATCTGACACACATGGCTGAGTATATGTTACACTGCCTTTCCTGTGACCCTCACGTTCTCTAAATTTTGGGTGACAGTCATTACGGGTTGGCGACACTTCTAGACCCACGCTACAAGAACTTTGTCTCTTATTCCCGAGGCGGACAGGTCTACTAAAACAATGCCGTACCAAAAGGCCCTTGTGGAATTATTTAAAAAATTCCCATCTGGAAACGCTGGTGGCAGAGGTCACAGTTCATTGGAAAACCAAAGAGTACAGGGTGAGAGAGACACAACTCCAATCCAGCAGAGGCAGGGGAACACTGGCAAAGTTCTGGGAGAGTTTTCTCAGACCCTCCCATCACACAGGTCCTTAGGCGCAGGGTAATGTCACAAGGAGTGCAATGTTTTGGAATTTGCTGAGGGAGTACCTTGCTGACCGTTCCAACGTCCTCCGTGCCTTATAATTATTGGGTATCCAAGCTGGACACGTGGCATGAACGGGCTCTCTACGCCTTGGAGGTCCTGGCCTGCCCTGCCGTTAGTGTTTTGTCAGAGCGGGTTTTTAGTGCCGCTGGTGGAATTATAACTGATGAGCTCATCCGCCTGCAACTGAAAATGCAGACAAGCTGACTCTTATAAAAATGAACAAGGGCTAGAGGGGGGCAGACTTCTCTACACCACCGAATGATAACACCGAAACATAACCTCAAATCCAGTGTCTTTTCTTGGGAGGTGTATTCCCATGCACCTCTTCACACCCACACATGGGTATACACTTCCTGATTTTGACTATTTGCTGTTGTCCTCCTCCTGCGGACCGTGGTCCATGATGCAACCCCCACATAATTTTTATAAAGGGTGTTTATGATGCCCGTAAAAAAAAAATTTGGTATACAGTATGTATACAACTAGGGGTAAATGTTTGTCAGCCCATACACTTAGTGCATGAGTATCACAAGTATAGGAGACCCGCTCCTTTCTAATGGGAACATTTTCTTTTATGAGACCCTGCTCCACGTCTCTTCCAATGGGTATTGGGTGCCTCCAAATTTTTGGCAGCCCTGCCACTCACTGCATATGCATACACTATGGGAGAACCACTTCCTAATAATGGGAACATTGCTTTTAGGAGGCCCTCCTCTACGTCTCTTCAAAGGGGTATTGGGGTGCACCCAAATTTTGAGCAGCCCTGCCACTCACTGCAGCAGTATAGGGGACCCACTGTTTAATAATGGGAACAACAAAGCATAGCCGGCTGATGGCTCTCTAAAGCCCCCGCGACACACAGCGATCTCACCGAGATCTCTGTGTGTGACACTGACCAGCGACCGGCCCCCCCGCGGGGTATCGCTGATAGTCCTGGAATGGCCAGGACATTTCTTCGATCGCTGGTCTCCCGCTGGCCAGCACGCATCGCTGCGTCTGACAGGCAGGAGATCGGCGAGCAGGAGCTGGTAACCAAGGTACACATCGGGTTTCTAAGTGCCGCGCGCCACTTAGAAACCCGATGTGTACCTTGGCTATCAGCGCGCTGGTAACTAAGGTACACAATGGGCAACTAAGCGACGTACGTCGCTTGTTACCCGCATGTCGCTCTCCTGATCGCTGCTGAGATCTGCCGGTTTGACAGCTCACCAGCGATCATGTAGCGTTACACCAGAGATCCTGACAAGGTGATATCGTTGTCGGGATCGCTGCTGCGTCGCTATGTGTGACGGACCCTAAGAATAGTAAAGGCCGCCTGCTGGCCCTATAAAAATAGACTTTGAGAGTCCCTCCTTCATAAATGAAACAGGATGTGTCTGATGATGTGTCACACACCACATGGCTAGATAAGGTTGTGAAATGACATTTCCCAGTGAATGCATTTGTCTTGGTTGAAAGCAATGCTAAAGTTCAAAAACGCTACGTGTGAACATAGCCCAAGGTGTGGAGGAGCATTTTTATTTTTGGTTATTTATTTTGCCTTCTATACAGGTCAATACCCTGGAAAGGATGTTCCTTAACATATTTCCCAGGAAAATCCATTTTGGTTTCGTTTTTGTATGTTTTATTGTGAGTCTGTAAAAATGGCGTGAAACTCGACATTATTCACAGCAGTGACCTGGGAGTCAGAAATGTCTCCAGGGGTCTTCCCCTTGATGTTCCCATCTCATTTGACCACTATTCCCATAGATTTCCACAATTTCTAGTCCCTCCGCAGACTGCCGGGGGGCCCGCCGGAAGAATGCTTTTTTCCAAGGACTTACATTGGGCTCGGTGCTCGGGTCAAGCACCAGAGCATTCCAATTTGCTCGACCCGAGCAACGAGCTGTTAGGCACCAGGTTTCTTCCCCTGCACAGGAGGAATCCCGAGCCTTGCCTTCTGCAGTCTCCCATTCATTCCCGGCCGCAGAGGAGGCTGCTCAGCAAAGACGTCGATCCCGACGTCTTGTCGGCTTGGTTGCTGCTGCCACCCCTGGTTCAGCCTTAGCAATCCACAATAGCCAGCAACGAGCAGCTCCTGGGACTGTCTTTTCGGTCTACTGAGCACGCCTATGGGACAACCTCTCATTGGAGGTCGGATGTCACATGCTCAGGTCCTGTTGGTGCACCGATTGGTTCACTAGGAAGGTCCCGGAAGGCTGCAACTATAAAAGGTTTGCATGGCCGCCCGAATGACTCATTAAGAAACCCCTACCCTTGGTACGCATGTGTTGTGTAGCCTTGCCTGTTAGCGCCCAGGCTGAGGGGCAGGTAGGAGGCAGAGTCAGACTAGCATCAGCTCCAAGTGGAGGATTGCCTGTACGCCACAGTGCACTTGGTCGGCACCCCACGGTCACCAGCGTCCATTAGTGGTGTCTGCAGGTGCGACGCCGCACACTTAGTAGGTCTAGAGGGACTCGGTGTCTCCGTGTCCGTGGAGCAGAGATCTGTGACCATATACTGAGCACTCACCTTGCCGAAGTCTGTGAGCTTTACCAGGCTCAGGCATTTATGCTTCGCGGTAGTGCGGCTCTGTGAAGTAACAAGAGTTCGCCCCTTTACACACCAGTGACGTTAACCCGCGTGTTCCTCTCTTATAGGGCCACATAGCGTCCGCTATTACCGAGCAGCAGTTTACCACCTCTGCATGGTGGACCCCGGGCTGTGAACACACCTTATCACCATCTTTTATTATCTGGTGCGTTCCGCCAGCCCTAACACGAGCACTCGAGCATTTTAGTGCTCGCTCGTCACTAGCCACCACCAATCCTTTATACAGGCCAATTGGATGCCCATTTACACTTATTTATTATTCTTGTATATATTACACTTGTCTATAATTCCCCTTTTGACATGTAAAGCGCCATGGAATAAATGGCGCTATATAAATGCATAATAATAATTAGCGTATGGTTTCAGAATGCGGTTAAAGAGCAAAAGATAGGCAATGTTTATAAAATATATATATACACATACAAGAGGATACCAAATGGGAACAAGCAATGTGATATATAATTACATATCATAAAAAGGAATAACAGAGAATTCCTAAACCTGATGTCACAGAAAAGGGAACTAGTGTCTTTCAACTTTTTTTTTATTAGCTCACTGCTATGCCCACACACCTCCCCTTGAAGGGCTAATTTGGGGCTATTTTAGAATTTTATCAGATCCACAACTTACAGGATATCTTCGCCCCTGAAGGTCTCAGGTGATAGATATTGTCTCATATTTCCTATTGTGAATTTGTTTTTATGGTAATAAAACATGACATATATAGCACCATCCATTGAACCAATATTAAGTTGGCGAGGTTAGAATGGCCTTATTGTGAAGTGAATGAGTGCGTGATGTTAGTCTCTTCACTACAAAGCCGAAAACAAATATCAGATCGATGCAAAACCCCAATATGCATATCCGAACATTTGTGAAAAAAGGTCTCAGAACAGTTCTTTGATCTTGGGACAGGTACTTCTCTGCATAAACTAATCTGAGACTTGTCTTTTTCTCAAAAGCATTTCTCTGCTGTTATTACCTGGACACTGCAGGAGGTCCCTCCTTTAATGGAAATTGAAGTGTTAGGAAGTGAGCACTAGTTAGAATTAGTTTCTCTCTTCCCAGCTATCCCACATGTTCAGTGTGAGGACATGTCCACTCCCTGGAGAGGTCTTATGGATTTTTTATTTTTCTCTATTAATCTGGTCCTTTTTAGTCTGGTTCTGCAGCTTACACTACAGAAACTGCCATCACTAAAGCCTCTGACTGCCTACCAATGGCACAATGTAAGTCAATGACTCTCCTGGATTTTGGCAGCTTCGGACACCATGGATCACCAGCTCCTCCACAGTATGCTCTGCCAGTCTTACGGAACCAATTCTCTCCTAGTTTTAGGTTAATGTTTCCCACCGCTTGCAGAGAGGGGTCACCAGGTTTGGTTATGTCAGAGGTGAATAGCAGCATGTTCAGGTTTTGGGTTAAGTTGTGGATAGCCAGTGGGGTCTTGAGGTGTCAGGAATGGAGAGTTGAGGGCAATGTTGTTGATGGACATCAGTAGTCAGAGGTTGATGTGCCCAAGTTGTAGCTGCATAGCCAGGTCTTCAGAGTTAGGTAGACAGCACCAGAGCCTGCACTAGAGAAGAAGCTGGACGTTTCTCACTACCCCACTGACCAATTGGCTGAAAACACAAGTCTTGTTTTCAAAGAATCTTTAATAATGTGGAGAAAATTACCAACTGCATAAAAAACTTCTAAAAACACAAACATTCTGCAACCAACACTGTATGCAGAGGAACAAACAGTTCTCACGCAGCAGAAATAAGAAGTCCGAGGCCAGGCTGTGGCGGGCGACGAGTAGTCCGAGGCCAGGCTGTGGCGGGCGACGAGTAGTCCGAGGCCAGGCTGTGGCGGGCGACGAGTAGTCCGAGGCCAGGCTGTGGCGGGCGACGAGTAGTCCGAGGCCAGGCTGTGGCGGGCGACGAGTAGTCCGAGGCCAGGCTGTGGCGGGCGACGAGTAGTCCGAGGCCAGGCTGTGGCGGGCGACGAGTAGTCCGAGGCCAGGCTGTGGCGGGCGACGAGTAGTCCGAGGCCAGGCTGTGGCGGGCGACGAGTAGTCCGAGGCCAGGCTGTGGCGGGCGACGAGTAGTCCGAGGCCAGGCTGTGGCGGGCGACGAGTAGTCCGAGGCCAGGCTGTGGCGGGCGACGAGTAGTCCGAGGCCAGGCTGTGACGGGCGACGAGTAGTCCGAGGCCAGGCTGTGACGGGCGACGAGTAGTCCGAGGCCAGGCTGTGACGGGCGACGAGTAGTCCGAGGCCAGGCTGTGACGGGCGACGAGTAGTCCGAGGCCAGGCTGTGACGGGCGACGAGTAGTCCGAGGCCAGGCTGTGACGGGCGACGAGCTCACTCTGTAGAACAGAGTAGTCCATGGCCAGGCTGTGATGAGAAGACTGAGGTCTTGACTGCAAGCACTGGCTATGTAAAATGGCCTACATAAGGGGTAGGCTCTAACCCCGCCAGCACCGATATGACCTTAATTGAGTGCAATGGCCAATCTGAATATATACAGGAAACACCCATTGTACATACAAGCCAATATCAGAAAGATTCACAGCCAAAAACTAAAGAGAAGAGCATAAAGCTGGTTACACACACAACAATACAGCCGCCGGCACTCCTCCTCTCACACGTCTGTCCCAGAAGAGATTTACAAAAGACGAGTACGGATCCTTTATGTACAATAGTCAGCGGCCGCTCTCCACGACCAATGGAAAAGTCTTTATAGCAAAGTTCCTGATATATAAGGAGCCAATCCATCAATGTCACCAGGTATTCTCAGCACAGGGAGAGGACCTCAGGCACCACAGGACAACACACGGGAGATTGCAGTGCACAGGGGAGGATCAGACAAAGGGCACGAGCTCCATAACATCCCGGGGCTCACGCTGGACGGAAATCATCCACATTAGCTGCACATCATCGAGGGCCTGAAAGAAGAGAAACCGGATTAGAGAGCAGAAAATCTGACGGGCTGAAATGTCTCCACAGTCCGACTCGCAGGAGATGAACCCGGCTGACTCATCCAGGACCCCACATACAGCAAACATGATGCGCCCTTACACGGCCAATCAGACCTGCAGACATGCAGTACAATTCCCATTCCTTGCAGCCAAAAAATAAAAACATCCTGCTTGCTGACAGTTTCCAGACAACTAATGCTAGCGGAATGATAATTAGGAAGAGTCTGTATCAGAGAAAGTCTTACCAATCACCACCGATGTGACCGGCTCCATCATCTTCCATTTCCTCTTCAAGATCCATATCTAGTTCTGAGCCCACATCAGCCCGTTTATAGGTGTACCCACTGAAAAACAAGGGGAACCGAGGTGAGATCCACTGGAGGCAAACAGGTGTCTAGGGGACGAGAGAGCTGACGTGTCAACAGAACGTAGCCAAATCCAGTGTACAGGTGACGCACGCGCGGTAACACTGCCAAAAAAAGGAGGAGAGGCGCACACGGTAAAAAACTGCCAACGAAAGGAGAGGCGCACACGGTAAAAAACTGCCAAAGAAAGGAGAGGCGCACACGGTAAAAAACTGCCAAAGAAAGGAGAGGCGCACACAGTAAAAAACTGCCAAAGAAAGGAGAGGCGCACACAGTAAAAAACTGCCAAAGAAAGGAGAGGCGCACACAGTAAAACTGCCAAAGAAAGGAGAGGCGCACACAGTAAAAAACTGCCAAAGAAAGGAGAGGCGCACACAGTAAAAAACTGCTAAAGAAAGGAGAGGCGCCCACGGTAAAACTGCCAAAGAAAGGAGAGGCGCACACAGTAAAAAACTGCCAAAGAAAGGAGAGGCGCACACAGTAAAAAACTGCCAAAGAATGGCGAGGCGCACACAGTAAAAAACTGCCAAAGAATGGCGAGGCGCACACAGTAAAAAACTGCCAAAGAAAGGAGAGGCGCCCACGGTAAAACTGCCAAAGAAAGGAGAGGCGCACACAGTAAAAAACTGCCAAAGAAAGGAGAGGCGCACACAGTAAAAAACTGCCAAAGAAAGGAGAGGCGCACACAGTAAAAAACTGCCAAAGAAAGGAGAGGCGCACACAGTAAAAAACTGCCAAAGAAAGGAGAGGCGCACACTGTAAAAAACTGCCAAAGAAAGGAGAGGCGCACACAGTAAAAAACTGCCAAAGAAAGGAGAGGCGCACACAGTAAAAAAACTGCCAAAGAAAGGAGAGGCGCACACAGTAAAAAACTGCCAAAGAAAGGAGAGGCGCACACAGTAAAAAAACTGCCAAAGAAAGGAGAGGCGCACACGGTAAAACTGCCAAAGAAAGGAGAGGCGCACACGGTAAAAAACTGCCAAAGAAAGGAGAGGCGCACACGGTAAAAAACTGCCAAAGAAAGGAGAGGCGCACACGGTAAAAAACTGCCAAAGAAAGGAGAGGCGCACACAGTAAAAAACTGCCAAAGAAAGGAGAGGCGCACACAGTAAAAAACTGCCAAAGAAAGGAGAGGCGCACACAGTAAAACTGCCAAAGAAAGGAGAGGCGCACACAGTAAAAAACTGCCAAAGAAAGGAGAGGCGCACACAGTAAAAAACTGCTAAAGAAAGGAGAGGCGCCCACGGTAAAACTGCCAAAGAAAGGAGAGGCGCACACAGTAAAAAACTGCCAAAGAATGGCGAGGCGCACACAGTAAAAAACTGCCAAAGAAAGGAGAGGCGCCCACGGTAAAACTGCCAAAGAAAGGAGAGGCGTACACAGTAAAAAACTGCCAAAGAAAGGAGAGGCGCACACAGTAAAAAACTGCCAAAGAAAGGAGAGGCGCACACAGTAAAAAACTGCCAAAGAAAGGAGAGGCGCACACAGTAAAAAACTGCCAAAGAAAGGAGAGGCGCACACAGTAAAAAACTGCCAAAGAAAGGAGAGGCGCACACAGTAAAAAACTGCCAAAGAAAGGAGAGGCGCACACAGTAAAAAACTGCCAAAGAAAGGAGAGGCGCACACAGTAAAAAAACTGCCAAAGAAAGGAGAGGCGCACACGGTAAAACTGCCAAAGAAAGGAGAGGCGCACACGGTAAAAAACTGCCAAAGAAAGGAGAGGCGCACACGGTAAAAAACTGCCAAAGAAAGGAGAGGCGCACACGGTAAAAAACTGCCAAAGAAAGGAGAGGCGCACACAGTAAAAAACTGCCAACGAAAGGAGAGGCGCACACGGTAAAAAACTGCCAAAGAAAGGAGAGGCGCACACGGTAAAACTGCCAAAGAAAGGAGAGGCGCACACAGTAAAAAACTGCCAAAGAAAGGAGAGGCGCACACAGTAAAAAACTGCTAAAGAAAGGAGAGGCGCCCACGGTAAAACTGCCAAAAAAAGGAGAGGCGCACACAGTAAAAAACTGCCAAAGAAAGGAGAGGCGCCCACGGTAAAACTGCCAAAGAAAGGAGAGGCGTACACAGTAAAAAACTGCCAAAGAAAGGAGAGGCGCACACGGTAAAACTGCCAAAGAAAGGAGAGGCGTACACAGTAAAAAACTGCCAAAGAAAGGAGAGGCGCCCACGGTAAAACTGCCAAAAAAAGGAGAGGCGCACACAGTAAAAAACTGCCAAAGAAAGGAGAGGCGCCCACGGTAAAACTGCCAAAGAAAGGAGAGGCGTACACAGTAAAAAACTGCCAAAGAAAGGAGAGGCGTACACAGTAAAAAACTGCCAAAGAAAGGAGAGGCGTACACAGTAAAAAACTGCCAAAGAAAGGAGAGGCGTACGAGCTAAAAAACTGCTGAAGGACAAGCACATGTGAGAAAACTGCTGAAGAAAGTTGGGGTGTGTGGGGAGGCTGACGGGTGTAAGGGGGCACTCATGCATTAAACGCTGCTGGAAGATGTGGCGGGTTGGGGTGTGAAATACGGGACACGACTTAGCCCATTACCTGATGGAGCGGCACGTGAAGAACACTATTCTTTTCAGCTTCTTATTGTAGAAGAAGTAGTTGAAGGACCACAGGTTCCCATCTTCTCCAAAGGGATCAGAGTCCAGGTCGGGGTTGTAGCTATGAAGAGAGACAGACATGGTTGGCACGGATGTATTCAGGCAGCTTCCCAGTGGCATGAAGGATCTGGAGGAAGCCTCAGAAACAGCAGAAAAGCCGACACTCGGGTAACGCGAGACAGAGGCTCCCTCACCGGGAGATCAGCAGGAGCCCAGAGGACAAGGTCATAGACGACGCTTTTGTCCATCTCTGGACCTTTGTCAAGGCCATCAGAACAGAGATCATCATATACAAAACAAACCCTTTCAAATAAAGATGAAGGACAAAGGAACCAAAATAACCCTTCTACTCTGGCTGATATGGCTATACGGTCATGGCCGAAATTACTGGCACCCTTAAAAATATTCAAGAAAATGAAGTATTATTACTCCTAGAAAATTATTCCAATTCCACATATTTCCTTTGTGTGTATTGGAACAATATTGGAAGAACACACACAAAAAAACAGAAGGAGAGGCAAATTGCACACAATTTCACACAAAACCCCAAAATGGGCAGGACAAAATTGTTGGCACCTTTCCAAATCTCAGGGAAAACAACTTTATTTCAAGCATGTGATGCTTGTTCAGACTCACCTGTGGCAGGTAACAGGTGTGAAAACCACACCTGAAACCAGATAACTGACTCATTTTGCACCAAGCATAAAGAACAGAAAGAGAAGAAGAGAATCGTCTAAGGACTTGAGAACCAAAATTGTTGAAAAATATCAATAATCTCCAGTTTACAAGTCCATCTCCAGAGATCTTATGTTCCTTTGTCCGGTGCACAACATAATCAAGAAGTTTACAACCTCCGACACTGTAGCTCATCTCCCTGGACTGCGGAAAAACAGTTATGAAAGGTTTTAATGCAGGATAGTCCGGATGGCAGATAAGCCCCAATAGAGTTCAAAAGAAATTCCAGCTGTCCTGCAGGCTCAGGGGGCATCAGTGTCAGGGCGAACTATCCGTCCACATATGAATGTAATGAAACGCTATGGTAGGAGACCCCGGGGGACCCACACTGCTGGCAGGAGACCCCGGGGGACCCACACTGCTGGCAGGAGACCCCGGGGGACCCACACTGCTGGCAGGAGACCCCGGGGGACCCACACTGCTGGCAGGAGACCCCGGGGGACCCACACTGCTGGCAGGAGACCCCGGGGGACCCACACTGCTGGCAGGAGACCCCGGGGGACCCACACTGCTGGCAGGAGACCCCGGAGGACCCACACTGCTGGCAGGAGACCCCGGAGGACCCACACTGCTGGCACAGACAAAGATAGACTGCTTGCCAAAACATACGCGATTAAGCCGAAATCCTTCTGGAAAAAGTGTTTGTGGACAGAGACCAAGAAAGAGCTTTTTGGTAATGTACTCCACATTACAGGTACAGAGCCGATCAATCCTCTCCAATACATCTGACCCGATTACTCCCCGTATAATACACCGTACTCCACATTACAGGTACAGCACCGATCAATCCTCTCCAATACATCTGACCCGATCACTCCCCGTATAATACACCGTACTCCACATTACAGGTACAGCACCGATCAATCCCCTCCAATACGTCTGACCCGATCACTCCCCGTATAATACTCCGTACTCCACATTACAGGTACAGAACCGATCAATCCTCTCCAATACGTCTGACCCGATTACTCCCCGTATAATACACCGTACTCCACATTACAGGTACAGCCCCGATCAATCCTCTCCAATACATCTGACCCGATTACTCCCCGTATAATACTCCGTACTCCACATTACAGGTACAGAGCCGATCAATCCCCTCCAATACGTCTGACCCGATCACTCCCCGTATAATACTCCGTACTCCACATTACAGGTACAGCCCCGATCAATCCTCTCCAATACATCTGACCCGATTACTCCCCGTATAATACACCGTACTCCACATTACAGGTACAGAGCCGATCAATCCTCTCCAATACGTCTGACCCGATGACTCCCCGTATAATACACCGTACTCCACATTACAGGTACAGCACCGATCAATCCTCTCCAATACATCTGACCCGATTACTCCCCGTATAATACACCGTACTCCACATTACAGGTACAGCCCCGATCAATCCCCTCCAATACGTCTGACCCGATCACTCCCCGTATAATACTCCGTACTCCACATTACAGGTACAGAACCGATCAATCCTCTCCAATACGTCTGACCCGATTACTCCCCGTATAATACACCGTACTCCACATTACAGGTACAGCACCGATCAATCCTCTCCAATACATCTGACCCGATTACTCCCCGTATAATACTCCGTACTCCACATTACAGGTACAGCGCCGATCAATCCCCTCCAATACATCTGACCCGATCACTCCCCGTATAATACTCCGTACTCCACATTACAGGTACAGTGCCGATCAATCCCCTCCAATACATCTGACCCGATCACTCCCCGTATAATACACCGTACTCCACATTACAGGTACAGCACCGATCAATCCTCTCCAATACGTCTGACCCGATTACTCCCCGTATAATACACCGTACTCCACATTACAGGTACAGAGCCGATCAATCCTCTCCAATACATCTGACCCGATCACTCCCCGTATAATACACCGTACTCCACATTACAGGTACAGAGCCGATCAATCCTCTCCAATACGTCTGACCCGATTACTCCCCGTATAATACACCGTACTCCACATTACAGGTACAGTGCCGATCAATCCTCTCCAATACGTCTGACCCGATTACTCCCCGTATAATACACCGTACTCCACATTACAGGTACAGCACCGATCAATCCTCTCCAATACGTCTGACCCGATTACTCCCCGTATAATACACCGTACTCCACATTACAGGTACAGAGCCGATCAATCCTCTCCAATACTTCTGACCCGATCACTCCCCGTATAATACACCGTACTCCACATTACAGGTACAGAGCCGATCAATCCTCTCCAATACATCTGACCCGATCACTCCCCGTATAATACTCCGTACTCCACATTACAGGTACAGAGCCGATCAATCCTCTCCAATACGTCTGACCCGATTACTCCCCGTATAATACACCGTACTCCACATTACAGGTACAGAGCCGATCAATCCCCTCCAATACATCTGACCCGATTACTCCCCGTATAATACTCCGTACTCCACATTACAGGTACAGCACCGATCAATCCTCTCCAATACGTCTGACCCGATTACTCCCTGGTCACTGGTACGATATATGAGGGGAGATACGTTGTCACTGCACATAATGGCTTTAGTGATGAGAAACCAGGATATTTTCCTCCGGCAGTGTTGAGAGGGTTAAAGTTGCAGACATGGGCATCCATAGAGGGGGTGGGAGGAAGACCACCTTATCTCCACCGGCAGGTGTACTGACAGGACCAGGGATGATGTCACGGTCATGGGATTATCACACGGCCTGACGTAAATGGCTTGACTTGAGAGTCCGTGTGTGCTGTGGTGTAATGAAGGAGTTACCGGAGGAGGAGAAAACAAAAATACAAGTTAAGTCAGAAAACCGGAGAGGTTGGTAGCTATCGGATTGCAGACCCCTGATCCTATTCACCACAACTAGCAGCAGCCGTGGAACGTTCCTACGATGCACTAGACCCCTCGTCACAGCTGGAGAACTACATAAGCTTAAAGAAGGAAAGGGGAAATCTAAACTGCCCCAGAGCAGACCCCAAAGCAATTGACAGCCCCCAACATGTATTGTCGGTGAAAAACAGATGAAAACACAAACAGACAGAAAGACAGGCTGAGCAAACGATGGGGCCCAACTAACTAGATAGGACAGGACAGAAAAGATGCTGGCTGCAATCCGCAAAAACCCTACCAAAACTGTCCCAACACGTCTGATAGAAAAGGCCCTGAAGTCGCTAGACTTCAAAATCACTATATCAGCACTCAGGTATATTCTGAAAACAGAGCAAAGAGATCAACTAATCAGAGACAAAAATGGAATTCAGCCAGTCCCAACCAGGACTAGCTGAATATAAACACTAAGGAAACCAGACAAAATCTCATGGAATAATAGCAGGCCAAAAACTTAGCTTTTAGTAGACAGGAACTAAACTGGATGCAAGAGCTCAGAGCAGAAAGGATCACCAGCAAACCCTGCAGGGCGTCGGCTGCCTTATATCTACTCAGAAATTCCAGATGTCCAATCACACTCCGCCTGTTCAGATGACAGGTTCTTCCCATCCCAATCAATTTCACCACCTCTCTTCACCAGCAGAGGGAGTATATCAGACATCAAAGGTGAAGGGGAGAATGAACTCACAACACTGTGGGTTGGAGAGAGCAAGTCTTCCATCGGAGGCTCCAGGCGGAGCGGAATACATCTAGTGATCGGAGGCCAATCCCTCAGACTAGTGGACTTTGTCACGTTATCTTTTGTTTTACTGTTATGCCAGAAATCCTCCGTTTATTTAGCTGAATCCTGCTAGGTCTACGCTGTCCATAATAAAGCAGATTTACTACAAGAAATGTTGCTGTATCCACCTTGGAAAGCAGCTGACTGTCAACCCCTCACAATATTTTATCATTTTTTTCTCTTTATAACCCAACCCTGACATTGACTTGTCTGGCCATCCCCCCCCTTGGGCCTTCATGGCCGTGTCTGGCCATCCCCCCCCTTGGGCCTTCATGGCCGTGTCTGGCCATCCCCCCCCTTGGGCCTTCATGGCCGTGTCTGGCCATCCCCCCCCTTGGGCCTTCATGGCCGTGTCTGGCCATCCCCCCCCTTGGGCCTTCATGGCCGTGTCTGGCCATCCCCCCCCTTGGGCCTTCATGGCCGTGTCTGGCCATCCCCCCCCTTGGGCCTTCATGGCCGTGTCTGGCCATCCCCCCCCTTGGGCCTTCATGGCCGTGTCTGGCCATCCCCCCCCTTGGGCCTTCATGGCCGTGTCTGGCCATCCCCCCCCTTGGGCCTTCATGGCCGTGTCTGGCCATCCCCCCCCTTGGGCCTTCATGGCCGTGTCTGGCCATCCCCCCCCTTGGGCCTTCATGGCCGTGTCTGGCCATCCCCCCCCTTGGGCCTTCATGGCCGTGTCTGGCCATCCCCCCCCTTGGGCCTTCATGGCCGTGTCTGGCCATCCCCCCCCTTGGGCCTTCATGGCCGTGTCTGGCCATCCCCCCCCTTGGGCCTTCATGGCCGTGTCTGGCCATCCCCCCCCTTGGGCCTTCATGGCCGTGTCTGGCCATCCCCCCCCTTGGGCCTTCATGGCCGTGTCTGGCCATCCCCCCCCTTGGGCCTTCATGGCCGTGTCTGGCCATCCCCCCCCTTGGGCCTTCATGGCCGTGTCTGGCCATCCCCCCCCTTGGGCCTTCATGGCCGTGTCTGGCCATCCCCCCCCTTGGGCCTTCATGGCCGTGTCTGGCCATCCCCCCCCTTGGGCCTTCATGGCCGTGTCTGGCCATCCCCCCCCCTTGGGCCTTCATGGCGGTATCTGGCCCTCCCCCTTGGGCCTTCATGTTTGGAGATCTCCTTGGCCTTCATGGCATTTGTGAAGAAACCTGATTATATCTTAAATTACCCAGACGCCTATGTTTAGCAAACCAAGAATAATTGACTTTTTATCTGTATGTTGGCTTTTGAATTTAAGTGTTGATTTCTGGTTGGTCAAGAAAACAGACTTTTTGTGTAAGTCTGGAATACTGACCTATAAGCCTGGAATATTGACTTGTAAGCTGATACTTGATGAATAGTGAGGGCTGCTTATATGCTATACATTGTCTAGCCCAGGGGTCCCCAACCACCGGTCCGCAGCCCAGCACCAGGCCGTTGCAGTGCCCTTGCCGGTCCGCGGACAGAAGGGGAGCCGGCGGCGGTGCAGCAGCTGATACTCACCCTGCATCCCGCGGCGGCTTCATCCAGGGCTGAGCGGTCAAGTGTATCGCTCATTTAAGGTCATGAATATGGACGCCACTCCTCTCCCATAGGCGTGGCGTCCATATTCATGCACCTTAATGAGCGGTAGCACGTGACCGCTCCGCACAGGAGCTGAAGCGCCGCGAGATGCAGGGAGGGAAGTTCAGCGACGGGAAGGAAGGTCAGCGATGTGAGGGTAAGTATGATGGGGGAGCCGAGTGGAGCCATATATACAAGGGAGGCTGGGAGACTGGGAGCGGAGCCATATACACAGGGGAGGCCGGGAGACTGGGAGCGGAGCCATATACACAGGGGAGGCCGGGAGACTGGGAGCGGAGCCATATATACAAGGGAGGCCGGGAGAGTGGGAGCGGAGCCATATATACAAGGGAGGCCGGGAGAGTGGGAGCGGAGCCATATATACAAGGGAGACCGGGAGAGTGGGAGCGGAGCCATATATACAAGGGAGGGAGAGTGGGAGCGGAGCCATATATACAAGGGAGGGAGAGTGGAAGCAGAGCCATATATACAAGGGAGGGAGAGTGGGAGCGGAGCCATATATACAAGGGAGGGAGAGTGGGAGCAGAGCCATATATACAAGGGAGGGAGAGTGGAAACAGAGCCATATATACAAGGGAGGGAGGGTGGGAGCGGAGCCACATACAAGGGAGGCCGGGAGACTGGGAGCGGAGCCATATATACAAGGGAGACGGGAGAGTGGGAGCGGAGCCATATATACAAGGGAGGGAGAGTGGGAGCGGAGCCATGTATACAAGGGAGGGAGAGTGGGAGCAGAGCCATATATACAAGGGAGGGAGAGTGGGAGCAGAGCCATATATACAAGGGAGGGAGAGTGGGAGCAGAGCCATATATACAAGGGAGGGAGAGTGGGAGCAGAGCCATATATACAAGGGAGGGAGAGTGGGAGCGGAGCCATATATACAAGGGAGGGAGAGTGGAAACAGAGCCATATATACAAGGGAGGGAGAGTGGGAGCGGAGCCATATACAAGGGAGGCCGGGAGACTGGGAGCGGAGCCATATATACAAGGGAGGCCGGGAGAGTGGGAGCGGAGCCATATATACAAGGGAGGGAGAGTGGGAGCGGAGCCATATATACAAGGGAGGGAGAGTGGGAGCGGAGCCATATATACAAGGGAGGGAGAGTGGGAGCAGAGCCATATACACAGGGGAGGCCGGGAGAGTGGGAGCGGAGCCATATATACAAGGGAGGGAGAGTGGGAGCGGAGCCATATATACGAGGGAGAGTGGGAGCGGAGCCATATATACAAGGGAGGGAGAGTGGAAACAGAGCCATATATACAAGGGAGGGAGGGTGGGAGCGGAGCCATATACAAGGGAGGCCGGGAGACTGGGAGCGGAGCCATATATACAAGGGAGGCCGGGAGAGTGGGAGCGGAGCCATATATACAAGGGAGGGAGAGTGGGAGCGGAGCCATATATACAAGGGAGGGAGACTGGGAGCGGAGCCATATATACAAGGGAGGCCGGGAGAGTGGGAGCGGAGCCATATACACAGGGGAGGCCGGGAGACTGGGAGCAGAGCCATATACACAGGGGAGGCCGGGAGACTGGGAGCGGAGTCATATATACAGGGGAGGCCGGGAGACTGGGAGCTGAGCCATATATACAAGGGAGGGAGAGTGGGAGCAGAGCCATGTATACAGGATGGGACAGGGGAGCCATGTATACAGGATGGGACAGGGGAGCCATGTATACAGGATGGGACAGGGGAGCCATGTATACAGAATAGAAGAGTGGGAGCAGAGCCATGCATGGATGGGAGGATGGGAGCGGAGCCATGTATACAGGATGGGACAGGGGAGCCATGTATACAACAGGGGGAGCCACACAGATCTGGACAGGACGGGGGGACCACACATACATTTTCTGATGATTAGAAAATAATCAGCATGTACAGTACTCCAGTACAATTTTTCCTAAGTGCTCAATGCTCCATTTCCTTGTAGGTTCCAATCATCATTAGCAGTGACGGTCATCAGTAGAAGTAGCCCAGTGCTCCCACTGAAACAGAGAAACAAGCCAGGTGCTCCCACTCATTCAAAACCTATGGTGAGTTGAGTCACATTAAAAATGTTATAATTAAATGATAAGTATGCACTGCTAAACTACAACCACGTCCATAGCCCCGCCCCCTTATGACCAAAGCCCCGCCCCTGTCACACCTCCATCCCCGCCCTGCCGGGCCATGGAAGAATGGTCTTGGTTCAAGCCGGTCCCTGGTGCAAAAAAGCTTGGGGACCACTGGTCTAGCCCACATAGTTTGTTGAGTTTTAAAACCTTAGACCGGATTCACACACAGCGTAATACGGCCGAGTCTTGCAGGTTAAAACCAAGCTCTGGTGCCAGCACTCCGGAGCGGAGCGTGCAGCCGCACAGCAATACATGGAGCTGCACGCTCCGCTCCGTAGTCCTGGTGCCAGAGCTTGGTTTTAACCTGCGAGACTCGGCTGTCTCTCGCTTTAGTGTGACTCCGGCCTTAGGGTACAGTTACACATAGTGATGCACCAGCGATCCCAACAACGATATGGATCGCTGGTGCATCGCTAAGTGGTCGCTAGTGAGCTGCCACACAGGCAGATCTCACCAGCGACATCGCTGGGGTCGGGAGTCGCTACTTACCTGTCAGACGTGGCAATCCCGACGTCCTCCCGCCTGCGTCCATGCCTCGCTCATCGGCGCCACAGGAAGCGCAGCAGGAAGTGGCCGAGAAGAAATGATCCATCCACCTTTTCGCGCGACCAACTATGAGCAGCGGGGGAGCCGGTCGGAGGTAAGTATCAGACATAGCGATATCGCTATAACGTCACAAAATAGAATCATAGAATCGTAGAGTTGGAAGGGACCTCCTGGGCCATCTGGTCCAACACCCTGCTCAAAGCAGGATTCGCTAAATCATCCCAGTCAGATGTCTGTCCAGTCTCTGTTTGAAGACTTCCATTGAAGGAGAACTCACCACTTCTCGTGGCCGCCTGTTCCACTCATTGATCACTCTGTCAAAAAGTTTTCTAATATCTAATCTGTGTCTCCTCCCATTCAGTTTCATCCCATTGCTTCTAGTCTTTCCTTGTGCAAATGAGAATAAAGTTGATCCTTCTACAATGTGACAGCCCTTTAGATATTTGTAGACAGCTATTAAGTCTCCTCTCAGTCTTCTCTTTTGCAGCTAAACATTCCCAAATCCTGCAACCTTTCCTCATAAGACAGGGTTTGCAGACCGGTCACCATTCTGGTCGCTCTTTTCTGAACTTGCTCCAGTTTGTTGATGTCTTTTTTAAAATGTGGTGCCCAAAACTGGACACAATATTCCAGATGAGGTCTGACCAAAGAGGAGTAGAGGGAAATAATGACTTCACGTGATCTAGACTGTATGCTTCTGTTAATACATCCTAGAATTGCATTTGCCTTTTTTGCTGCTGCATCACACTGTTGACTCATATTCAGTCTGTGATCTATTAGTATACCCAAGTCTTTTTCACATGTGCTGTCACTTAGCCCTATTCCTCCCATTCTGTATATGCTTTTTTCATTTTTATTTCCCAGATGTAGTACTTTGCATTTTTCCCTGTTAAAAACCATTCTGTTAGTTGCTGCCCACTTCTCCAGTTTATTTATATCTTTTTGAATCCTCTCTCTTCTCTAGTATTAGCTATCCCTCCTAGGTTTGTGTCATCAGCAAATTTAATCAGTTTACCCTCAATTCCTTCATCTAAATCGTTGATAAAGATGTTGAACAATACAGGGCCCAGGACAGAGCCCTGTGGTACCCCACTTGAGACATTCTTCCAACTGGATGTGCAGCCATTTACGACCACTCTTTGGGTCCGATCACTAAGCCAGCTATGAATCCACCTAACAGTTGCCTTGTCCATTCCATACTTAGTCATTTTTTCAATAAGGATTGTATGAGAGACTTTGTCAAATGCTTTCCTTGATCTACCCAATCAGTGATACCGTCATAGAAGGAAATTAAGTTAGTCTGACATGACTTATTAGTTACAAACCCATGCTGACTCTGTTTAATCACTTCATTCTTATCCAGATATTGACATACATGTTGTTTAATAATTTGTTCAAAGATCTTTCCTGGTATAGAAGTCAGACTCACCGGCCTATAGTTGCCTGGGTCCACCTTCTTCCCCTTTTTGAAGATAGGAACAACATTTGCTCTTCTCCAGTCTTCGGTGACTTTACAGCGATATTGCTAGCGATATCGCAGTGTGTAACGGGCGCTTTAGTGGAAAAATCTATGTAAATAGATTACATAATCAAACAAGGCAGCTTGGTTCAGCTTGGTTGTCACCATTCTACTCCTTATCTGTGAGGGTGGACTGAAGGACACTGGGTAAGTCTAACAATAGGCTACATGTCTCTGTATAAAGAGAAAAAAAAAAAAAAAAAAAAAAAATGGGATAAAAAGGTGGAATTACTCCGCGCTGCTTGAAAGATAGAAGTCCAAATGGATATTGAGATGTAAAAGTGGCTTTATTCCATGCGTTTCGGAGTACTATACCTAAGAGCTGTCAAACATGAGCCTAAGTCCCAAATTAAAAACATGGAGCCAATAGCATCACATGACATGTCAACCTTCATGTATATGAAAAGTCCATCATCATACAGACTTACTTACAAATGGAACATTTCTAACTATCTTTATTACAGCTTTTGTAGGAATAAGAAAAATCAGGAAGAAACCACAAAGAAAAATATTTTTTTTAAAATTCGTTTAAACATCAGGATAGAAAGAATGTAGAACATAGACGATGATTGTGATAATGGGCACGATACAAAGCACACGCGTCTCCGTCCACAGCAAAATAGAACACAGAAAACAATGGCTCACTCTTAGCTGACTGTCCGTCAGTGTGATCAGACACTCTTTAGTCTCCACCTGTTTGCAGTGCGCTCCGTCACCCGACCTTTCTCTCACCGGCCGGCTCTCCCAGTTCACACTGTCACGAGTCCCACGTCCAGCTGGGCCAACTGGCTGGTCTGAGTCTGACCCTCTGTCACTATGTCCACCACCGGGTCTCGTGCCTATGTTACTACGATTAGAACGGCCACTTGCGGACTCTCGACGTTCTTGCCTTCGACTACCTGTCCTTTCATTGCTTGGAGGATCCCTTCGGGTCCTTACACCTTGGGTTGGAGGTGGACGCCACCTGACGTTCTCTATCTGCTCATTCATCTGCAGTCGATCCTGTCTTAGCTGCTCAATCTCCTTCAGGTACGCTACCCGATATTCCAGGAGCATGCGGAGGTTCCCAATGCTTTCCACCGAACCAACCACAATGACAGGAACCATGTCATCTTCAATAACGGCTTGGATTTCACCAGCAGGTGGGATCCTCACTCTCTTCACACAGGACCGATTCACCATCTCCTGCATCACCTTTCCAAGTCTGCCAATGACTTTCCCCACCAGATTTCTGGGTACCGGAATTATGTCTTCCACAAAGCCCAGCCGACTTTGTGCTTCCCTTGCAAGCTCCAGACGTCGAGCGGCTTTCCTATTACGCTCCACGAGCATCTGTTTCGTGCGGAGACATTGTAGGTGCATCTCCTTCAGGACAGCCACCCTTCTCTCTGTGTCTTCCGTTTCTGCCAGTATCACCAACTGGTCTGTTTCTGGTGCCCAGCTCACACTATAGGCCTTTACTGCCTTTTTAAAGGTCTCATGCACACCTTCGCTGGCACACGCTTCTCGCACGTCTTCGGGTACCTCCATCACGCACTTGAAGGTCATGGACTTGCTCTCATCCTGGACAGATGGCTCTGGGTTCCCCACGGACACTTCCCTCAAGGTATCTGCCAAGACCGGGTGACTGTCTTGTGCAGCTCTTGGCTCACCATCTTCCTGAGATTTACAGTCTTCAGGACCCTTTTCCAAGATGGGCTTTGGCAGTTCTGCCTTGCTATCAGTCGGGCACGGCCGCTGTACGTCTTCACCCATCCACTTCTTCTGCAGAAGACCTTTTACTACTCCACTGAGTTCTTGCAGAACTTTATCTCGCTCCTCTGCCAGGTAGCGACGCTGATCCTCTCTCCTGAGAATCTCCTGTTGATGCTTCTCTTGGGCCTCTCTGAGCACCTCCATATCTTCCAACAGGGTCTTGTTCATGGTTTTACATGCTGACAGGTGACCTCTGAGCTCCGAGACTTCCTTCTCCAGCTCATCCACTCTGTGCTCAGCTGCTTGCCTTAGGACTCTTTCCCGTTCGACATGTTCTGTTACAGCCTCCTTTATCAGCTGTATCTCATGATCTTGTTCTCTTTTGGCCAGCACGTGTCTCACCACTACCTCTTTGATGATATAATTAAAGGGTACCACTGGGTCAGTCACACCAGTCGAGTGAACCCTCCAGTTACCGTCCAGCACCAATGTGTCTAGTCCAGTAGTCTCATCTCCCAGCCCACCATCTGTCTTATCACGAGACGTCAGGTCCGTCAGTTGGGCAGATGTACTTCTTCCTCTGGTCAGTTCTACCTGACCTGTCCATGTCAGGAGCCGTCACTGTCTCAGTGTCTGCTTGTCCCACAGTCGAAGCATCTCCATCGTCAGACCAAACGTCATCAAACAAAAGAAAGTCCCGGCCCCTCTCCCAGGCATAGACTAAGTCCCGTGGTATCCCTCTACCTTGGCACTCACCACCTTTGGTCCCCTCAAACACTACTGTGTCTACTGCGTAGTTCACCGTGACCCCGTGTTTACAGCGAACCCTGACGTTTTTCTCGGACAGAGAGAAAACGAGAGGAGTTCCTGTCAGTCACCTGACTCTCTGAGTCCAGCCGACCAAAGGCTCCTTCCCGGTGCAGCATCACTGTACACATCTGTGGCCCATCATTACTCCCCGGAAAGGATATTCCACATTCTGAAAAAGACCTGCACATACACTGCGGTACTCCAGACATACCTACTGAGTCACCCAGTGCTGTCACTTCTTCACACTTGGCCCCTTTCTGGACCACCACCCCGCTTTGGGTTGCCACCCCAATTTTGGTCACCGCCCCCTTTTGGAACTCCACCCCTTTTTGGGTTACCACTCCAATTTGGGTCACCGCCCCCTTTTGGGACTCCACCCCTTTTTGGGTTACCACTCCAATTTGGGTCACCGCCCCCTTTTGGGTTTCCACCCCTTTTTGGGTTACCACTCCAATTTGGGTCACCGCCCCCTTTTGGGATTTCCCCATGTCCGTCCTGCAGAACCTCTTAGGCCACAGTTCACACAGTACAGTTTGTCTTTTAACGATACCACACAAGTCTTTGCTGGCACCACCACAGCTCCTGCTGTCACTGATCACCGGCACCTCCGGCTGCTGTTCACACACATACACAGCGGCTGGTGTCACTGCAGCTCCTGCTGCGCCATCTTCGTGGACCCGCCGATCCACCGGAAGCCGCTTGTCACCTTCGTAACCCCGCCGGGTTACTGGCAGCCGCTTGTCACCCTCAAAGATAAAAAAGCCACAAAAGTGCGCCCATAGGGCCTTACCAGTGCAGGTATAATGGGTTACGCAGCAATAATACAGGGTACTCACCCTTAATAGTTGTGTAAAGCCACAACTACTGTATCCGCTTAGTCACATGCAATACAGCTGCAGCAGGATGGTGTAGACAGACAGCGTCTGCTACCAATGCTCCCAGGGCAGATCCCTTAAAGAAAACACCAGGTCCTTGTGCTGCGAGACCTTCGTGACCCCACAGAGCCACAGCAAGCACCTTCAGGTTTTGCAGAGGAAAAGAAAAAAAAAAAAAAAAACAGAAACACATGCACAGTCTCTCATGTCCTGTCCGTGTGCTGTTCAGGACGTACCGTCTCCACCTGAGACCGTCCACCACACAGGGCACACCGGGTGCTATTCAGGGAGCAGCCCTCCTCCCAGGGTTTCCCAACACACCGGTCTCACCAGGTCCAGGGGCTCAGCGGGTGCTCTTCAGGACATCCGTCTCGGCCTGAGACTGCCCAACACACGCCTCACCAGGTCCAAGGTCATAGCACGTGCTTCAGGGCTCCTCCCAACACTGACCCTCCAGGACCTTGCTCACTGACCCCTCCAGGAACACAGTTTCTCACTGACCCCAGTGCACCACAGACTCCTGTCTGTCACCTGTGTCGGCCACACAGGTTCCTGGACGCCTCTTCTCCTCAGAGGTATCCCACAAATTTTAATACAGTCACTTTCTCTGCCCTCGGTCAGTATTACTCACGGTTGTCAGACCGTCTGCTCTCCTGGCTCAGAATCGCCAGCACTGCCACACGTGCTTCTGGGAGTCGCTGCCCGCATTCTCCACCAATTGTAGGGATGTGACTCGCTCAGGTGCAGCGGGAGACAATCATGAGACAGGTTCTTCCCAAAGTTCATGAGGTTTATTTGCTCCATAAACCATAACTCAGCATATCACCAACATCGCCTCTAGCTTAGGCAAAAAAGAACATAAACGTCCGTGGCTTCAGACTCGGACCGAGAGTCTCAGCACATGCTGGGAGGTGTAGTCCTCCCCATATACAACTAATACATAGGCCAGGGCAATGTCCCGAGCAGCGCTCTATCTGCAGCCGCAGACCCAGGAAGGCTTCTCCTTCCTTAGCACACAGGCCACTCTCTGTAGTGTCCCACCTGGACACAGGGAAGTCTGTCCACACTCTGACAGACTCCCTCCACACTCTCACATGTGCCAAACACCTCCATTACATAGCCCTGTAACCACACCCACAGGGGATCACATGGCTATGACATCACCAAAGGTTGTATAGACACACAGGCTTCCCTGACACAGTGTAACAGAAAGATCAGCAGTACCTCTGCTGATCAATACACCCTGGAGCCTGCATCCCAAGGCCACCCACCTTGAGACCCACAATGGTCATTTAGGACCCTGCTCCTGTTACCACACTGAATGTGCCTGTACACCCGTCCTGGGACACCCACACAGCGCCCCCTAGCCGACACAGTGGTAACTACACCACACCAGGCATAAAGCCCGTTTGATCTGGATGTATGAGATTCAATATAATGGAATTCAGCCTGGTAGCTAGAATCTTGGTGAAAATGTTATAGTCCACATTCACTAATGAAATGGGACGATAGGATCCACATTCTAAAGGGTCCTTCCCCTCCTTCTGAAGCACTATAATAGGACTCAGGCATAGAATTCCCTTCCCATATTCCCCAAAATACCTTCACCAAAAGTGGCGTCACTATATCCCGATACTTCCTATATAGTTCAATAGGGAGCCCATCAGGTCCAGGTTCCTTCCCAGAGGCCATATCTGTCATAGCCTTATCTAGCTCCTCTGCGGTGAACGCAGCGTCCATAAGGGCTCGCTGTTCCGAATCTAATGTGGGGAATGATATATCTGACAGATAGTCTAAACACTCCAAAGCATCAAAGTCACTTTTACATTTATATAGTGACCTGTAGTAATCCTGAAAGCAGCCAAGAATCTCCTCGGTCGAAGACACCAGTGTGCCGTCCGACCTGCGAATCTGTAATATCGTATTAGAGGTGTTATGTTGGCGCACCAGATAAGCCAGGAATTTGCCCGTCTGGTTCCCCAATTCGAAATAGGATTGACGAGTAAAGAATAATTTACACTTAGATTTAGTGTCCACGTGCTGAGAAAATAACCTCTGGGCAGCCAGCCACTCACTCCTGTTCCCGCTAGTTTGGTCAGATATATATGTAGCCTCTGCATCTTTCAGTCGCTGCTCCACCTCGCCATCCTTCCTTGCGGTCACCCGCTTAATATAAGAAATCGTGGAGGACAAATAGCCCCTCAGGTATGCCTTAAGGGCATCCCAAAATAAGTTAATATCTTGGGGTTCCAGATGGGATGCGATGAAGCAATTCAACTGATCAATCGCTTTGTCAGGATTCCACTTCCAGGCTATCCCATTGTTCACATACCCAAATTTGAGTTTAAGGATAACTGGACTATGGTCTGAGATCCCCCTACTTCCATGCTCGTTATCAGCCACCCACATTGCCAAACCGCCAGAACCAAATATATAGTCTATGCGTGACAGAGAGCGTTTAGTGGATGAGTGGCAAGTGTATTCCCTTAACTCAGGGTGACGCACCCTCCACAAATCCACCCACCCGCCACCCCCCATAAATGACGACAACGGGGTTGTAGTCGTTGGAGAGGGCCCCCCAGTCGCTCCATCATCCAACCTCAATTTATCCAGGTGGTTGTTCATGACCATATTAAAGTCGCCCATACAAACATCTGCGTCTGGGTAATTAAGGGCAAAACTCATTGCCTTCTGCAGGATGGATATACGAGCTGGAGGGGGGTTATAAATACATAAGACAACATATTTCCTGGTATTTATCACTGCATGGACAAAAATAAAACGACCCTCGGGATCCCTCCGAGTCTCCCTCGCTTCCCATCTGATGTCCCCATGTACCAACAGAGAGACCCCTCTCGAGTAGCTGGTGTGGAATGTATGGACAGACCATTGTACCCAGGGCTTCTGCACGCACCGAGCTGTATCTCTAGTCAGGTGCGCCTCCACC
Organism: Dendrobates tinctorius; assembly: GCF_039654945.1. Lineage (NCBI taxonomy): Eukaryota > Metazoa > Chordata > Amphibia > Anura > Dendrobatidae > Dendrobates > Dendrobates tinctorius. The sequence continues at coordinate 2,175,322 of NW_027361902.1, read as the reverse complement.
AAGGCCACAATGTGAGGGCAATAATGTCTGACCTGTGAGAAGACCTTGATCTGTTTTCGAGGAGTTTTTATTCCCCTCACATTCCATGTCATACATATTAACTCCGACTCCATATTTTACTCCGCTGAACATGGTGCATATTATTACCCGGCCAAAATTTAGAGACATCACCTAGAGACTGAAATTGTTGTCGACTGCGAGAGAATAAAGAAATATTGCTGAGAGAAAAAAATAATTATCCATAGGGGACGAGAACCTACAGATGAGTGAATCCACTCTTGAGAAGTTCTTTTCTGTGTCATCGGCAGATGCGCCTCCAACCTTATGGACTCATATGAAATCAAAACGAGATGTGATAAAAACAATTAGGAAATACTACAAATAAAAAATATATATTAAGAGAGAAACGAGTGTTCTTTTGTGGTGTGTAACAATATATATTATAAATATAATAAAAAAACCAGGCATTGGGGTCAAGAAGGATTGCACCAAAAATAAAACATTTAGAATCATAGAACCGTAGAGTTGGAAGGGACCTCCTGGGCCATCTGGTCCAACCCCCTGCTCAAAGCAGGATTCGCTAAATCATCCCAGTCAGATGTCTGTCCAGCCTCTGTTTGAAGACTTCCATTGAAGGAGAACTCACCACTTCTCGTGGCAGCCTGTTCCACTCATTGACTACTCTGTCAAAAAGTTTTTTCTAATATCTAATCTGTGTCTCCTCCCATTCAGTTTCATCCCATTGCTTCTAGTCTTTCCTTGTGCAAATGAGAATAAAGTTGATCCTTCTACAATGTGACAGCCCTTTAGATATTTGTAGACAGCTATTAAGTCTCCTCTCAGTCTTCTCTTTTGCAAACTAAACATTTCCAAATCCTGCAACCTTTCCTCATAAGACAGGGTTTGCAGACCAGTCACCATTCTGGTCGCTCTTTTCTGAACTTGCTCCAGTTTGTTGATGTCTTTTTTAAAATGTGGTGCCCAAAACTGGACACAATATTCCAGATGAGGTCTGACCAAAGAGGAGTAGAGGGAAATAATGACTTCACGTGATCTAGACTGTATGCTTCTGTTAATATATCCTAGAATTGCATTTGCCTTTTTTGCTGCTGCATCACACTGTTGACTCATATTCAGTCTGTGATCTATTAGTATACCCAAGTCTTTTTCACATGTGCTGTTGCTTAGCCCTATTCCTCCCATTCTATATATGCTTTTTTCATTTTTGTTGCCCAGGTGTAGTACTTTGCATTTTTCCCTGTTAAAAACCATTCTGTTAGTTGCTGCCCACTGCTCCAGTTTATTTAAATCTTTTTGAATCCTCTCGCTCTCTTCTCTAGTATTAGCTATCCCTCCAGCTTTGTGTCATCAGCAAATTTAATCAGTTTACCCTCAATTCCTTCATCTAAATCGTTGATAAAGATGTTGAACAATACAGGGCCCAGGACAGAGCCCTGTGGTACCCCACTTGAGACATTCTTCCAACTGGATGTGCAGCCACTTACGACCACTCTTTGGGTCCGATCACTAAGCCAGTTATGAATCCACCTAACAGTTGCCTTGTCCATTCCATACTTAGTCATTTTTTCAATAAGGATTGTATGAGAGACTTTGTCAAATGCTTTGCTGAAGTCAAGATATACTATATCTACAGCATTTCCCTGATCCACCCAATCAGTGATTCCGTCATAGAAGGAAATTAAGTTAGTCTGACATGACTTATTAGTTACAAACACATGCTGACTCTGTTTAATCACTTCATTCTTATCCAGGTACTGACATACATGTTGTTTAATAATTTGTTCAAAGATCTTTCCTGGTATAGAAGTCAGACTCACCGGCCTATAGTTGCCTGGGTCCACCTTCTTCCCCTTTTTGAAGATAGGAACAACATTTGCTCTTCTCCAGTCTTCTGGCACTTCTCCTGTTCTCCAAGAATTTTCAAAGATTATGGAGAGGGGTTCAAAAATTTCTTCTGCTATCTCCTTCAGTACTCTGGGGTGTAATTCATCTGGACCTGGAGACTTGAATTCATTTAGGTTAGCTAAGTGTTTCCTCACTATCTTTCTGTTTATAGTTATCCTGGATTCCTCTATTCCCTTAATAGGACAGTGAATAACAGTTGATATTACATTTCCTTTCTGAGAGAAAACAGATGCAAAATAGGAATTTAAAAGTTCAGCCTTCTCAACATCCTGTCTTACCATTTCATCATTTTCATCCTGTAAAATTCCTATAGCATCTTTGACTTTTCTTTTACTTTTGACATATCCCCAAAATCCTTTATTATTGCTTTTGACATCTCTTGCAAGCCTCAATTCATTCTCAGCTTTAGCAAATCTGATTTGTGCCCTGCAGGTTCTGCAGACAGCATTATATTCTTCTTTAGATATGCCTCCCTCTTTCCATTTTATAAACATTTTTTTCTTCCTTTTTAGCATGTGCTTAAGTTCTGTGTTCATCCATCCTGGTTTCCTTAAATGCTTCCTATTCTTCCCTCTTTTCGGAATTGTTAACAATTGTGCTTTGAGAATTTCATTTTTCAAGATTTCCCATCCTTCCTGGACATTTTTGTCTTTAAGGATATCCAGCCATTGGATCCCTCCAATTCTCTTTCTGAATCCCTAAAAATCTGCCTTTCTGAAATCTAACCTTGACGTCTGAGTCTTCACAGGTCTTCCGCCTCTAGTTATCCAAAATTCTAAAATTACAACCATACAATCCTGTATTCATTGTAGAAGCATAAATATATAATATACTAGTAGATGCTAAAAAGACCTTTTAGAATCAGGGCTACCACCCAAGAACAACTGAAAACCAAATTACAAGAGCAGCCAGAATGTCAAGGAATCACCTGCTACATTACAAGGCTAAAGAAAATAACCGGGTGCCTCTGGTAGTCACCTACAACCCAAATCTGGAGCAGCACGGAAATTACAACCTTTACTACAAAAAGATGCCCGATTACAATCCATATTTCCAGACCCCCCACTGCTGTGTTTTAGGCAGCCCCCAAATCTAAGAAGCATCATTGTCAGAAGCTCCCTGTCCTCCCCAACAGCTGCGGGAACCTTTCCCTGCAACCAGAAAAAATGTAACACCTGTCCATTTATAATGACCACAGACACGATAAAGATCCCCAACTCACATCAGGACTACAAGATCCCAGGTACTCTCATCACATCTAATGGGGTTACTTTTTGTACTAAATGTCCAACTGGGGGTCTGAATGTGGGGGAGACCGGGCAAAAGCTTAGAACAAGGATGAATTCTCATCGCCACCCAATGAGAAAAAAGAATGGATCTACCTGTGGCAAAACATTTTTGTATCCCTGGTCATTGCATGATGGACATGAAATTACTGGTATTGAAAGAAGAGTCTGGGAGTACAAGCTCATGACGACCTTTGACACTCTCAATGCTGGAATGAATGTGTCACATGGATTTGTCTTTTTACATCAATTACGGAATTTGCTCCTAAGACCTTCTGGGGTCATCACACAACAAAGAACCAGACCCCAATCACAGGACAATAAAACATCCGGACTCCTCATCTATGAACTGGTCCAATATTTATGTTTCTCCCTCTCCCATAATGATAGTTCTGCTTCACGTCACTTGTCTTATCTATTGGGTTATTTCTGTGCCGTGTTGTGAATATGTGACTCTTCAGATTTTGTATAGGTACATGCCTGATGAAGAGACCTGAGGAGTCTGGAAAGCTGCAATGTGTCACCATCTTTTCAGTTAGCCATTAAAAGGCATCAACCACTGAGGACTCTCAATTCTGAATATTCTTCCATCTACTGGCTAACACGGTACAAAGATATATACAGGGGTTGGACAAAATAATGGAAACATCAACAAAAGTTAGGTTAATATGGAGTAGGTCCACCTTTTGCGGCGATTACAGCCTCAATTCTCCGAGGTCTGGATTCATACAAGGTGTGAATTGTTTCCAAAGGAATTGTAGCCCATTCTTCAGGTAAAACACCCTCCAGGTCTTTGAGCGACGATGGAGACGGAAATCGACGTCTAACTTGAATCTCTAAAATCGACCATAAATGCTCAATAATGTTGAGGTCTGGGGATTGTGGGGGCCAGACGAGATGCTCAACTTCATTACAATGTTCCTTGTGCCATGCTTTAACGATTCTAGCTGTATGAATTGGTGCATTATCCTGAATGAGGCGTTCCCCTCCGGGAACAGTGCTTGAACCATAGGATGCACTTGGTCGCCCAAAATGCCGAAATAATCGCGGCTGTTACTTCTTCCAGGAAATAGCACCCCAGATCATCACAGAACCTCCACCATGTTTTACGGTTGGGAGAAGGCAGTCTGGATGGAATGCTTCTTTCGGCTGTCTCCAAACGTACACTCGGCCGGAAATAGGGTAAAGGATGATTCGTCTGAGAAAATCACATGTTCCACTGCTCGAGGGACCAATTCAGGAGGTTTCTACACCACTCTAAACGCTTGGAAACATTTGTCATTGAGAGCAGTGGTTTTCGAATTCCAGCTCTTCCGTGGAATCCAGATTTGTGCAGCTCCCGATGAACATTTTTTGTGGAAACTGGGTTCTGTAGGTGTTCATTGAGCTCAGCAGTGATTTTCGGATTCGTGGTCTTGCGATCCTCTCTCACAGTTCGCTTTAGAGTCTGACGGACTCTCAGTCAACTTTGACTTTCGGCCGGACCTGTGCTTTGCTGCGGACGTTTTTCCTTCTCTTTCAAACGCAGTCATTACTTTGGAGCCAGCACCTCTTGACACGCCAAGCATTCCGTCACTTTCTGTTACACTAGCGCCTGCCATACGAGCACCAACAATTTGGCCTCTCTGAAAATCCGAGAGGTCTTCCATTGGTATCAGGTTCTCAATGTTCTTACAATTCTGCAAAACAAACCGTTAATTTACATACACATATCACATGACACAAATAATCAACTACAAAACATTACCATATGTCACGGTTTGCTTGTGTATAACATGTTCGAAGACTATGATGCCAAAACGTTAAGTGTTTCCATTATTTTGTCCAACCCCTGTATCTTTCCTGTATAGTAGATAATAGTCATTATAAGAGCTCATGGTGCTAGCTGTAGATACACAAGTCGGCACCCGAAAAAAGAAAGAATCCCACCACTCAACAGGATCGAGATCAACGGCCGTATCCCCCAGTAGACACATTGCACAATTTTGTGTAAGATGGAGACCTTTGTATAGTTGGTAGCAGCTTAAAGAGCCATGCATACTCCACCTCAGATAGCCAGAAGTACAACAAGGCACACACTGTCTGAACCAGAGCACACCCCCAATCTCGGGACCATAGAGCAGGCGATCACACACTGTCCGAACCGGAGCACACAACCAGTCGATCACACACTGTCCGAACCGGAGCACACAACCAGTCTCTGGACCATATAGCAGGCGATCACACTGTCCGAACCGGAGCACACAACCAGTCTCTGGACCATATAGCAGGCGATCACACACTGTCCGAACCGGAGCACACAACCAGTCGATCACACACTGTCCGAACCGGAGCACACAACCAGTCTCTGGACCATATAGCAGGCGATCACACACTGTCCGAACCGGAGCACACAACCAGTCTCTGGACCATATAGCAGTCGATCACACACTGTCCGAACCGGAGCACACAACCAGTCTCTGGACCATATAGCAGGCGATCACACTGTCTGAACCGGAGCACACAACCAGTCTCTGGACCATATAGCAGGCGATCACACACTGTCCGAACCGGAGCACACAACCAGTCTCTGGACCATATAGCAGTCGATCACACACTGTCTGAACCGGAGCACACAACCAGTCTCTGGACCATATAGCAGGTGATCACACTGTCTGAACCGGAGCACACAACCAGTCTCTGGACCATATAGCAGGCGATCACACACTGTCCGAACCGGAGCACACAACCAGTCTCTGGACCATATAGCAGGCGATCACACACTGTCCGAACCGGAGCACACAACCAGTCTCTGGACCATATAGCAGGCGATCACACTGTCCGAACCGGAGCACACAACCAGTCTCTGGACCATATAGCAGGCGATCACACTGTCTGAACCGGAGCACACAACCAGTCTCTGGACCATATAGCAGGCGATCACACTGTCTGAACCGGAGCACACAACCAGTCTCTGGACCATATAGCAGGTGATCACACACTGTCTGAACCGGAGCACACAACCAGTCTCTGGACCATATAGCAGGCGATCACACACTGTCCGAACCGGAGCACACAACCAGTCTCTGGACCATATAGCAGGCGATCACACACTGTCCGAACCGGAGCACACAACCAGTCTCTGGACCATATAGCAGGCGATCACACACTGTCCGAACCGGAGCACACAACCAGTCTCTGGACCATATAGCAGGCGATCACACTGTCTGAACCGGAGCACACAACCAGTCTCTGGACCATATAGCAGGCGATCACACACTGTCCGAACCGGAGCACACAACCAGTCGATCACACACTGTCCGAACCGGAGCACACAACCAGTCTCTGGACCATATAGCAGGCGATCACACTGTCTGAACCGGAGCACACAACCAGTCTCTGGACCATATAGCAGGTGATCACACTGTCTGAACCGAAGCACACAACCAGTCTCTGGACCATATAGCAGGTGATCACACTGTCTGAACCGGAGCACACAACCAGTCTCTGGACCATATAGCAGGCGATCACACACTGTCCGAACCGGAGCACACAACCAGTCTCTGGACCATATAGCAGGCGATCACACTGTCTGAACCGGAGCACACAACCAGTCTCTGGACCATATAGCAGGCGATCACACTGTCTGAACCGGAGCACACAACCAGTCTCTGGACCATATAGCAGGCGATCACACACTGTCCGAACCGGAGCACACAACCAGTCTCTGGACCATATAGCAGGCGATCACACTGTCTGAACCGGAGCACACAACCAGTCTCTGGACCATATAGCAGGCGATCACACTGTCTGAACCGGAGCACACAACCAGTCTCTGGACCATATAGCAGGCGATCACACTGTCTGAACCGGAGGACACAACCAGTCTCTGGACCATATAGCAGGTGATCACACTGTCTGAACCGGAGCACACAACCAGTCGATCACACACTGTCCGAACCGGAGCACACAACCAGTCTCTGGACCATATAGCAGGCGATCACACTGTCTGAACCGGAGCACACAACCAGTCTCTGGACCATATAGCAGGTGATCACACTGTCTGAACCGGAGCACACAACCAGTCTCTGGACCATATAGCAGGCGATCACACTGTCTGAACCGGAGCACACAACCAGTCTTTGGACCATATAGCAGGCGATCACACACTGTCCGAACCGGAGCACACAACCAGTCGATCACACACTGTCCGAACCGGAGCACACAACCAGTCTCTGGACCATATAGCAGGCGATCACACTGTCTGAACCGGAGCACACAACCAGTCTCTGGACCATATAGCAGGTGATCACACTGTCTGAACCGGAGCACACAACCAGTCTCTGGACCATATAGCAGGCGATCACACACTGTCCGAACCGGAGCACACAACCAGTCTCTGGACCATATAGCAGGCGATCACACTGTCTGAACCGGAGCACACAACCAGTCTCTGGACCATATAGCAGGCGATCACACACTGTCCGAACCGGAGCACACAACCAGTCTCTGGACCATATAGCAGGCGATCACACACTGTCCGAACCGGAGCACACAACCAGTCTCTGGACCATATAGCAGGCGATCACACACTGTCCGAACCGGAGCACACAACCAGTCTCTGGACCATATAGCAGGCGATCACACTGTCTGAACCGGAGCACACAACCAGTCTCTGGACCATATAGCAGGCGATCACACTGTCTGAACCGGAGCACACAACCAGTCTCTGGACCATATAGCAGGCGATCACACTGTCTGAACCGGAGCACACAACCAGTCTCTGGACCATATAGCAGGTGATCACACTGTCTGAACCGGAGCACACAACCAGTCTCTGGACCATATAGCAGGCGATCACACTGTCTGAACCGGAGCACACAACCAGTCTCTGGACCATATAGCAGGTGATCACACTGTCTGAACCGGAGCACACAACCAGTCTCTGGACCATATAGCAGGCGATCACACACTGTCCGAACCGGAGCACACAACCAGTCTCTGGACCATATAGCAGGCGATCACACTGTCTGAACCGGAGCACACAACCAGTCTCTGGACCATATAGCAGGCGATCACACTGTCTGAACCGGAGCACACAACCAGTCTCTGGACCATATAGCAGGCGATCACACACTGTCCGAACCGGAGCACACAACCAGTCTCTGGACCATATAGCAGGCGATCACACACTGTCCGAACCGGAGCACACAACCAGTCTCTGGACCATATAGCAGGCGATCACACTGTCTGAACCGGAGCACACAACCAGTCTCTGGACCATATAGCAGGCGATCACACTGTCTGAACCGGAGCACACAACCAGTCTCTGGACCATATAGCAGGCGATCACACTGTCTGAACCGGAGGACACAACCAGTCTCTGGACCATATAGCAGGTGATCACACTGTCTGAACCGGAGCACACAACCAGTCGATCACACACTGTCCGAACCGGAGCACACAACCAGTCTCTGGACCATATAGCAGGCGATCACACTGTCCGAACCGGAGCACACAACCAGTCGATCACACACTGTCCGAACCGGAGCACACAACCAGTCTCTGGACCATATAGCAGGCGATCACACTGTCCGAACCGGAGCACACAACCAGTCGATCACACACAGTCCGCACCGGAGCACACAACCAGTCTCTGGACCATATAGCAGGTGATCACACTGTCCGAACCGGAGCACACAACCAGTCTCTGGACCATATAGCAGGCGATCACACTGTCCGAACCGGAGCACACAACCAGTCGATCACACACTGTCCGAACCGGAGCACACAACCAGTCTCTGGACCATATAGCAGGTGATCACACTGTCCGAACCGGAGCACACAACCAGTCTCTGGACCATATAGCAAGCGATCACACTGTCCGAACCGGAGCACACAACCAGTCGATCACACACTGTCCGAACAGGAGCACACAACCAGTCTCTGGACCATATAGCAGGTGATCACACTGTCCGAACCGGAGCACACAACCAGTCTCTGGACCATATAGCAGGCGATCACACTGTCTGAACCGGAGCACACAACCAGTCTCTGGACCATATAGCAGGCGATCACACTGTCTGAACCGGAGCACACAACCAGTCTCTGGACCATATAGCAGTCGATCACACACTGTCTGAACCGGAGCACACAACCAGTCTCTGGACCATATAGCAGGTGATCACACTGTCTGAACCGGAGCACACAACCAGTCTCTGGACCATATAGCAGGCGATCACACACTGTCCGAACCGGAGCACACAACCAGTCTCTGGACCATATAGCAGGCGATCACACACTGTCCGAACCGGAGCACACAACCAGTCTCTGGACCATATAGCAGGCGATCACACTGTCTGAACCGGAGCACACAACCAGTCTCTGGACCATATAGCAGGCGATCACACTGTCTGAACCGGAGCACACAACCAGTCTCTGGACCATATAGCAGGTGATCACAAACTGTCGGCACCGGAGCACACACCCAATCTCGGGACCATATAGCAAGCGATCACACTGTCCGAACCGGAGCACACAACCAGTCGATCACACACTGTCCGAACAGGAGCACACAACCAGTCTCTGGACCATATAGCAGGTGATCACACTGTCCGAACCGGAGCACACAACCAGTCTCTGGACCATATAGCAGGCGATCACACTGTCTGAACCGGAGCACACAACCAGTCTCTGGACCATATAGCAGGCGATCACACTGTCTGAACCGGAGCACACAACCAGTCTCTGGACCATATAGCAGTCGATCACACACTGTCTGAACCGGAGCACACAACCAGTCTCTGGACCATATAGCAGGTGATCACACTGTCTGAACCGGAGCACACAACCAGTCTCTGGACCATATAGCAGGCGATCACACACTGTCCGAACCGGAGCACACAACCAGTCTCTGGACCATATAGCAGGCGATCACACACTGTCCGAACCGGAGCACACAACCAGTCTCTGGACCATATAGCAGGCGATCACACTGTCTGAACCGGAGCACACAACCAGTCTCTGGACCATATAGCAGGCGATCACACTGTCTGAACCGGAGCACACAACCAGTCTCTGGACCATATAGCAGGTGATCACAAACTGTCGGCACCGGAGCACACACCCAATCTCGGGACCATATAGCAAGCGATCACACTGTCCGAACCGGAGCACACAACCAGTCGATCACACACTGTCCGAACAGGAGCACACAACCAGTCTCTGGACCATATAGCAGGTGATCACACTGTCCGAACCGGAGCACACAACCAGTCTCTGGACCATATAGCAGGCGATCACACTGTCCGAACCGGAGCACACAACCAGTCTCTGGACCATATAGCAGGCGATCACACTGTCCGAACCGGAGCACACAACCAGTCTCTGGACCATATAGCAGGTGATCACACTGTCCGAACCGGAGCACACAACCAGTCTCTGGACCATATAGCAGGCGATCACACTGTCTGAACCGGAGCACACAACCAGTCTCTGGACCATATAGCAGGCGATCACACACTGTCCAAACCGGAGCACACAACCAGTCTCGGGATCATACAGCAGGCGATCACAAGCTGTCCGCACCGGAGCACACACCCAATCTCGGGACCATATAGCAGGCGATCACACACTGTCCAAACCGGAGCACACAACCAGTCTCGGGATCATACAGCAGGCGATCACAAACTGTCCGCACCGGAGCACACACCCAATCTCGGGACCATATAGCAGGCGATCACACACTGTCCAAACCGGAGCACACAACCAGTCTCTGGACCATATAGCAGGCGATCACACTGTCTGAACCGGAGCACACAACCAGTCTCTGGACCATATAGCAGGTGATCACACTGTCTGAACCGGAGCACACAACCAGTCTCTGGACCATATAGCAGGCGATCACAAACTGTCCGCACCGGAGCACACACCCAATCTCGGGACCATATAGCAGGCGATCACACACTGTCCAAACCGGAGCACACAACCAGTCTCTGGACCATATAGCAGGTGATCACACTGTCTGAACCGGAGCACACAACCAGTCTCTGGACCATACAGCAGGCGATCACAAACTGTCCGCACCGGAGCACACCCCCAATCTCGGGACCATAGAGCGGGTGATCATCCCGCACTAAACACAGAGCCTGCCTGAATCTCTGCTCAGATATCCCCAGAAAAAAAGTCAAATTATTTATAAAAGTTGACAAACATCAGAGTACGTAGTAAATATATCCAATCACTAATATTAAATAATTAATAAGTTGATTAAAACTTTAGTGTGTTTATAATAGTGGATTCAAATAGAAAGAAAACTTCATTAAAAAAAAAATGTAAAAAAAAAAAGTGTTATACTTGAAATATATACATATATTTGTGATCAAAATGATGATAAGTATATTCCAGAAGAAAGTGCTAATAATTTACCAAAATCTACAAATAAATATGACTTGAGTAACTGGAGAGAATAGATGTCAATCATCTTAGTGGAGACCCTCAGTGATCTCCGGGCCTTGATGTACGCCGTGTACCTCTCCCACACATCTCCGTACGGGTCACATTTGGACTATTGTTGGTGCCTCCTGGGATATGCTCAATAGGACGGAGCCTTGGTTCTTTATCATTGTTATTCTGTACAACATGTTCAGAAGTCCATGTAGTAGAACCCTTCCTCGATGTGAGCTGAGCCTCATCTGCTGCGGCTGCACACTTCTGCCAATACATTGCTTTCCACATTTGCACTCGATTAGACGGAGCACAATCGCTCCAGCAATTTAGGACTTGTTTATAGGACATCTCTCTTTGGTTACTGTTGACAATCAGTAGAGCCATGATTGATTGGCAGCATAAACCATTATTGGATCCACACTTAAAAATCCCAAATTTAGATGCGGTTTTGTCTTTGCTTTTAGCCGGCTGGGAGCTACAATATTCCTACAGGAGGTGCCCTCCGGAACGCAATACCTGGATTCCCGGGTATACATTATTATGCATTTCTATACAGCGCCATTTATTCCATGGCGCTCTACATGTGAAATCTAGACAAGTACAATAAACATGTGTAAGACAAGGGACACACAAGTACAGGAGAGGGGACCCTGCCTGCGAGGGCTCACAGTCTACAGGGAGGGTGAGGATACACAGCAGGTCGTGCGGTGGTGCAGTACATTTAAACTAGGGTCACTGAATAAAACCTGCCAATTCTTTTCCAAAGCCACCCTAATGTCTCCATGTTGAGAATTCGATCTCGGAACAAGATTCCGTGTAAATCTATCGTCCGTTTCAATTGTATTTCTTTTATTCATTAAGAGAGAATTTTGATTGGCAGACAATGACATTTAGAAGCCTATTCATCAATCTGTCCGGATATTTCTGGACAGAGAACCCCTCTTGTAAGATGTGCGCTCGGTCTCTAGAATCTTTCTCCAAGGTGCAATTCATTCTAAGGAATTAGTAGGAATATTGTGGAGCCATTTCATATAATGTCCACTTCTGTAATGAATATATCTGCATTGTCTGCTTCCTTAAAGTAGGTCTCGGTGGAAAAAACATTATCTGCTATAAAAATAGGAATATCCAAAAAATTAATATTCTGCACATTATAAATAGAAGGAGAGACCCCAATTATTGTTATTAATGTGAGAAGTAAAAATATCTAGATTATTGGCATTATTCCAAATAAAAAAAGGTCAATGAATCTTTTGTAAAAAATTAGCTGATCTCACCAAACAATTATCTATAAAAATACCCTCAAAGACCCCCATAAAAAGATTAGCATAAGCTGGTGCAACCTTCGAACCCATCGCGGTGCCCCTCATCTGGTGGTAAAAAAAACGCCATCAAAAAATAAAATTTTCTTTAAAATGATAAAGTATAAAGAGACACAGACTGGGAGAGAGTGACACAGCCGGACATTCTGCAAAACCCCCAACTGACGAGAGACAGGACTGCAGCCAATCCATCATGGCACCATCAGGATTACATGCCTCTGTATAAAGAGACTCCGAGACAGAGCGCCTGTGAGACAGACAGCCAGAGATTCTGCCAAGACATACACAGCCAAAGAACCAGAGACAGGACAGCAGTCAATATCATGTCACCATCACGAGGGGCACGGATCTTTCATTCTAAAGGAAACAGCCTAGGGGTTTTCGGACCCAGTTGTAAGACTACAGATCTGCTCCATTGACCATCGCTGAACCATGGATACGTTTGGAGAAAGCCAGGAATGGGACCCGCTGTGGTTCTTTGGATGTGTATGTCTTGGCAGAATCTCTGGCTGTCTCTCTCGCAGTCTCTCTGTCTCGGAGTCTCTTTATACACAGGCATGTAACCTATTTTAGATTTAACAAGTGTCCTTCAGTCCAGCATCAAGATAAGGGGAAGAATGGTGATGAGATCAAGTAGACTTACTTGATTAAATAATCTGTTTGCATAGTTTTTCCCTCGCTGCTGTCAAAAACAAACTGGATCCATAACACTAATATTAATTATTATTATTATTATCATCAAACATCACTAATCATCAAATATAGGCGCACACTGTGTTCTATGGACTATCGGCTCACAAGTCACTATTACAGGCTTAGTAAGTGTAGATAGCTAAAAATAGTTCTCTGGGTAATTAAGATATAAACCGGTTTCTTCACAGGACTTACAAAGGGAATTGCTTGCACCAGAAAATGTATAGGGCTTCATAGCAAAAAGGGTGAATATACAGTACAGACCAAAAGTTTGGACACACCTTCTCAAAGCGTTTTCTTTATTTTCATGACTATGAAAAGTGTAGATTCACTCTGGAGGCATCAAAACTATGAATTACCACATGTGGAATTATATCATTAACAAAAAAGTGTGAAACAACTGAAAATATGTCTTATATTCTAGGTTCTTCAGAGTAGCCACCTTTTGCTTTGATTACTGCTTTGCACACTCTTGGCATTCTCTTGATGAGCTTCAAGAGGTAGTCACCGGAAATGGTCTTCACTTCACAGGTGTGCCCTGTCAGGTTTAGTAAGTGGGATTTCTTGCCTTATAAATGGGGTTGGGACCATCAGTTGTGTTGTGCAGAAGTCTGGTGGATACACAGCTGATAGTCCTACTGAATAGACTGTTAGAATTTGTATTATGGCAAGAAAAAAGCAGCTGAGTAAAGAAAAACGAGTGGCCATCATTACTTTAAGAAATGAAGGTCAGTCAGTCCGAAAAATTGGGAAAACTTTGAAAGTGTCCCCAAGTGCATTGGCAAAAACCATCAAGTGCCACAATGAAACTAGCTCACATGAGGACCGGCCCAGGAAAGAAAGACCAAGAGTCACCTCTGCTGCGGAGGATAAGTTCATCCGAGTCACCAGCCTCAGAAATCGCAGGTTAACAGCAGCTCAGATTAGAGACCAGGTCAATGCCACACAGAGTTCTAGCAGCAGACACATCTCTACAACAACTGTTAAGAGGAGACTTTGTGCAGCAGGCCTTCATGGTAAAATAGCTGCTAGGAAACCACTGCTAAGGACAGGCAACAAGCAGAAGAGACTTGTTTGGGCTAGAGAACACAAGGAATGAACATTAGACCAGTGGAAATCTGTGCTTTGATCTGACGAGTCCACATTTGAGATCTTTGGTTCCAACCACCGTATCTTCGTGTGATGCAGAAAAGGTGAACGGATGGACTCTACATGCCTGGTTCCCACCGTGAAGCATGGAGGAGGAGGTGTGATGGTGTGGGGGTTCTTTGCTGGTGACACTGTTGGGGATTTATTCAAAATTGAAGGCATACTGAACCAGCATGGCTACCACAGCATCTTGCAGCGGCATGCTATTCCATCCGGTTTGTGTTTAGTTGGACCATCTTTTATTTTTCAACAGGACAATGACCCCAAACCCACCTCCAGGCTGTGTAAGGGCTATTTGACCAAGAAGGAGAGTGATGAGGTGCTACGCCAGATGACCTGGCCTCCACAGACACCAGACCTGAACCCAATCGAGATGGTTTGGGGTGAGCTGGACCGCAGAGTGAAGGCAAAAGGGCCAACAAGTGCTAAGCCTCTCTGGGAACTCCATCAAAACTGTTGGAAGACCATTTCCGGTGACTACCTCTTGAAGCTCATCAAGAGAATGCCAAGAGTGTGCAAAGCAGTAATCAAAGCACAAGGTGGCTACTCTGAAGAACCTAGAATATAAGACATATTTTCAGTTGTTTCACACTTTTTTGTTAATTATATAATTCCACATGTGGTAATTCAGTTTTGATGCCTTCAGAGTGAATCTACAATTACATGGTCATGAAAGGAAGGAAAACTCTTTGAACGAGAAGGTGTGTCCAAACTTTGGTCTGTACTGTATATACTGCTCAAAAAAATAAAGGGACCACTATTATTCCATTAGCAGCAGGCTGTTTGTGTTCCCTTTATTTCTTTGAGCAGTAGATATGACTTTGATCCCATAAATTTCGTTCATGCCTGCATTTTCTCACTTTACCATTTATGAATCACACACAAATCAGATTACAAAGAGGTTGTAATGTAACAAGATAGGTAGAAAGCCAAGGGGGTTGAATACTTTCAGAAGCCACTGTATATCCATCTCGCCACATAATTCGGAGTAGAAGGAGGGCTTGTCCCTCGCTCCTTACTCTTTAGCTCTATGGCTTTGTATGGTTATGTGGATTTTTATTGTGAAGGCCTTGACAAAGGTTCAGGGATGGCAAGAATGTTGTCCATGTACGACACAGCTGATCTACCAGGAAGGTGATGCTGACCTCACTTTACCCCAGCGGTGGACAGACTGGAGCAGGCAGCACACAGGCAATCAGACAACCCGCACATCGTCCCAGACGGCGCCAGTGTCAGCGCCTCATACCTGTAGATGTCACACTCCGACAGGCAGATCTCCTCATCCACAGCGTCCCACAGATCAGGCTTCAGGGAGGTGAAGTCTTCACCTAGAGCAGACACCAGACTGCTATTCACAGCATTCACCACCTGAGGGCGACACAGCAGGAGTCTACGTGAGGCATGCTGCATAAGGGAAAAGGGGCACCGGGCCTGCCCCTCACAGAGGACAAGGCAGCCCCCAATCACCAAGTGATCAGATACTTACCCAGTTCAGACTAGGCTCCCGACTAAACTCATGGCTCCGTGCTGCACTGAAGTCATAGTCTGGGCGGAAAGACTCATTCAGCGTGGCGATCAGATAAAACAGGGTCTTCCTACTGCACTTGTCGCTCAGCGGACCCTCCTCATCTCCGCCGAGACTCTTACCCAGCCTGCAATGCACAAGAATCAGACATGAGCCGTGCACCGGAGCCGTGGCATGTGGCTCCAGCCTGTTAGACCCCACACAGGAAGCTCGGACCACCCAAGAATGGCGGGTACCAAGTTCTGAAATATCAGCACCTCCAAAACAAGTACCTGCTGGGACTGACGCCGCCCGTCTGCGGAGGAGACAAGGCCTCCAGAACGTGTGGCTGCCCATCCTGGCAAAACTGCTTGAACAAGTGCTTGTCGTCCCCAGCCATCTTACATGAGTAGCTCTCAATCCTGCAAGACACAAGAGAAAGATGTCACCGCGAAGAGACCGCCAGGGGGAGGGAGACAAGGCCGCCAGAGGGAGCGGGGAGGGGCATAGCCAGAGAAGTCGCCGTAGGGAGCGGTGAGAGACATAGCCAGACGAGGCCGCCGGAGGGAGCAGGGGCAGAGCCAGACGAGGCCGCCGGAGGGAGCGGTGAGAGACATAGCCAGACGAGGCCGCCGGAGGGAGCGGTGAGAGGCAGAGCCAGACGAGGCCCCCGGAGGGAGCGGTGAGAGGCAGAGCCAGACGAGGCCGCCGGAGGGAGCGGTGAGAGGCAGAGCCAGACGAGGCCGCCGGAGGGAGCGGTGAGAGGCAGAGCCAGACGAGGCCGCCGGAGGGAGCGGTGAGAGGCAGAGCCAGACGAGGCCGCCGGAGGGAGCGGTGAGAGGCAGAGCCAGACGAGGCCGCCGGAGGGAGCGGTGAGAGGCAGAGCCAGACGAGGCCGCCGGAGGGAGCGG
The DNA here is from genome assembly GCF_039654945.1 of Dendrobates tinctorius. NCBI lineage: Eukaryota > Metazoa > Chordata > Amphibia > Anura > Dendrobatidae > Dendrobates > Dendrobates tinctorius. The sequence goes on along the minus strand of NW_027361902.1, from coordinate 2,158,104 downwards.
TGAGAGGCAGAGCCAGACGAGGCCGCCGGAGGGAGCGGTGAGAGGCAGAGCCAGACGAGGCCGCCGGAGGGAGCGGTGAGAGGCAGAGCCAGACGAGGCCGCCGGAGGGAGCGGTGAGAGGCAGAGCCAGACGAGGCCGCCGGAGGGAGCGGTGAGAGGCAGAGCCAGACGAGGCCGCCGGAGGGAGCGGTGAGAGGCAGAGCCAGACGAGGCCGCCGGAGGGAGCGGTGAGAGGCAGAGCCAGACGAGGCCGCCGGAGGGAGCGGTGAGAGGCAGAGCCAGACGAGGCCGCCGGAGGGAGCGGTGAGAGGCAGAGCCAGACGAGGCCGCCGGAGGGAGCGGTGAGAGGCAGAGCCAGACGAGGCCGCCGGAGGGAGCAGGGGCAGAGCCAGACGAGGCCGCCGGAGGGAGCAGGGGCAGAGCCAGACGAGGCCGCCGGAGGGAGCAGGGGCAGAGCCAGACGAGGCCGCCGGAGGGAGCAGGGGCAGAGCCAGACGAGGCCGCCGGAGGGAGCAGGGGCAGAGCCAGACGAGGCCGCCGGAGGGAGCAGGGGCAGAGCCAGACGAGGCCGCCGGAGGGAGCAGGGGCAGAGCCAGACGAAGCCGCCGGAGGGAGCAGGGGCAGAGCCAGATGAGGCCGCCGGAGGGAGCAAGGGGGAGGGAGGCGGAGCCAGACGAGTCCGCCGGAGGGAGCGGGGCAGAGCCAGACGAAGCCGCCGGAGGGAGCGGGGCAGAGCCAGACGAAGCCGCCGGAGGGAGCGGGGCAGAGCCAGACGAAGCCGCCGGAGGGAGCGGGGCAGAGCCAGACGAAGCCGCCGGAGGGAGCGGGGCAGAGCCAGATGAGGCCGCCGGAGGGAGCAAGGGGGAGGGAGGCGGAGCCAGACGAGCCCGCCGGAGGGGTGGCAGAGCCACACGGGTCACTGGTGGGAGGAGCCAGACGAGGCCGCTGGGGCACCATGGCTCCAGCCTCCATGGCTGCGCTTATCATTCACCTGCCAATCACATGCGAGTCTCCGGTCTCGGCACACAGTTGGGAATTGACAGCTTCAAAGTGAGAATTCTCCAGAAGCTTCATCCCCACGAGAGGCGGAGCCTGCAAAGGACAGAACCATTAAGATAATCAGGGGGAGGATAATAAACAGAGGAGACCACTTATGTGTATTGGGGGGGGGGGGGGGGGGGGGTAATATACAGTGTTTGCCCCTTTCCTAATTTCCCATTTTGCATCTTTGCCCCACTTAGATGTTTCCGGTGACCAAACAAATGTAAATATTAGACAAAGATAACACAAGTGATCACAAAATGCAGTTTATAAATGAAGGAGTTTATTAAGGGAAAAGAAATTCAAACTTACAGGGCCCTGTGTGAAAAGAAAAAAAAAAAAAAAAAAATAATAATATATAATAATGATTGCCCCCTTTCCCCTTAAAACATAGATTAACTGTGGTTTATCACATCTTTGGGAAGCAGAGTTCACATTCCCTAGCCACACGCAGGAATGATTACTGCCACACCTGTTTTCAAATCAAGAAATCACCTAAATAGGACCTGCCTGACAAAGTGAAATAGATCAAAAGTTCCTCAAAAGGTAAACATCATGTAGCGATCCAAAGAAATTCTGGAACAAATGACAAACAAACTAATGGAGATCTATCAGTCTACAAAAAGGTTATAAAGCCATTTCTAAAGCTTTGGGACTACAGAGAACCACAGTGGGAGCCATTATCCACAAATAGCAAAAACATGGAAGAGTGGTGAACCTACTGGCCTACCAAAATTACCCCAAAAGAGCAACAACAACTCATCCAAGAGGTCACAAAACACCCCACAACATCCAAAGAACTGCAGGCCTCACTTGCCTCAGTTAAGGTCAGTGTTCAAGTCTCTTCCATAGGAAAGAAACTGGACAAACATGGACGCACAAAAACCAATATTGAGCAATAAGAACACTAAGGCTCATCTCAGAATTGCCAGAAAACATCTTGATGATCCCTAAGACTTTTGGTAGAATACACTGTGGATGGAAAAGACAAAAGTTGAACATTCCATGTCACGATGAAAAGAATATGCCTATATTCAAAGTACACTTCTAGAACTAGACACTGCTTGACTGACACACACGCTGCCCTGCGCCCCACTAGGTGTCTACAGAACACACACAAAGCCTCTTGCAGACACACAGCTGCTTGCCCCCCCCCCCCCCAGAGTGCCTGCGTAATTCTATACCACTCTTCCCCCTTCCCTCAAGAATGTGTTGTGAGCAGCCCCCTCCGCCGTGTGCCTGAAGCACATGGCAAACCAAGAATTCTTTGTCCTAGTACAGTGTTCATTTAAGATCAAATATAATGGCACCAATTATAGGTGTGAATCTCACATTTCTGACATCTACAATAGCAGAACCACCACCCAGTGAATTTTCTAGATTCCAGCATCAGCACAATCCCAGAAGTGCATTTCTGCTTAACTGAGTCATGCATCCACTCCATGTGTAGATTTAATGGAGCGCTAACCTCAGAACAAGACTATTGATAGTCCCGCCGTCGCTCTCTGAGGTTTCCATCCCAAGATATGAAGTTAATAAGGTGTTAGCAAGTCTTCAGTCCTTGTGAAAAGGGGAGTGTATTCCATAGCTCCGCACACCCCATGAGGTCATCCAGAGGGGAGAGAACCTTACTTTTGGGCAAGGGTATAAAACTCAAAGAGGCCAAGACAAGGGGGTGGGGCTTTTGCCCTCGAAGTCAGCTACCAGAAGCTGTGCAACCTGACATGATGCATTGGGTCGTATCCCCTCCCCCATACCACATGGCTGCCAGTAACTGCAATATGCAAGTCTTCATTTTAATCCCTTTTGTTTTATAATTGTCTGCACACATTGTAATGGTCTCATTTTGTAACATCTTTTTATACTTTTGTAAACACTGCCTATTCTTTTGGAGTAAAATATAAAACATTACTAGCTTTGTTCTCCTTGCTGTAATCGTATCCCCATGTCCTACGACTAAGTCAACGCTACCGATTGGATCCTGAAACGATATTAATTAAAATCAGGAGCTGGTGGCAGCGAAGTGTTCTGGGGTATTTGGTAGACCCAGGCAGTGACGGACGGAGGTTTATAAGGTGCATTTCCCCGCTGAGAGTGGGAATAGTTATAGCGCCCTCCCTGCAGAGTATCCAAAAAGCCAGTACACGACCAGGTGGCCCGTCTTGCGACTATCCTAGGTGCAGATCCCTGACCTGAAGGTAAGGGGGGCGCCAGAGAGCTGCAAGTTCCAAACCAGAACTGGAAAGTGGGATATACTAAAATCACTTCTGAAGAAGAACTGGTGACAACCAAACACCACCAGTTCTTCACATCCAATTGTACCTGGTGTAGAAGTAACAGCATTTCAGAAATGGAGCATCATACCAACAGTAAAATATGGTGGTGGTGGTAGTGTGATGGTCTGGGGCCATTTTGCTGCTTCAGGACCTGCAAGACTTGCTGTGGGTAAATGGAAACATGAATTCTGCCGTTTACCAAAAAATCCTGAAGGAAAATGTCCGGCCATCTGTTTGTGACCTCAAGCTGAAGTGCAATTGGGTTATGAAGCAAAACAATGATCCAAAACACACCAGCAAGCTCACCTCTGAATGGCTTAACCCCTTTACCCACCCAAGGGTGGCTTGCACATTCATGACCGGGCCAATTTGTACAATTCTTAGGAGCGCAGGAAAGACGGGAGATGGGTTTAAACCACAACGCGTTTCGACGGAGGATCCGTCTTCACCAGGTAGAAGTTTTGCGCTCCTAAGACTGTTTTCCATTTTCTCCTTGCTACTATCCTCCATTGGAGGTTTTTGGCTGGAGCTGTGGTGGAGACCTGACATCCTTGTCTGCCCCTGGGTTGCTTCCTAAGCGCTCCTGTATGACCGCTTATCACTGACTCTTAATTTGTACAATTCTGACCACTGTCCCTTTATGAGGTAATAACTCCGGAGCTTCCATGGATCCCGGTGATTCTGACATTGTTTTCTCGTGACATATTGTCCTTCATGTTAGTGGGAACATTTATTTGATATGACTTGCATTTGTGAAAAAGAAGGAAATTTGGGGAAAACTTTAAAAATTTCAAAACTGTCCAACTTTGAATTTTTATGCCCTTAAATCACAGAGATACGGCACACAAAAAACTTAACAATTCACACATGTCTACTTTACATCAGCACAATTTTGGAACCAAATTTGTGTATGTTAGGAAGTTATAAGGGTTAAAAGTTGACCAGCGATTTCTCATTTTTTCAACAGCATTTTTTTTGTGCCTGCTAAAGCTTTGGTATAATTCATTTGTTGCACTGTATTTAATACTTAGGGCCCCGTCACACATAGCGACGCACCAGCGATCCCGACAACGAAATCACCTTGTCAGGATCACTGGTGTGACGCTACATGATCGCTGGTGAGCTGCCAAACCGGTAGCTGTGTCAGCAATCAGCACCAGGAGGGTAACAAGCGACGCACGCCGCTTAGTTACCCACTGTGTACCTTAGTTACCAGCGCCAGCTCGCTGATCTCCCGCCTGCCACATGCAGCGATGCGTGCTGGCCAGCGGGAGACCAGCAATCAAAGAAAATGTCCTGGCCATTCCAGGAAGATAAGCGATACCCAGCAGGGGGGCCGGTCGCTGGCAAGTGTCACACACAGCGATCTCGCTGGCGAGATCGCTGTGTGTGCCGGGGGGGGGGGGGGCTTTACATCCATGACTGGGGCCTCTCTAGATCTTATCAGGTGGAAGGTGCTATAGCAAATAGATGCAGCCTGGTCTCGTGCCTTTAGCCCCCGTTACACACTGCGATATCGCTAGCAATATCGCTGCAAAGTCACCGATTTTGTGACGTTGCAGCGATATTACTAGCGATATCGCTGCATGTGATACTTACCGCCGACCGGCTCCCCCGCTGGTTATCGCTGATCGCGCGAGAAGCTGCTGGACCATTCCTCGTCGGTCACTTCCTGCGGCGCTTCCTGCTGTGACGACGAGCGACGCGTGGAGCCGGGCGGGAGGACGCAGGATCGCCTGGTGTGACATGTAAGTAGCGATCCCCGTCCCCAGCGATGTCGCTAGTGAGATCTGCCTGAGTGGCAGCTCACTAGCGACCACCTAGCGATGCACCAGCGATCCTGACCGCGTCATATCGCTAGTCGGGATCGCTGGTGCATCGCTAGGTGTAACGGTACCCTTTGATCATCCAACCACCACCTGGTGTGCTGGCCCCAGCTGCCAAATTATCCCAAACCAGCTCCCACAATCCCTTTCTCCTGACCCTGTAGTGTGGCCTATATATGTAGAGGTTCCTAAGGGGAAGCACGCAGTGTGGGGTGCAGCACACAAGCATCCCATAAGCAAAGCATCACAGAAGCTAAGCATCAGGAACATGGTAGTTATACATGGCCATCAGGGCAGGAGTCAGGTAACCCACAATTTACTTTCCCCTTTAACCATGTGCTTTATTTCCATCTGCCTGTGCTCTCTTGCCATCCACATTCAGCACCCCATCCCGACTCATACACATCAGCCCCTCTATACTTCCCTCTCCCATGTACAGCTCCCATGCACTCACCTTCCTGAGAAACCTCAGCCAATCTTGCCCAAACACATCGCAGAAAAAAACTACTTACAATTCCAACAACTATTTGCTCTTTATCTTCCTACTCCTACTGATTTCAGGGGACATCTCCCCAAACCCTGGTCCACCATCCCCCCACCCTCAACCCCTACCCTACCTCATATCGAAACCACAATAATCTAATTATTACTTGCACTCCCTCATCTCCATCTTTTAATTGTGCCCTCTGGAATCCACGGCCTGCTTGTAACAAGCTTCCTTTCCTACACAACTGCTTTCTGAACAACTCTCTTAATCTGTTGGCCCTCACTGAAACCTGGATTCAGGATTCTGACACTGTCTCTCCTGCTGCCATTCCCTATGGTGGCTTACAATTCTCTCACTCCCCGAGACCCACAAACAGACATGGTGGCGGAGTCGGCATACTCCTGTCCCCACAATGCACTTTCCAGGTCATCCCCCAGTTCCATCACTCTCATTCCCTTCTTTTGAGGTCCACACCATCAGGCTCTTCCATCCCCTCTCCCTCAGGGTAGCGGTCATATTCCGGCCCCCAGGCTCACCCACCCACTTCCTTGACCATTTCTCAGCCTGGCTGCCGCACTTCATGTCCTCAGAACTTCCAACCCTCATCCTGGGAGACTTCAACATCCCGATTAACAGCCCTACTTCCACATCTGCATCCCAGCTTCTATCACTAACCACCTCTCTAGGTCTCTCGCAGCTCTCAACCTCTGAGACACACAAGGACGGTAACACCCTTGATCTGGTCTTTGTCCGGCTCTGTCCAATCTCCCACCTAAATAACTCACCGCTTCCCCTCTCTGACCACAACATTCTCTCCTTCACAAATCCTCGCCCACCCCAGCTCACTCCTACCTACCAGTCAGAAATCTACAAGCCATTAACCCTCAGACACTTTCAGACTCCCTAAACTCATCACCAGGGCTGAGGAGTCGGTAAGCCAAACCTGCGACTCCAACTCCCACATATATTGCTTATATTTAAATGAAAAATGTATTGTACAATGTGAACATCAGACAGTTAATCATTTCTATGATACAATAATCAAGATATTTAGACAGAACATAATATATTGGAATACAACTATAGAACACAAAAAACTAATAAATTGTAAATATGCAATACACCATGTAATATCGATTATACATATTTTCAAATTCAAAGAAGCTTTATTGGCAGGACTAAATACACATTAGTTTTGCCAAAGCAAGTGTACAGAAGGGAATGGGGATAGGGATTGTAGGGATGTTGGGTGGGGCTGTAGGAAAGGTGGATGGGGGGATGGGGCAGATCCAGGATGGGGGCTATAGAAGTCCATGGCATAGGGAAGGTTGATGGGGGGGGGGGGGATGTGGGCAGATCCACGGTGGGGATATAGAAGTCCATGGCATGGGGAAGGTGGATGGGGGGGGATGGGGCAGATCCATGGTGGGGGCCATAGAAGTCCATGGCATGGGGAAGGTGGATGGGGGGGATGGGGCAGATCCATGGTGGGGCTATAGAAGTCCATGGCATAGGGAAGGTGGATGGGGCAGATCCAGGGTGGGGGCTATAGAAGTCCATGGCATAGGGATGATGGATGGGGGGGATGGGGCAGATCCATGGTGGGGCTATAGAAGTCCATGGCATAGGGAAGGTGGATGGGGCAGATCCAGGGTGGGGGCTATAGAAGTCCATGGCATGGGGAAGGTGGATGGGGGGGGATGGGGCAGATCCAGGGTGGGGGCTATAGAAGTCCATGGCATGGGGAAGGTGGATGGGGGGGGATGGGGCAGATCCATGGTGGGGCTATAGAAGTCCATGGCATAGGGAAGGTGGATGGGGCAGCTCCAGGGTGGGGGCTATAGAAGTCCATGGCATATCAGTTCTCTTTCTCACAGTCTATGACATGCGCTCACATATTGCGCTGCTATCTCCACTGCTCTCTCTTCTTCCCCCAGCAGGATGTATGTTTTCTCTTCCTCCTTCATGGTGGTGAAATCCGGGAAGAGATGTGAGAGTCTCCTGAAGTGAGTGTCCCTCACTGCTGAGTACTTGGAGCAGTGTAGCAGGAAGTGGGTCTCATCCTCCAGGGCCTCCTGGTCACAGTGTTGGCACAGTCTTTCCTCCCTGGGCTTGTAGCTCTGCCTGTGTCGGCCGGATTCGATGGCCAGACTGTGGGCACTGAGTCTATACCGGCTCAGGATCTTGCGGTCTTTGGGGTCCTGGAGTTTCTCCAGGTATGGAGCCAGTCTGTAGTCTCTCTGTAGACTCCGGTACATGGTCAGTTTCTGTGAGCTGATGATGTCGTTCTTCCAGTCACTCACGTACCTCTCCTGGCCTTCGTCTACCATCTTCCTGATTCCGGCTTTTGTCAGGTTGTTGTGATTGGTGTTCTGGTCAGGTTTGGGTGGGCTGTTCCGAGGGTCCTGGTTTTTCTGCTTCCCCTACATGTGTCAGGGCTTTAAGGTGATGGGAGCTTGGATTGCTCCTACGCAGGTGAGCCGGAATGACAGTGCCCTCTTTAGAACCGTTAGGTGTAGAGGGAATCTGCCCAGCAAGCACTGTTGGAGGTGCTCCGATGGACGTGTAGAAGGTGCTGCAGAATTCCAGGTGGAATATTTCTGTTGGGCTGGAATCCCACCTTGACCAGTCTGGGCAGGTGTTAGGACCCCAGACTTCGCTGCCATACAGGAGGATTGGGGCGATGATAGAGTCGAAGATTTTTAACCAGACCCTCACTGGTGGCTTCAGATGGTAGTTTCCTTCGGATGGCATAGAAGGTTTTGCAGGCCTTGTCTTTCAAGGTCTCTATGGCTTGAAAGACAAAATATATATATATATATATATATATATATATATATATATATATATATATATATATATATATATATATATATATATTGTGGCAGGGCTAAGGGTCGTGTAATTGATGGGAGATATGTGTCTCATAAATGGCTTATCTCCATAATGTAAGGCAGAAGTAAAGCATACCAGATATTGTTATTGTTTTTGTTTGAAGGACCTGTGGTGAGGTCACAGTCATGTGACCAGTCCGCTGCTGGGAACGTGGGTGTGGCTACAGCCTTATAATGTGACCTGCTCCTGAACCAGGGAGCTGTATGTGGGGAGGACTACACCTCCCAGCATGTGCTGAGACTCGTGGTCTGAGTCTGCAACCATGAAGGTTTATGTTTTGTTTGCCTAAGCTAGAGGCTATTTTTGGTGATACGCTGTTTTATGGTTTATGACAGAAATAAACCTCATGAACTTTGGAAGAACCGGTCTCCTGATTGTCTCCCGCTGCACCTGAGCGAGTCACATCCCCACTATATATATATATATATATATATATATATATATATATATATATATATATATATATATACATACATACATACATACATACATACATACATACATACATACATACATACATACATACATACATACATACATACAGTACAGACCAAAAGTTTGGACACACCTTCTCATTCAATGAGTTTTCTTTCTTTTCATGACCATGTAATTGTAGATTCACTCTGAAGGCATCAAAACTATGAATTACCACATGTGGAATTATATCATTAACAAAAAAGTGTGAAACAACTGAAAATATGTCTTATATTCTAGGTTCTTCAGAGTAGCCACCTTTTGCTTTGATTACCGCTTTGCACACTCTTGGCATTCTCTTGATGAGCTTCAAGAGGTAGTCACCGGAAATGGTCTTCCAACAGTCTTGAAGGAGTTCCCAGAGATGCTTAGCACTTGTTGGCCCTTTTGCCTTCACTCTGCGGTCCAGCTCACCCCAAACCATCTCTATTGGGTTCAGGTCTGGTGACTGTGGAGGCCAGGTCATCTGGCGTAGCACCCCATCACTCTCCTTCTTGGTCACATAGCCCTTACACAGCCTGGAGGTGTGTTTGGGGTCATTGTCCTGTTGAAAAATAAAAGATGGTCCAACTAAACGCAAACTGGATGGAATAGCATGCCGCTGCAAGATGCTGTGGTAGCCATGCTGGTTCAGTATGCCTTCAATTTTGAATAAATCCCCAACGGTGTCACCAGCAAAGAACCCCCACACCATCACACCTCCTCCTCCATGCTTCACGGTGGGAACCAGGCATGTAGAGTCCATCCATTCACCTTTTCTGCGTCGCACAAAGACACGGTGGTTGGAACCAAAGATCTCAAATGTGGACTCATCAGACCAAAGCACAGATTTCCACTGGTCTAATGTCCATTCCTTGTGTTCTTTAGCCCAAACAAGTCTCTTCTGCTTGTTGCCTGTCCTTAGCAGTGGTTTCCTAGCAGGTATTTTACCATGAAGGCCTGCTGCACAAAGTCTCCTCTTAACAGTTGTTGTAGAGATATGTCTGCTGCTAGAACTCTGTGTGGCATTGACCTGGTCTCTAATCTGAGCTGCTGTTAACCTGCGATTTCTGAGGCTGGTGACTCGGATGAACTTATCCTCCGCAGCAGAGGTGACTCTTGGTCTTCCTTTCCTGGGCCGGTCCTCATGTGAGCTAGTTTCTTTGTAGCGCTTGATGGTTTTTGCCACTGCACTTGGGGACACTTTCAAAGTTTTCCCAATTTTTCGGACTGACCTTCATTTCTTAAAGTAACGATGGCCACTCGTTTTTCTTTACTTAGAATTTGTATTATGGAAAGAAAAAAGCAGCTAACAGTCTATTCAGTAGGACTATCAGCTATGTATCCACCAGACTTCTGCACAACACAACTGATGGTCCCAACCCCATTTATAAAGCAAGAAATCCCACTTATTAAACCTGACAGGGCACACCTGTGAAGTGAACGCCATTTCCGGTGACTACTTCTTAAAGCTCATCAAGAGAATGCATATATATCTGAAGAGCCCAGCGCTGCCCGGGCATAGTAACTAACTGTGGTTATAACAAATTATAATTATCCTCCATCCCATAGTCCCGTGCCCATATACCCATCATACATATCCACCATACCATAGGCCCGTGCCTATATACCCATCACACATCCTCCATCCCATAAGCCCGTGCCCATATACCCATCATACATATCCTCCATCCCATAGTCCAGTGCCCATATAACCATCCTTCATCTCAGTCCCATGCCCATATACCCATCATACATATCCGCCATTCCATAGTCCCGTGCCCATATACCCATCATACATATCCTCCATCCCATAGTCCCGTGCCCATATACCCATCACACATCCTCCATCCCATAGTCCCGTGCCCATATACCCATCATACATATCCGCCATCCCATAGTCCTGTGCCCATATACCCATCACACATATCCTCCATCCCATAGTCCCATCACACATCCTCCATCCCATAGTCCCATGCCCATATACCCATCATACATATAGTCCATCCCATAGTCCCATCACACATCCTCCATCCCATAGTCCCATGCCCATATACCCATCATACATATAGTCCATCCCATAGTCCCGTGCCCATATACCCGTCATACATATCCTCCATCCCATAGTCCCGTGCTCATATACCCATCACACATATCGTCCATCCCATAGTCCCGTGCCCATATACCCGTCATACATATCCTCCATCCCACAGTCCAGTGCCCATATACCCATCACACATGCTCCATCCCATAGTCCCGTGCCCATATACCCGTCATACATATCCTCCATCCCATAGTCCCATCACACATCCTCCATCCCATAGTCCCATGCCCATATACCCATCACACATATCGTCCATCCCATAGTCCCGTGTCCATATACCCATCATACATCCACCATCCCATAGTCGAGTGCCCATATACCCATCACACATGCTCCATCCCATAGTCCCGTGCCCATATACCCGTCATACATATCCTCCATGCCATAGTCCCGTGCCCATATACCCATCACACATCCCATAGTCGAGTGCCCATATACCCATCACACATGCTCCATCCCATAGTCAACCATTATGACATGATAATGAGGGGCGGGGCTTGATACGCACACACTTTTTCCCCAGTATGTAGATAGGGGCAAAATTGTTTGGTGAATTGGAACGCGCAGGGTTAAAATTTTGCCTCACAACATAGCTTAGGACGCTCTCGGGGTCCAGACGTGTGACTGTGCCAAATTTTGTGGCTGTAGCTGCGACGGTGCGGATGCCTATCCCGGACATACACACATTCAGCTTTATATATTAGATAACACTGACTTATCTCAGCTAAGATAAAGCCTAGATCCTCAGGCTACATTCACACCATGGGCATAGCCAGGATCAAACCTAAGGGGGGGGGGGGCAGAACCTCATACTGTCCCACAGAACCTCATACCGCACACCTCAGCTGCTGCAGAACCTCATACTGCACACCCCTACACTTGAAAATAAAGCCTGCACCTTAAGAAGATATGATGAATGCCGTCTATTTATTCCAACTATCAGTTGATGTTACTGAAGACGAGCAATGCCTGTCCTGGGCGTCCTTTTGGGCAGCTATGAGGTGTACCTGACTGGTGCTAAAAAAAAGGAGTGTTAGTCTATGTGCTATCCGGCTTTCATTCTTTTTGGTACAGATATGATATGGATAGACAGATATGGATAAATGGATATATAGAGCAGATTTCTAATCTGCTTTTGCTATTGAAAACATCTATGAGCTCAAAAACCTTTCAGGTGATGCGGTTTTTTAAAAAGCTGATCGGCTTTTGCAGCTGAAAAACATTCTCCAAATCCACAGGAAAAACGCTGTGTGTGAATGTAGCCTTAGATCAGGAATAGAACAGCCATTTATAGGACATTTAATAACTTTCCCAAACTCCTATGAAAAAATATTCAGCACATTCTGCATTGAATTACTGTACCCAATTTTATATTTTAGGAGTCGGTCCATTTTATACCGACTCCACCAAAATGAGCTCCGACTCCACAACCCTGCTTATCACTGTCCCCAATCTCCTCTTTTTCCTGTCCTGATCTGGCTGTTCACATCACTACAACAACGCTCTTAGAAGCACCCTTGACCAAGCAGCGCCCCTCACCCTCAGAACCTCCAAAACACAGAGTAAAACAGCCCTGGCTCACACCGCAAACTCAACTTCTCCAGCGATGCTCTAGGAGTGCTGAACACGCATGGAGAAAAACCCATCACAGAAGAAGTCTCCAGACTCTTCCGACCACATGCACTAACGACCCCATTCCCTGACATCTCCTCCAGTCGTCACATACAATCATTAATCTCTCCCTCTCCTCGGGCGTTTTCCCATCCTCCTTCAAACACTATCATTACTCCATTACTAAAGAAACCCGCTCTCGACCCATCCTGCACAAACAACTACAGACCAGTCTCCAATCTCCCCTTCATCTCTAAACTTTTGGAACGCCTAGTTTACTCCCGCCTTACCCGTTACCTCTCCACTCACTCCCTCCTAGACCCTTCACAGTCTGGCTTACGCCCCCTACATTCGACTGAAACTGCACATCAAAGTGACCAATGACCTTCTGACAGCAAAACGTAACGGTGACCACTCTCTGCTCATTCTTCATGACCTTTCTGCAGCTTTCGACACTGTTGACCACCATCTCCCACTCTCTAGGCTCCAGTCACTAGGCATTAAGGACACTGCTCTCTCCTGGTTCTCTTCCTATCTCTGACCGATCATTCAGTGTTTTGTTCGCTGGCTCCACTTCATCTCCTCTTCCTCTTGCTGTCGGGGTACCTCAGGGCTCGGTCCTTGCCCCCTTCTCTTCTGTCTCTACATGGCCCCAATTAGTCAGACCATCAGCAGATCTGACTTTCAGTACCATCTTTATGCTGATGACAAACAACTATACACGTCATTCCCAGACCTTACCCCCGCTGTACTACAGAACGCCAGTGACTGTCTGTCCACAGTCTCCAATATCATGTCCGCTCTCTATCTGAAACTCAACCTCTCCAAAACTGAACTTCTTCTGCTCACGGCGTCTACTAACCTCCCTAAATCTGACATTTCCCTCTCCGTGGGTGGTACCATAATAACTCCCCGGCAGCAGGCGCGTTGTCTGGGTGTTATGTCTGACACCAATCTCTCCTTCACATCCCATATACAATCTCTTGCCCGCTCTTGGATCAAGGAAATGCTGTAGATATAGTATATCTTGACTTCAGCAAAGCATTTGACAAAGTATCTTACACCACCGTTATTGAAAAAATGGCTAAGTATGGAATGGACAAGGCAACTGTTAGGTGGATTCATAACTGGCTTAGTGATCGGACCCAAAGAGTGGTTGTAAATGGCTGCACATCCAGTTGGAAGAATGTCTCAAATGGGGTACCACAGGGCTCTGTCCTGGGCCCTGTATTGTTCAACATCTTTATCAACGATTTAGATGAAGGAATTGAGGGTAAACTGATTAAATTTGCTGATGACACAAAGCTAGGAGGGATAGCTAATACTAGAGAAGAGAGAGAGAGGATTCAAACAGATATAAATCATAGAATCATAGAATGGTAGAGTTGGAAGGGACCTCCTGGGCCATCTGGTCCAACCCCCTGCTCAAAGCAGGATTCGCTAAATCATCCCAGTCAGATGTCTGTCCAGCCTCTGTTTGAAGACTTCCATTGAAGGAGAACTCACCACTTCTCGTGGCAGCCTGTTCCACTCATTGATCACTCTGTCAAAAAGTTTTTTCTAATATCTAATCTGTGTCTCCTCCCATTCAGTTTCATCCCATTGCTTCTAGTCTTTCCTTGTGCAAATGAGAATAAAGTTGATCCTTCTACAATGTGACAGCCCTTTAGATATTTGTAGACAGCTATTAAGTCTCCTCTCAGTCTTCTCTTTTGCAAACTAAACATTCCCAAATCCTGCAACCTTTCCTCATAAGACAGGGTTTGCAGACCGGTCACCATTCTGGTCGCTCTTTTCTGAACTTGCTCCAGTTTGTTGATGTCTTTTTTAAAATGTGGTGCCCAAAACTGGACACAGTATTCCAGATGAGGTCTGACCAAAGAGGAGTAGAGGGAAATAATGACTTCACGTGATCTAGACTGTATGCTTCTGTTAATACATCCTAGAATTGCATTTGCCTTTTTTGCTGCTGCATCACACTGTTGACTCATTCAGTCTGTGATCTATTAGTATACCCAAGTCTTTTTCACATGTGCTGTCACTTAGCCCTATTCCTCCCATTCTATATATGCTTTTTTCATTTTTATTGCCCAGATGTAGTACTTTGCATTTCTCCCTGTTAAAAACCATTCTGTTAGTTGCTGCCCACTTCTCCAATTTAAATCTTTTTGAATCCTCTCTCTCTCTTCTCTAGTATTAGCTATCCCTCCAGCTTTGTGTCATCAGCAAATTTAATCAGTTTACCCTCAATTCCTTCATCTAAATCGTTGATAAAGATGTTGAACAATACAGGGCCCAGGACAGAGCCCTGTGGTACCCCACTTGAGACATTCTTCCAACTGGATGTGCAGCCATTTACGACCACTCAGCCAGTTATGAATCCACCTAACAGTTGCCTTGTCCATTCCATACTTAGCCATTTTTTCAATAAGGATTGTATGAGAGACTTTGTCAAATGCTTTGCTGAAGTCAAGATATAGTATATCTACAGCATTTCCTTGATCCACCCAATCAGTGATACCGTCATAGAAGGAAATTAAGTTAGTCTGACATGACTTATTAGTTACAAACCCATGCTGACTCTGTTTGATCACTTCATTCTTATCCAGGTATTGACATACATGTTGTTTAATAATTTGTTCAAAGATCTTTCCTGGTATAGAAGTCAGACTCACCGGCCTATAGTTGCCTGGGTCCACCTTCTTCCCCTTTTTGAAGATAGGAACAACATTTGCTCTTCTCCAGTCTTCTGGCACTTCTCCTGTTCTCCAAGAATTTTCAAAGATTATGGAGAGGGGTTCAAAAATTTCTTCTGCTATCTCCTTCAGTACTCTGGGGTGTAATTCATCTGGACCTGGAGACTTGAATTCATTTAGGTTAGCTAAGTGTTTCCTCACTATCTTTCTGTTTATAGATATCCTGGATTCTTCTATTCCCTTAATAGGACAGTGAATAACAGTTGATGTTACATTTCCTTTCTGAGAGAAAACAGATGCAAAATAGGAATTTAAAAGTTCAGCCTTCTCAACATCCTGTCTTACCATTTCATCATTTTCATCCTGTAAAAATCCTATAGCATCTTTGACTTTTCTTTTACTTTTGACATATCCCCAAAATCCTTTATTATTGCTTTTGACATCTCTTGCAAGCCTCAATTCATTTTCAGCTTTAGCAAATCTGATTTGTGCCCTGCAGGTTCTGCAGACAGCATTATATTCTTCTTTAGATATGCCTCCCTCTTTCCATTTTATAAACATTTTTTTCTTCCTTTTTAGCATGTGCTTAAGTTCTGTGTTCATCCATCCTGGTTTCCTTAAATGCTTCCTATTCTTCCCTCTTTTCGGAATTGTTAACAACTGTGCTTTGAGAATTTCATTTTTCAAGATTTCCCATCCTTCCTGGACATTTTTGTCTTTAAGGATATCCAGCCATTGGATCCCTCCAATTCTCTTTCTGAATCCCTTAAAATCTGCCTTTCTGAAATCTAACCTTGACGTCTGAGTCTTCACAGGTCTTCTGCCTCTAGTTATCCAAAATTCTAAAATAGCATGGTCGCTACCTCCTAGGGTCCCAGCCACTTTTACCTCCTCAACCATTCCCTCCCTGTTTATAAGGATTAGATCCAAGGTAGCAGTTCCCCTTGTTTTCTCCCCTACCTTTTGGAAGATAAAGTTGTCAGCAAGAGAGGATAAGAATTTCCTTGACCTGTTAGTTTTGCCTGAGAGAGATTCCCAACAAATGTCTGGATAGTTGAAATCTCCCATGACAACTATGTCATATTTTTTGGAGAACTTGGCCATTTGATGCATAAAGAGTTCATCCATATCTTCAGCTTGCACAGGCGGCCAGTAGTAAATGCCTACAATGGTGTCCTTTCCATTGTTCTGTCCTTGTATTCTTACCCAAACAGTTTCCACAGAACTCCCAGTCTCTGAAGCTTGGATCTCTGTGCAGATATACGCGTTTCTAACATACAATGCGACACCCCCTCCTCGTTTATCAAGTCTGTTTCTTGCAAATAAGTTGTATCCTTCTAGTCTTGTATTCCAATCATGTGTATTGTCCCACCAAGTTTCAGTGATTCCAATGACATCATATTTCTTTTCCTGTGTTAGTAGTTCCAATTCTCCTTGTTTGTTGCCCATGCTTTGTGCATTAGTATAGAAACATTTTAGTTTGTGATTGGTTTCTCTTTCTCCAATATTTTTATTTACTGGAGCAGTGGGCAGCAACTAACAGAATGGTTTTTAACAGGGAGAAATGCAAAGTACTACATCTGGGCAATAAAAATGAAAAAAGCATATATAGAATGGGAGGAATAGGGCTAAGTGACAGCACATGTGAAAAAGACTTGGGTATACTAATAGATCACAGACTGAATATGAGTCAACAGTGTGATGCAGCAGCAAAAAAGGCAAATGCAATTCTAGGATGTATTAACAGAAGCATACAGTCTAGATCACGTGAAGTCATTATTTCCCTCTACTCCTCTTTGGTCAGACCTCATCTGGAATATTGTGTCCAGTTTTGGGCACCACATTTTAAAAAAGACATCAACAAACTGGAGCAAGTTCAGAAAAGAGCGACCAGAATGGTGACCGGTCTGCAAACCCTGTCTTATGAGGAAAGGTTGCAGGATTTGGGAATGTTTAGTTTGCAAAAGAGAAGACTGAGAGGAGACTTAATAGCTGTCTACAAATATCTCAAGGGCTGTCACATTGTAGAAGGATCAACTTTATTCTCATTTGCACAAGGAAAGACTAGAAGCAATGGGATGAAACTGAATGGGAGGAGACACAGATTAGATATTAGAAAAAACTTTTTGACAGTTAGAGTGATCAATAAGTGGAACAAGCTGCCACGAGAAGTGGTGAGTTCTCCTTCAATGGAAGTCTTCAAACAGAGGCTGGACAGACATCTGACTGGGATGATTTAGCGAATCCTGCTTTGAGCAGGGGGTTGGACCAGATGGCCCAGGAGGTCCCTTCCAACTCTACGATTCTTGCCGCTTACACCTCAAGAACATCTCTAGAATCCGCCCTTTTCTCACCATGGAAACAACAAAAACCCTCACTGTCGCATTGATCCAGTCCCACCTGGATTACTGCAACGCTCTATTAATTGGCCTCCCCGTAAATCAACTATCCCCTCTCCAGTCCATACTTAATGCAGCGGACAGGGTCATCTATCTGGGTAATCGGTACTCGGACAAGTCTGCTTTTCAGTCCTTACACTGGCTGCCCATTCATTATAGGATCCAATTCAAAGTACTTGTTCTCACCCACAAAGCTCTCCACAGTGCAGCACCCCCCTACATCTCCTCCCTCATTTCTGTCTATCGGCCTTACCGACCGCTTCGCTCTGCCAACGACTTTCGACTCACCTCTGCACTAATCCGTACCTCACATTCCAAGACTTCTCCCGCACTGCGCCAATCCTCTGGAATGCTCTACCCCAAGAAATTGGGACTACCCACAACTTGCAGTTTTAGGCGCTCCCTCAAAACATCTGTTCAGAGCGGCCCATCACGTTCACTAATCACAGTCATTCTATGTGTAAGTGTGCGTGTGTAGCCCATTCACTATCTCCATCCCTCACTCCCACAAGATGGCTGGACCGTCACTGTATATACACACCTGTACTCTATCTCTCCCACCTCATTGTAGACTGTAAGCTCTCACCAGCAGGGGCGGCTGATTGTGCTTTAATTACTGTATTGTTAACGTTGTTACTTATGACTTGTGTTTGAAACTGTTAAACTGTAAAGCGCTGCGGAATATGTTGGCGCTATATAAATAAAGATTGTTATTACTATTTTTTTTTTAGGGACCAAATCACATTTGAAGTCACTTTGAGGGGTCTATATGATAGAAAATACCCAGAAAATACCCAAAAGCGACACCATTCTAAAAACTGCACCTCTCAAGGTGCTCAAAATCACATTTAAGAAGTTTATTAACCCTTCAGGTGCTTCACTGGAAGTTTTGGAATTTAAAAAAAAAAATAAAAAAAAAATTTAACATTAACTTTTTCAGAAACAATGTAATCCAGATCCATTTTGTTTTATTTTACCAAGGGTAACAGGAGAAATTTTACCCCAAAAGATGTTGTACAATTTGTCCTGAGTGCGCCGATACCTGATATGTGGTGGGGAACCACTGTTTGGGCGCATGGCAGAGCTCAGAAGGGAAGGAGCGCAGTTTGAATTTTTAATTCAAAATTGGCTGGAATTGAGATCAGACGCCATGTTGCATTTGGAGAGCCCCTGATGTGCCCAAACAGTGGAAACCCCCAATTATAACCCCAACCCGAACCCCAACACACCCCTAACCCTAATCTCAGCCCTAACTCTAACCCTAGCCCTAATGGAAATAAATACATTTTTTTATTTTATTATTTTTCCCTAACTAAGGGGGTGATAACGGGGGGTTTGATTTACTATTTATGGCGGTTTTTATGTTTGGCGGCTGTCACACGCTAAAAGACACTTTTTATTGTAAGAACAGTTTTTGAATCACCACATATTGAGAGCTATAATTTTTCCGTATTTTGACCCACCGAGTCACGTGAGGTCTTATTTTTTGCGGGACGAGTTGACGTTTTTATTGGTGCCATTTTCGGGCACATTACTTTTTTTGATCGCTTTTTATTCCGATTTTTGGGAGACAGAATGAACAAAAACCAGCGTTTCATGAATTTCTTTTGGGGGGGTGCGTTTACGCCGTTCCGCGTGCGGTAAAATTGATAAAGCGGTTTTATTCTTCGGGTCAGTACGGTTACAGCGATACCTCATTTAGGTCGTTTTTTTATGTTTTGTCGGTTTTATACAATAAAAACTTTTATATAAAAAATAATTATTTTTGCATCGTTTTATTCTGCGAGCTATAACTTTTTTATTTTTTCGCTGATGACGGCTCGTTTTTTTGCGGTACAAGATGACGTTTTTAGCGGTACCATGGATATTTATATGCGTCTTTTTGATTGCGCGTTATGGCACTTTTTGTTTGGTGGTATGATAAAGCATTGCTTTGCCTTTTTTTAATGGTGTTCACTGAAGGGGTTAACTAGTAGCACAGTTTTGTAAGGCGGGTCGTTACGGACGATACTAAATATGTGGACTTTCATTGTTTAGATATTTTTAATTCAAATATTGATATAATGATAAAATAGAATAATTTTTTATATTTCATTCTTCCTTTTATACTTTGTCCCACTATGGGACACTCATTGTTTGCAGGCTGATCGCTTCTATAGCGAGCAGATAAGCAGTATCGCCATGCCATGTAAGCTGTCAGCGCTGCAGCTTCTATACACTGACCTGAGCTCTGGTAACCCAGGTGTCGTCATGACATCGGGTTACCATGGGAGCGACTGGGACCCTGCGTCATGCCGCGGGGGTCTCTAATCCAAAGGCAGAGCGGGCTGTCAGAGATGCCTGCTCCCGGCACGCTGCAATCATGTTTGATCGCAGTGTTCCAGGGATAAAGTGTCAGGAGCGCTCCATGACCGCTACTGGCACTTAGTGCCGGGTGTGAGCTTTGAGAAACAGCTGACACTCAGCTGCGATCCACCGCGCTCCCCCCTGAGCGCGGCTGATCGGTATGATGTACTATCCCGTCCATGGTCATAAGGGCCCAGGACACATGGACGGAATAGTATGTCCAATGTCACAAAGGGGTTAAGAGAAAACAAAATTAAGACTTTGGAGCGGCCTAGTCAAAGTCCTGACCTTAATCCGATTGAGATGCTGAGGCCTTAGAAAGGCGGTTCATGCTCGGAAACTTCCAACGTGGCCGAATTACAACAACTCTGCAGAAAGGAGCAGCCAAAACTCCTCCAGAGCGCTGTGAGACTCATCGCCAGTTATCACAGGCTCGGAATAGTAGCTGCTGCTAAGGGCGGCCCAACCAGTCATTAGGGTTAGGGCCAGTCACTTTCTCACACAGGGACCTGGAGGTTTGGATTTCTTATATCCTGAATAATAAAGACCTTCATTTATAAACTGCATCTTGTGAATATTAGAATAAGACAAGACATCTATACAGCGATCAGAAACATTCAAGTGTGACAAACAATCTATGGAGGGGACCACCGATGTATGGAGAAGGGGGGGATAATATATGGAGACCACCGATGTATGGAGGAGGGGATAATATATAAAGGAGACCACCGATATATGGAGAAGGGGGAATAATGGAGGAGACCACCAATGTATGGAGAAGGGGTGATAATATATGGAGGAGACCACCGATGTATGGAGAAGGGGGGGATAATATATGGAGACCACCGATGTATGGAGAAGGGGGGGATAATATATGGAGGAGACCACCGATGTATGGAGAAGGGGGGGATAATATATGGAGGAGACCACCGATGTATGGAGAAGGGGGGGATAATCTATGGAGGAGACCACCGATGTATGGAGGAGGGGATAATATATAAAGGAGACCACCGATATATGGAGAAGGGGGGATAATGGAGGAGACCACCAATGTATGGAGAAGGGGTGATAATATATGGAGGAGACCACCGATGTATGGAGGGGGGGGGATAATATATGGAGGAGACCACCGATGTATGGAGAAGGGGGGATAATATATGGAGGAGACCACCGATGTATGGAGAAGGGGGGATAATATATGGAGGAGACCACCAATGTATGGAGAAGGGGGGGATAATATATGGAGGAGACCACCAATGTATGGAGAAGGGGTGATAATATATGGAGGAGACCACCGATGTATGGAGGGGGGGGGGGGATAATATATGGAGGAGACCACCGATGTATGGAGGGGGGGATAATATATGGAGGAGACCACCGATGTATGGAGAAGGGGTGATAATATATGGAGGAGACCACCGATGTATGGAGGGGGGGCATAATATATGGAGGAGACCACCGATGTATGGAGGGGGGGGGGATAATATATGGAGGAGACCACCGATGTATGGAGGGGGGGGATAATATATGGAGGAGACCACCGATGTATGGAGGGGGGGGGGGGTTAATATATGGAGGAGACCACCGATGAATGGAGGGGGGGGTAATATATGGAGGAGACCACCGATGTATGGAGGGGGGGGTAATATATGGAGGAGACCACCGATGTATGGAGAAGGTGGGATAATATATGGAGGAGACCACCGATGTATGGAGGGGGGGGATAATATATGGAGGAGACCACCGATGTATGGAGGGGGGGGATAATATATGGAGGAGACCACCGATGTATGGAGGGGGGGGATAATATATGGAGGAGACCACCGATGTATGGAGGGGGGGCATAATATATGGAGGAGACCACCGATGTATGGAGGGGGGGGTAATATATGGAGGAGACCACCGATGTATGGAGGGGGGGGGGTAATATATGGAGGAGACCACCGATGTATGGAGGGGGGGGGGTAATATATGGAGGAGACCACCGATGTATGGAGGGGGGGGGGTAATATATGGAGGAGACCACCGATGTATGGAGAAGGGGGGGATAATCTATGGAGGAGACCACCGATGTATGGAGGAGGGGATAATATATAAAGGAGACCACCGATGTATGGAGGGCGGGGATAATATATGGAGGAGACCACCGATATATGGAGAAGGGAGGGGGGGATAATATATGGAGGAGACCACTGATTGTACGGAGAAGGGGGGGATATATGAGGGAAAACAGGACTATTGTAGGAGAATCTGCTCCCGAAGTGGAGCTTGTCCCACATGTGCAGCCAGACACGTTCTGAGGCAGATTCACGCATTGTACCTTGTAAAAACAGAATATACACAGTGTGACCAGCGTCCTGCTCTCCTGACATACTCTGTGCTGCGTGGTCTTACCGGGCTGGTAGGAATCTGGGGTCTCTTCAACACTTGGACGCCGCTCAGAATCTCGGGGCTATTGTCAGTCTGTGGTGTAACGAGGATTCAATGACACACGGAGCACAAAGCACGAAGACCCCCCAAGACGCCATCCTGCACCGACACCGAGGAACGAACACTGGGGAAACAAAGGAGAACACAACTGCTGAAACACTCTACGCTGCTGAGGGGCCGCTACTCCCCCAGACCGCTCCACCCCCGCGCCACGCCGGGCCCCGGACCGCTCCACCCCCGCGCCACGCCGGGCCCCGGACCGCTCCACCCCCGCGCCACGCCGGGCACCGGACCGCTCCACCCCCGCGCCACGCCGGGCACCGGACCGCTCCTCCCCCGCGCCACGCCGGGCACCGGACCGCTCCTCCCCCGCGCCACGCCGGGCACCGGACCGCTCCTCCCCCGCGCCACGCCGGGCACCGGACCGCTCCTCCCCCGCGCCACGCCCCGGACCGCTCCTCCCCCGCGCCACGCCCCGGACCGCTCCTCCCCCGCGCCACGCCGGCTCCCTGCTGTGAATGAAATGAGCCGGCTCTGCAGGGTGAATGAGCCGTTTTTTGTTTTTTTTTTTCCTGGCGCCTCAGCAGCTTATCAGACCCAGCTTACTGACTGTGACTCATCTGGGGGAGGAGCAGTCAGGAGAGGACTGTGAATAAATGCAGGGGAGTTAACCCTTCAGTCCCAAATATACACTGCCAGTTCCTCCATGGCATATATGGCATAGAGGGACTCAGCACATCGTCATCATCATCTGCAATGACCTGTGCGTTACCGTTAGTCCCGAATAAAGATCTACTTCACGGTCCCCTCCTCCATGGCGTATACATACAGTATATGGTCTGTGCAGGAGGAGAGGCTCCGCACATTGTTTGGTATATCATCTTCTCATAGTGTTCGGCCGGGTTCACATTGCGTTAATGGCCCTGCGTTCAATGGGATCCGTCACATAGCAAGCGGCACTAACGCTATGTAACGGCCGCGTTAACGCACCCATTGGCTGCAATGCTACTAGCGCATCCAAACGGATGCCAAAATGGGCATGATGCGTTACTTCATGACGCCCACCCCCCGACTGCTGCAGACCGCGTTCAAGGGGACGTCATGACGTAACGCATCATGCCGATTTTGGATGCGTTAGTAGCATTGCAGCCACAGGGGGCGTTACCGCATCTGCTACACAGCGTTAGTGCCGCTACGTAACGTTGAACGCAGGGCCGGGAGGATTCAGGACAGCACTACAGGGAGGAGGACAGACGGCGGCAGGTGTTGCTGCTAAGGGCCCATACTCACTAGCGAGACAGTCGCGTGATTCTCGTGTGAGTCTCTCGCATGGAAACCCGGCGCTGCCGCCGGCACTCGGACCGGAGCGTGCGGCTACATGTACTTCTATGCAGTCACCCCCTCCGGTCCGAGTGCCGGCGGCAGCGCCGGGTTTCCATGCGAGAGACTCACACGAGAATCACGCGACTCTCTCGCTAGTGAGTGTGAGACCTAAGGGTGAGGGAAGTAATATAAAGTGATTTTAGGTAAAGCCTGTGGAGAGATCACGTCCGGCCCCAATCACTATATAGGGGTAAGCTGGTGTCACACTTGCATATTTTGGCTGCACACGGGTCCGTTTTCGGCTCCATTGACTCAGTGGTGACGGATGGGACTGTGCGTACAGGTGTCACCGTTTTCCCACGGATCGCTGTGTCTGCATATTTTATCAGATGCACAAAAACGCAACTTGTTGCAGTTTTGTATCATCTGGAAAACACACAGGGACACGCTCGGATCTGCGGCTACAGGTCTGGAATTAACATGGAGCTCTATGGAGCACGGATCCAGGACAACACAGATCCATGTGCAGGGATCCGCTTTGCGGCACCGAGCATGCTCAGAAGCGAGGGATGTGCTGTCAGGGATTTTCTATGTATGGGACCAGTCTGCAGACATAATCTAGACTATGCCGCATGCTGCTCTGTCATACAGTGATCTCTCCCGCCTCACAAGAAGGGCTGGTGCCCCGTGTTACAGTGTGGTAATGATAATAACATGTATTGGGAGCCTGTATATGACATGGGGGCACCTGGTTAAGGGCTGCACAAGTGGGGCTGCGTTCACACTAGCGCTGTGGTACGGTGCGTTATGATGCATCCTGATCCCGATCACATCCCTATACTTAACATAGGGAGGCACGGAGCTGCGTTTGCATCAGGATTCATCATGTGCACCGACATAACACAACATTTACTAATTCACAACGCACATGAACAAAAAATGCCACAACACATGGTAACACTACAACCGAGGAGGAGCCGGGCCTGATCACAAGAGCTGACAATCTGAGGACACAGCAATGCGTCACTAGATCCTTATACAGGGGTATAATGAGGCCTCACTGTACAGGAGAGACCGGAGCGAGGAGCAGGGGCCTGATCACAAGAGCTGACAATCTGAGGAGACAGCAATGCTGAATAACAGTCTAGACTGTGTCACTATATCCTTATACAGGGGTATAATGAGGCCTCACTGTACAGGAGAGACCGGAGCGAGGAGCGGGGGCCTGATCACAAGAGCTGACAATCTGAGGAGACAGCAATGCTGAATAACAGTCTACACTGCGTCACTAGATCCTTATACAGGGGTATAATGAGGCCTCACTGTACAGGAGAGACCGGAGCGAGGAGCAGAGGCCTGATCACAAGAGCTGACAATCTGAGGAGACAGCAATGCTGAATAACAGTCTACACTGCGTCACTAGATCCTTATACAGGGGTATAATGAGGCCTCACTGTACAGGAGAGACCGGAGCGAGGAGCAGAGGCCTGATCACAAGAGCTGACAATCTGAGGAGACAGCAATGCTGAATAACAGTCTACACTGCGTCACTAGATCCTTATACAGGGGTATAATGAGGCCTCACTGTACAGGAGAGACCGGAGCGAGGAGCAGGGGCCTGATCACAAGAGCTGACAATCTGAGGAGACAGCAATGCTGAATAACAGTCTACACTGCGTCACTAGATCCTTATACAGGGGTATAATGAGGCCTCACTGTACAGGAGAGACCGGAGCGAGGAGCAGGGACCTGATCACAGGAGCTGACAATCTGAGGAGACAGCAATGCTGAATAACAGTCTACACTGCGTCACTAGATCCTTATACAGGGGTATAATGAGGCCTCACTGTACAGGAGAGACCGGAGCGAGGAGCGGGGTCCTGATCACAAGAGCTGACAATCTGAGGACACAGCAATGCTGAATAACAGTCTACACTGCGTCACTAGATCCTTATACAGGGGTATAATGAGGCCTCACTGTACAGGAGAGACCGGAGCGAGGAGCAGGGACCTGATCACAGGAGCTGACAATCTGAGGAGACAGCAATGCTGAATAACAGTCTACACTGCGTCACTAGATCCTTATACAGGGGTATAATGAGGCCTCACTGTACAGGAGAGACCGGAGCGAGGAGCGGGGTCCTGATCACAAGAGCTGACAATCTGAGGAAACAGCAATGCTGAATAACAGTCTACACTGCGTCACTAGATCCTTATACAGGGGTATAATGAGGCCTCACTGTACAGGAGAGACCGGAGCGAGGAGCAGAGGCCTGATCACAAGAGATGACAATCTGAGGAGACAGCAATGCTGAATAACAGTCTACACTGCGTCACTAGATCCTTATACAGGGATATAATGAGACCTCACTGTACAGGAGAGACCGGAGCGAGGAGCAGGGGCCTGATCACAAGAGATGACAATCTGAGGAGACAGCAATGCTGAATAACAGTCTACACTGCGTCACTAGATCCTTATACAGGGGTATAATGAGGCCTCACTGTACAGGAGAGACCGGAGCGAGGAGCAGGGGCCTGATCACAAGAGCTGACAATCTGAGGAGACAGCAATGCTGAATAACAGTCTACACTGCGTCACTAGATCCTTATACAGGAGTATAATGAGGCCTCACTGTACAGGAGAGACCGGAGCGAGGAGCAGAGGCCTGATCACAAGAGCTGACAATCTGAGGAGACAGCAATGCTGAATAACAGTCTACACTGCGTCACTAGATCCTTATACAGGAGTATAATGAGGCCTCACTGTACAGGAGAGACCGGAGCGAGGAGCGGGGGCCTGATCACAAGAGCTGACAATCTGAGGAGACAGCAATGCTGAATAACAGTCTACACTGCGTCACCAGATCCTTATACAGGGGTATAATGAGGCCTCACTGTACAGGAGAGACCGGAGCGAGGAGCAGGGGCCTGATCACAAGAGCTGACAATCTGAGGAGACAGCAATGCTGAATAACAGTCTACACTGCGTCACTAGATCCTTATACAGGGGTATAATGAGGCCTCACTGTACAGGAGAGACCGGAGCGAGGAGCGGGGGCCTGATCACAAGAGCTGACAATCTGAGGAGACAGCAATGCTGAATAACAGTCTACACTGCGTCACCAGATCCTTATACAGGGGTATAATGAGGCCTCACTGTACAGGAGAGACCGGAGCGAGGAGCAGGGGCCTGATCACAAGAGCTGACAATCTGAGGAGACAGCAATGCTGAATAACAGTCTACACTGCGTCACTAGATCCTTATACAGGGGTATAATGAGGCCTCACTGTACAGGAGAGACCGGAGCGAGGAGCAGAGGCCTGATCACAAGAGCTGACAATCTGAGGAGACAGCAATGCTGAATAACAGTCTACACTGCGTCACCAGATCCTTATACAGGGGTATAATGAGGCCTCACTGTACAGGAGAGACCGGAGCGAGGAGCAGGGGCCTGATCACAAGAGCTGACAATCTGAGGAGACAGCAATGCTGAATAACAGTCTACACTGCGTCACTAGATCCTTATACAGGGGTATAATGAGGCCTCACTGTACAGGAGAGACCGGAGCGAGGAGCAGAGGCCTGATCACAAGAGCTGACAATCTGAGGAGACAGCAATGCTGAATAACAGTCTACACTGCGTCACCAGATCCTTATACAGGGGTATAATGAGGCCTCACTGTACAGGAGAGACCGGAGCGAGGAGCAGGGGCCTGATCACAAGAGCTGACAATCTGAGGAGACAGCAATGCTGAATAACAGTCTACACTGCGTCACTAGATCCTTATACAGGGGTATAATGAGGCCTCACTGTACAGGAGAGACCGGAGCGAGGAGCAGAGGCCTGATCACAAGAGCTGACAATCTGAGGAGACAGCAATGCTGAATAACAGTCTACACTGCGTCACTAGATCCTTATACAGGGGTATAATGAGGCCTCACTGTACAGGAGAGACCGGAGCGAGGAGCAGGTGCCTGATCACAAGAGCTGACAATCTGAGGACACAGCAATGCTGAATAACAGTCTACACTGCGTCACTAGATCCTTATACAGGGGTATAATGAGGCCTCACTGTACAGGAGAGACCGGAGCGAGGAGCAGGGGCCTGATCACAAGAGCTGACAATCTGAGGAGACAGCAATGCTGAATAACAGTCTACACTGCGTCACTAGATCCTTATACAGGAGTATAATGAGGCCTCACTGTACAGGAGAGACCGGAGCGAGGAGCAGAGGCCTGATCACAAGAGCTGACAATCTGAGGAGACAGCAATGCTGAATAACAGTCTACACTGCGTCACTAGATCCTTATACAGGGGTATAATGAGGCCTCACTGTACAGGAGAGACCGGAGCGAGGAGCAGAGGCCTGATCACAAGAGCTGACAATCTGAGGAGACAGCAATGCTGAATAACAGTCTACACTGCGTCACTAGATCCTTATACAGGAGTATAATGAGGCCTCACTGTACAGGAGAGACCGGAGCGAGGAGCAGAGGCCTGATCACAAGAGCTGACAATCTGAGGAGACAGCAATGCTGAATAACAGTCTACACTGCGTCACTAGATCCTTATACAGGAGTATAATGAGACCTCACTGTACAGGAGAGACCGGAGCGAGGAGCAGGGGCCTGATCACAAGAGCTGACAATCTGAGGACACAGCAATGCTGAATAACAGTCTACACTGCGTCACTAGATCCTTATACAGGGGTATAATGAGGCCTCACTGTACAGGAGAGACCGGAGCGAGGAGCAGGGGCCTGATCACAAGAGCTGACAATCTGAGGACACAGCAATGCTGAATAACAGTCTACACTGCGTCACCAGATCCTTATACAGGGGTATAATGAGGCATCACTGTACAGGAGAGACCGGAGCGAGGAGCAGAGGCCTGATCACAAGAGCTGACAATCTGAGGAGACAGCAATGCTGAATAACAGTCTACACTGCGTCACTAGATCCTTATACAGGGGTATAATGAGACCTCACTGTACAGGAGAGACCGGAGCGAAGAGCAGGGGCCTGATCACAAGAGCTGACAATCTGAGGACACAGCAATGCTGAATAACAGTCTACACTGCGTCACTAGATCCTTATACAGGGGTATAATGAGGCCTCACTGTACAGGAGAGACCGGAGCGAGGAGCAGAGGCCTGATCACAAGAGCTGACAATCTGAGGACACAGCAATGCTGAATAACAGTCTACACTGCGTCACTAGATCCTTATACAGGGGTATAATGAGGTCTCACTGTACAGGAGAGACCGGAGCGAGGAGCAGAGGCCTGATCACAAGAGCTGACAATCTGAGGAGACAGCAATGCTGAATAACAGTCTACACTGCGTCACTAGATCCTTATACAGGGGTATAATGAGGCCTCACTGTACAGGAGAGACCGGAGCGAGGAGCAGAGGCCTGATCACAAGAGCTGACAATCTGAGGAGACAGCAATGCTGAATAACAGTCTACACTGCGTCACTAGATCCTTATACAGGGGTATAATGAGGCCTCACTGTACAGGAGAGACCGGAGCGAGGAGCAGGGGCCTGATCACAAGAGCTGACAATCTGAGGAGACAGCAATGCTGAATAACAGTCTACACTGCGTCACTAGATCCTTATACAGGGGTATAATGAGGCCTCACTGTACAGGAGAGACCGGAGCGAGGAGCAGGGGCCTGATCACAAGAGCTGACAATCTGAGGACACAGCAATGCTGAATAACAGTCTACACTGCATCACTAGATCCTTATACAGGAGTATAATGAGACCTCACTGTACAGGAGAGACCGGAGCGAGGAGCAGGGGCCTGATCACAAGAGCTGACAATCTGAGGAGACAGCAATGCTGAATAACAGTCTACACTGCGTCACTAGATCCTTATACAGGGGTATAATGAGGCCTCACTGTACAGGAGAGACCGGAGCGAGGAGCAGGGGCCTGATCACAAGAGCTGACAATCTGAGGAGACAGCAATGCTGAATAACAGTCTACACTGCGTCACTAGATCCTTATACAGGGGTATAATGAGGCCTCACTGTACAGGAGAGACCGGAGCGAGGAGCAGGGACCTGATCACAGGAGCTGACAATCTGAGGAGACAGCAATGCTGAATAACAGTCTACACTGCGTCACTAGATCCTTATACAGGGGTATAATGAGGCCTCACTGTACAGGAGAGACCGGAGCGAGGAGCGGGGTCCTGATCACAAGAGCTGACAATCTGAGGAAACAGCAATGCTGAATAACAGTCTACACTGCATCACTAGATCCTTATACAGGGGTATAATGAGGCCTCACTGTACAGGAGAGACCGGAGCGAGGAGCAGAGGCCTGATCACAAGAGCTGACAATCTGAGGAGACAGCAATGCTGAATAACAGTCTACACTGCGTCACTAGATCCTTATACAGGGGTATAATGAGGCCTCACTGTACAGGAGAGACCGGAGCGAGGAGCAGAGGCCTGATCACAAGAGATGACAATCTGAGGAGACAGCAATGCTGAATAACAGTCTACACTGCGTCACTAGATCCTTATACAGGGGTATAATGAGGCCTCACTGTACAGGAGAGACCGGAGCGAGGAGCAGGGGCCTGATCACAAGAGCTGACAATCTGAGGAGACAGCAATGCTGAATAACAGTCTACACTGTGTCACTAGATCCTTATACAGGGGTATAATAAGGCCTCACTGTACAAGAGAGACCGGAGCGAGGAGCAGGGGCCTGATCACAAGAGCTGACAATCTGAGGAGACAGCAATGCTGAATAACAGTCTACACTGCATCACTAGATCCTTATACAGGGGTATAATGAGACCTCACTGTACAGGAGAGACCGGAGCGAGGAGCGGGGGCCTGATCACAAGAGCTGACAATCTGAGGAGACAGCAATGCTGAATAACAGTCTACACTGCGTCACTAGATCCTTATACAGGAGTATAATGAGGCCTCACTGTACAGGAGAGACCGGAGCGAGGAGCAGAGGCCTGATCACAAGAGCTGACAATCTGAGGAGACAGCAATGCTGAATAACAGTCTACACTGCGTCACTAGATCCTTATACAGGAGTATAATGAGGCCTCACTGTACAGGAGAGACCGGAGCGAGGAGCGGGGGCCTGATCACAAGAGCTGACAATCTGAGGAGACAGCAATGCTGAATAACAGTCTACACTGCGTCACCAGATCCTTATACAGGGGTATAATGAGGCCTCACTGTACAGGAGAGACCGGAGCGAGGAGCGGGGGCCTGATCACAAGAGCTGACAATCTGAGGAGACAGCAATGCTGAATAACAGTCTACACTGCGTCACTAGATCCTTATACAGGGGTATAATGAGGCCTCACTGTACAGGAGAGACCGGAGCGAGGAGCAGGGGCCTGATCACAAGAGCTGACAATCTGAGGAGACAGCAATGCTGAATAACAGTCTACACTGCGTCACTAGATCCTTATACAGGGGTATAATGAGGCCTCACTGTACAGGAGAGACCGGAGCGAGGAGCAGAGGCCTGATCACAAGAGCTGACAATCTGAGGAGACAGCAATGCTGAATAACAGTCTACACTGCGTCACTAGATCCTTATACAGGAGTATAATGAGGCCTCACTGTACAGGAGAGACCGGAGCGAGGAGCAGGGGCCTGATCACAAGAGCTGACAATCTGAGGAGACAGCAATGCTGAATAACAGTCTACACTGCGTCACCAGATCCTTATACAGGGGTATAATGAGGCCTCACTGTACAGGAGAGACCGGAGCGAGGAGCAGAGGCCTGATCACAAGAGCTGACAATCTGAGGAGACAGCAATGCTGAATAACAGTCTACACTGCGTCACTAGATCCTTATACAGGAGTATAATGAGGCCTCACTGTACAGGAGAGACCGGAGCGAGGAGCAGAGGCCTGATCACAAGAGCTGACAATCTGAGGACACAGCAATGCTGAATAACAGTCTACACTGCGTCACTAGATCCTTATACAGGGGTATAATGAGGCCTCACTGTACAGGAGAGACCGGAGCGAGGAGCGGGGCCTGATCACAAGAGCTGACAATCTGAGGGAACAGCAATGGTGAATAACAGTCTACACTGCGTCACTAGATCCTTATACAGGAGTATAATGAGACCTCACTGTACAGGAGAGACCGGAGCGAGGAGCAGGGGCCTGATCACAAGAGCTGACAATCTGAGGAGACAGCAATGCTGAATAACAGTCTACACTGCGTCACTAGATCCTTATACAGGGGTATAATGAGGCCTCACTGTACAGGAGAGACCGGAGCGAGGAGCAGGGGCCTGATCACAAGAGCTGACAATCTGAGGAGACAGCAATGCTGAATAACAGTCTACACTGCGTCACTAGATCCTTATACAGGGGTATAATGAGGCCTCACTGTACAGGAGAGACCGGAGCGAGGAGCAGGGGCCTGATCACAAGAGCTGACAATCTGAGGAGACAGCAATGCTGAATAACAGTCTACACTGCGTCACTAGATCCTTATACAGGAGTATAATGAGACCTCACTGTACAGGAGAGACCGGAGCGAGGAGCAGAGGCCTGATCACAAGAGCTGACAATCTGAGGAGACAGCAATGCTGAATAACAGTCTACACTGCGTCACTAGATCCTTATACAGGGGTATAATGAGGCCTCACTGTACAGGAGAGACCGGAGCGAGGAGCAGGGGCCTGATCACAAGAGCTGACAATCTGAGGAGACAGCAATGCTGAATAACAGTCTACACTGCGTCACTAGATCCTTATACAGGAGTATAATGAGACCTCACTGTACAGGAGAGACCGGAGCGAGGAGCAGAGGCCTGATCACAAGAGCTGACAATCTGAGGAGACAGCAATGCTGAATAACAGTCTACACTGCGTCACTAGATCCTTATACAGGAGTATAATGAGACCTCACTGTACAGGAGAGACCGGAGCGAGGAGCAGGGGCCGGATCACAAGAGCTGACAATCTGAGGACACAGCAATGCTGAATAACAGTCTACACTGCGTCACCAGATCCTTATACAGGGGTATAATGAGGCATCACTGTACAGGAGAGACCGGAGCGAGGAGCAGAGGCCTGATCACAAGAGCTGACAATCTGAGGACACAGCAATGCTGAATAACAGTCTACACTGCGTCACTAGATCCTTATACAGGGGTATAATGAGGTCTCACTGTACAGGAGAGACCGGAGCGAGGAGCAGAGGCCTGATCACAAGAGCTGACAATCTGAGGAGACAGCAATGCTGAATAACAGTCTACACTGCGTCACTAGATCCTTATACAGGGGTATAATGAGGCCTCACTGTACAGGAGAGACCGGAGCGAGGAGCAGGGGCCTGATCACAAGAGCTGACAATCTGAGGAGACAGCAATGCTGAATAACAGTCTACACTGCGTCACTAGATCCTTATACAGGGGTATAATGAGGCCTCACTGTACAGGAGAGACCGGAGCGAGGAGCAGGGCCTGATCACAAGAGCTGACAATCTGAGGACACAGCAATGCTGAATAACAGTCTACACTGCGTCACTAGATCCTTATACAGGGATATAATGAGGCCTCACTGTACAGGAGAGACCGGAGCGAGGAGCAGAGGCCTGATCACAAGAGCTGACAATCTGAGGAGACAGCAATGCTGAATAACAGTCTACACTGCGTCACTAGATCCTTATACAGGGGTATAATGAGGCCTCACTGTACAGGAGAGACCGGAGCGAGGAGCAGGGCCTGATCACAAGAGCTGACAATCTGAGGACACAGCAATGCTGAATAACAGTCTACACTGCGTCACTAGATCCTTATACAGGGATATAATGAGGCCTCACTGTACAGGAGAGACCGGAGCGAGGAGCAGAGGCCTGATCACAAGAGCTGACAATCTGAGGAGACAGCAATGCTGAATAACAGTCTACACTGCGTCACTAGATCCTTATACAGGAGTATAATGAGGCCTCACTGTACAGGAGAGACCGGAGCGAGGAGCAGGGGCCTGATCACAAGAGCTGACAATCTGAGGAGACAGCAATGCTGAATAACAGTCTACACTGCGTCACTAGATCCTTATACAGGGGTATAATGAGGCCTCACTGTACAGGAGAGACCGGAGCGAGGAGCAGAGGCCTGATCACAAGAGCTGACAATCTGAGGAGACAGCAATGCTGAATAACAGTCTACACTGCGTCACTAGATCCTTATACAAGGGTATAATGAGGCCTCACTGTACAGGAGAGACCGGAGCGAGGAGCCGGGCCTGATCACAAGAGCTGACAATCTGAGGAGACAGCAATGCTGAATAACAGTCTACACTGCGTCACTAGATCCTTATACAGGAGTATAATGAGGCCTCACTGTACAGGAGAGACCGGAGCGAGGAGCAGGGGCCTGATCACAAGAGCTGACAATCTGAGGACACAGCAATGCTGAATAACAGTCTACACTGCGTCACTAGATCCTTATACAGGGGTATAATGAGGCCTCACTGTACAGGAGAGACCGGAGCGAGGAGCAGAGGCCTGATCACAAGAGCTGACAATCTGAGGACACAGCAATGCTGAATAACAGTCTACACTGCGTCACTAGATCCTTATACAGGGGTATAATGAGGCCTCACTGTACAGGAGAGACCGGAGCGAGGAGCAGGGGCCTGATCACAAGAGCTGACAATCTGAGGACACAGCAATGCTGAATAACAGTCTACACTGCGTCACTAGATCCTTATACAGGAGTATAATGAGGCCTCACTGTACAGGAGAGACCGGAGCGAGGAGCAGGGGCCTGATCACAAGAGCTGACAATCTGAGGAGACAGCAATGCTGAATAACAGTCTACACTGTGTCACTAGATCCTTATACAGGGGTATAATGAGGCCTCACTGTACAGGAGAGACCGGAGCGAGGAGCAGAGGCCTGATCACAAGAGCTGACAATCTGAGGACACAGCAATGCTGAATAACAGTCTACACTGCGTCACTAGATCCTTATACAGGGGTATAATGAGGCCTCACTGTACAGGAGAGAGCGGAGCGAGGAGCAGGGGCCTGATCACAAGAGCTGACAATCTGAGGAGACAGCAATGCTGAATAACAGTCTACACTGCGTCACTAGATCCTTATACAGGGGTATAATGAGGCCTCACTGTACAGGAGAGACCGGAGCGAGGAGCAGGGGCCTGATCACAAGAGCTGACAATCTGAGGAGACAGCAATGCTGAATAACAGTCTACACTGCGTCACTAGATCCTTATACAGGGGTATAATGAGGCCTCACTGTACAGGAGAGACCGGAGCGAGGAGCAGGGGCCTGATCACAAGAGCTGACAATCTGAGGAGACAGCAATGCTGAATAACAGTCTACACTGCATCACTAGATCCTTATACAGGGGAATAATGAGGCCTCACTGTACAGGAGAGACCGGAGCGAGGAGCAGGGGCCTGATCACAAGAGCTGACAATCTCAGGAGACAGCAATGCTGAATAACAGTCTACACTGCATCACTAGATCCTTATACCGGGGTATAATGAGGCCTCACTGTACAGGAGAGACCGGAGCGAGGAGCAGAGGCCTGATCACAAGAGCTGACAATTTGAGGACACAGCAATGCTGAATAACAGTCTACACTGCGTCACTAGATCCTTATACAGGGGTATAATGAGACCTCACTGTACAGGAGAGACCGGAGCGAGGAGCAGGGGCCTGATCACAAGAGCTGACAATCTGAGGAGACAGCAATGCTGAATAACAGTCTACACTGCGTCACTAGATCCTTATACAGGGGTATAATGAGGCCTCACTGTACAGGAGAGACCGGAGCGAGGAGCAGAGGCCTGATCACAAGAGCTGACAATCTGAGGAGACAGCAATGCTGAATAACAGTCTACACTGCGTCACTAGATCCTTATACAGGGGTATAATGAGGCCTCACTGTACAGGAGAGACCGGAGCGAGGAGCAGAGGCCTGATCACAAGAGCTGACAATCTGAGGACACAGCAATGCTGAATAACAGTCTACACTGCGTCACTAGATCCTTATACAGGGGTATAATGAGGCCTCACTGTACAGGAGAGACCGGAGCGAGGAGCAGGGGCCTGACCACAAGAGCTGACAATCTGAGGAGACAGCAATGCTGAATAACAGTCTACACTGTGTCACTAGATCCTTATACAGGGGTGATAATGAGGCTCACTGTACAGGAGAGACCGGAGCGAGGAGCAAGGGGCCTGATCACAAGAGCTGACAATCTGAGGACACAGCAATTCTGAATAACAGTCTACACTGCGTCACTAGGATCCTTATACAGGGTATAATGAGGCCTCACCTGTACAGGAGAGACCGGAGCGAGGAGCAGGGGCCTGATCACAAGAGCTGACAATCTGAGGAGACAGCAATGCTGAATAACAGTCTACACTGCGTCACTAGATCCTTATACAGGAGTATAATGAGGCCTCACTGTACAGGAGAGACCGGAGCGAGGAGCAGGGGCCTGATCACAAGAGCTGACAATCTGAGGAGACAGCAATGCTGAATAACAGTCTACACTGTGTCACTAGATCCTTATACAGGGGTATAATGAGGCCTCACTGTACAGGAGAGACCGGAGCGAGGAGCAGAGGCCTGATCACAAGAGCTGACAATCTGAGGAGACAGCAATGCTGAATAACAGTCTACACTGTGTCACTAGATCCTTATACAGGGGTATAATGAAGGCCTCACTGTACAGGAGAGACCGGAGCGAGGAGCAGGGGCCTGATCACAAGAGCTGACAATCTGAGGAGACAGCAATGCTGAATAACAGTCTACACTGTGTCACTAGATCCTTATACAGGGTATAATGAGGACTCACTGTACAGGAGAGACCGGAGCGAGGAGCAGAGGCCTGATCACAAGAGCTGACAATCTGAGGAGACAGCAATGCTGAATAACAGTCTACACTGTGTCACTAGATCCTTATACAGGGGTATAATGAGCCTCACTGTACAGGAGAGACCGGAGCGAGGAGCAGAGGCCTGATCACAAGAGCTGACAATCTGAGGAGACAGCAATGCTGAAATAACAGTCTACACTGCGTCACTAGATCCTTATACAGGGGTATAATGAGACCTCACTGTACAGGAGAGACCGGAGCGAGGAGCAGAGGCCTGATCACAAGAGCTGACAATCTGAGGACACAGCAATGCTGAATAACAGTCTACACTGCGTCACTAGATCCTTTATACAGGGGTAAAATGAGGCCTCACTGTACAGGAGAGACCGGAGCGAGGAGCAGAGGCCTGATCACAAGAGCTGACAATCTGAGGAGACCAGCAATGCTGAATAACAGTCTACACTGTGTCACTAGATCCTTATACAGGGGTATAATGAGGCCTCACTGTACAGGAGAGACCGGAGCGAGGAGCAGAGGCCTGATCACAAGAGCTGACAATCTGAGGAGACAGCAATGCTGAATAACAGTCTACACTGTGTCACTAGATCCTTATACAGGGGTATAATGAGACCTCACTGTACAGGAGAGACCGGAGCGAGGAGCAGAGGCCTGATCACAAGAGCTGACAATCTGAGGACACAGCAATGCTGAATAACAGTCTACACTGCGTCACTAGATCCTTATACAGGGGTATAATGAGGCCTCACTGTACAGGTGAGACCGGAGCGAGGAGCAGAGGCCTGATCACAAGAGCTGACAATCTGAGGAGACAGCAATGCTGAATAACAGTCTACACTGCGTCACTAGATCCTTATACAGGGGTATAATGAGGCCTCACTGTACAGGAGAGACCGGAGCGAGGAGCAGAGGCCCTGATCACAAGAGCTGACAATCTGAGGAGACAGCAATGCTGAATAACAGTCTACACTGCGTCACTAGATCCTTATACAGGGGGTATATTGAGGCCTCACTGTACAGGAGAGACCGGAGCGAGGAGCAGAGGCCTGATCACAAGAGCTGACAATCTGAGGACACAGCAATGCTGAATAACAGGTCTGTCACTAGATCCTTATACAGGGGTATAATGAGGCCTCACTGTACAGGAGAGACCGGAGCGAGGAGCAGAGGCCTGATCACAAGAGCTGACAATCTGAGGAGACAGCAATGCTGAATAACAGTCTACACTGCGTCACTAGATCCTTATACAGGGGTATAATGAGGCCTCACTGTACAGGAGAGACCGGAGCGAGGAGCAGAGGCCTGATCACAAGAGCTGACAATCTGAGGAGACAGCAATGCTGAATAACAGTCTACACTGCGTCACTAGATCCTTATACAGGGGTATAATGAGGCCTCACTGTACAGGAGAGACCGGAGCGAGGAGCAGAGGCCTGATCACAAGAGCTGACAATCTGAGGAGACAGCAATGCTGAATAACAGTCTACACTGCGTCACTAGATCCTTATACAGGGGTATAATGAGGTCTCACTGTACAGGAGAGACCGGAGCGAGGAGCAGAGGCCTGATCACAAGAGCTGACAATCTGAGGAGACAGCAATGCTGAATAACAGTCTACACTGCGTCACTAGATCCTTATACAGGGGTATAATGAGGCCTCACTGTACAGGAGAGACCGGAGCGAGGAGCAGAGGCCTGATCACAAGAGCTGACAATCTGAGGACACAGCAATGCTGAATAACAGTCTACACTGCGTCACTAGATCCTTATACAGGGGTATAATGAGGCCTCACTGTACAGGAGAGACCGGAGCGAGGAGCAGGGGCCTGATCACAAGAGCTGACAATCTGAGGACACAGCAATGCTGAATAACAGTCTACACTGCGTCACTAGATCCTTATACAGGGGTATAATGAGGCCTCACTGTACAGGAGAGACCGGAGCGAGGAGCGGGGGCCTGATCACAAGAGCTGACAATCTGAGGAGACAGCAATGCTGAATAACAGTCTACACTGCGTCACTAGATCCTTATACAGGGGTATAATGAGGCCTCACTGTACAGGAGAGACCGGAGCGAGGAGCGGGGGCCTGATCACAAGAGCTGACAATCTGAGGAAACAGCAATGCTGAATAACAGTCTACACTGCGTCACTAGATCCTTATACAGGGGTATAATGAGGCCTCACTGTACAGGAGAGACCGGAGCGAGGAGCAGGGGCCTGATCACAAGAGCTGACAATCTGAGGAGACAGCAATGCTGAATAACAGTCTACACTGCGTCACTAGATCCTTATACAGGGGTATAATGAGGCCTCACTGTACAGGAGAGACCGGAGCGAGGAGCAGGGGCCTGATCACAAGAGCTGACAATCTGAGGACACAGCAATGCTGAATAACAGTCTACACTGCGTCACTAGATCCTTATACAGGGGTATAATGAGCCCTATCACTATCACACCGAGTCCCGGGCCGCTCCTCCCCCGGTCACAGCCGCCGCTTCCTTCTCGCCGCCCAGGACTCTCCGTTACCTGCTTCCTCTCTGGTTTCCGGATAACAGTTCTGTGTGACGTCACTTCCGTTATAAACAGACTAAGGATTAACGTCCGAGCACGTAAGGAGCGTCATGACGTCAGCGGACCGCGCCCGCTGATTGGTTGATAACTGATCACAGGGCGGGAAATCCTGTCATTACCGACAAAGCAAGAAAACAACATTGACACCGGCTCCATCTGGTCCACACCACCTCCCCTATCATGTGACACCCGCTCCATCTGGTCCTCACCGCCTCCCCTATCTTGTGACACCAGCTCCATCTGGTCCACACCACCTCCCCGATCTTGTGACACCCGCTCCATCTGGTCCACACCGCCTCCCCTATCATGTGACACCGGCTCCATCTGGTCCACACCGCCTCCCCGATCATGTGACACCCGCTCCATCTGGTCCACACCGCCTCCCCTATCATGTGACACCCGCTCCATCTGGTCCACACCGCCTCCCCTATCATGTAACACCTGCTCCATCTGGTCCACACCGCCTCCCCTATCATGTGACACCCGCTCCATCTGGTCCACACTGCCTCCCCTATCATGTGACACCGGCTCCATCTGGTTCTCACCGCCTCCCCTATCATGTGACACCGGCTCCATCTGGTCCGCACCACCTCCCCTATCTTGTGACACCCGCTCCATCTGGTCCACACCGCCTCCCCTATCATGTAACACCCGCTCCATCTGGTCCACACCGCCTCCCCTATCATGTAACACCTGCTCCATCTGGTCCACACCGCCTCCCCTATCATGTGACACCCGCTCCATCTGGTCCACACTGCCTCCCCTATCCTGTGACACCGGCTCCATCTGGTTCTCACCGCCTCCCCTATCATGTGACACCGGCTCCATCTGGTCCGCACCACCTCCCCTATCTTGTGACACCCGCTCCATCTGGTCCACACCGCCTCCCCTATCATGTGACACCCGCTCCATCTGGTCCGCACCACCTCCCCTATCTTGTGACACCCGCTCCATCTGGTCCACACCGCCTCCCCTATCTTGTGACACCCGCTCCATCTGGTCCACACCACCTCCCCTATCATGTAACACCTGCTCCATCTGGTCCACACCGCCTCCCCGATCTTGTGACACCCGCTCCATCTGGTCCGCACCACCTCCCCTATCTTGTGACACCCGCTCCATCTGGTCCACACCGCCTCCCCGATCTTGTGACACCCGCTCCATCTGGTCCACACCGCCTCCCCGATCTTGTGACACCCGCTCCATCTGGTCCACACCGCCTCCCCTATCATGTAACACCTGCTCCATCTGGTCCACACCGCCTCCCCTATCATGTGACACCCGCTCCATCTGGTCCGCACCACCTCCCCGATCTTGTGACACCCGCTCCATCTGGTCCACACCGCCTCCCCTATCATGTAACACCTGCTCCATCTGGTCCACACCGCCTCCCCTATCATGTGACACCCGCTCCATCTGGTCCGCACCACCTCCCCTATCATGTAACTCCCGCTCCATCTGGTCCACACCGCCTCCCCGATCTTGTGACACCCGCTCCATCTGGTCCGCACCACCTCCCCTATCTTGTGACACCCGCTCCATCTGGTCCACACCGCCTCCCCGATCTTGTGACACCCGCTCCATCTGGTCCACACTGCCTCCCCGATCTTGTGACACCCGCTCCATCTGGTCCTCACCGCCTCCCCTATCATGTGACACCCGATCCATCTGGTCCTCACCGCCTCCCCTATCATGTGACACCAGCTCCATCTGGTCCTCACCACCTCCCCTATCATGTGACACCCACTCCATCTGGTCCACACCGCCTCCCCGATCTTGTGACACCCGCTCCATCTGGTCCACACTGCCTCCCCTATCATGTGACACCGGCTCCATCTGGTCCTCATCGCCTCCC
This sequence comes from Dendrobates tinctorius, assembly GCF_039654945.1. Taxonomy (NCBI): domain Eukaryota; kingdom Metazoa; phylum Chordata; class Amphibia; order Anura; family Dendrobatidae; genus Dendrobates; species Dendrobates tinctorius. The sequence continues at coordinate 2,116,901 of NW_027361902.1, read as the reverse complement.
CTATCATGTGACACCAGCTCCATCTGGTCCACACCGCCTCCCCGATCTTGTGACACCCGCTCCATCTGGTCCACACCGCCTCCCCGATCATGTGACACCGGCTCCATCTGGTCCACACCGCCTCCCCTATCATGTAACACCCGCTCCATCTGGTCCACACCGCCTCCCCTATCATGTGACGCCCGCTCCATCTGGTCCACACCGCCTCCCCTATCATGTAACACCCGCTCCATCTGGTCCACACCGCCTCCCCTATCATGTAACACCTGCTCCATCTGGTCCACACCGCCTCCCCTATCATGTAACACCTGCTCCATCTGGTCCACACCGCCTCCCCGATCTTGTGACACCCGCTCCATCTGGTCCACACTGCCTCCCCTATCATGTGACACCCGCTCCATCTGGTCCACACTGCCTCCCCGATCTTGTGACACCCGCTCCATCTGGTCCACACTGCCTCCCCTATCATGTGACACCGGCTCCATCTGGTTCTCACCGCCTCCCCTATCATGTGACACCCGCTCCATCTGGTCCTCACCGCCTCCCCTATCATGTGACACCGGCTCCATCTGGTCCTCACCGCCTCCCCTATCATGTGACACCCGATCCATCTGGTCCTCACCGCCTCCCCTATCATGTGACACCAGCTCCATCTGGTCCTCACCGACTCCCCTATCATGTGACACCCACTCCATCTGGTACACACCGCCTCCCCGATCTTGTGACACCCGCTCCATCTGTTCCACACTGCCTCCCCTATCATGTGACACCGGCTCCATCTGGTCCTCACCGCCTCCCCTATCATGTGACACCCGATCCATCTGGTCCTCACCGCCTCCCCTATCATGTGACACCAGCTCCATCTGGTCCTCACCGCCTCCCCTATCATGTGACACCCACTCCATCTGGTACACACCGCCTCCCCAATCTTGTGACACCCGCTCCATCTGGTCCACACCACCTCCCCGATCTTGTGACACCCGCTCCATCTGGTCCACACCACCTCCCCTATCATGTGACACCCGCTCCATCTGGTCCACACCGCCTCCCCTATCATGTGAAACCCGCTCCATCTGTTCCACACCACCTCCCCGATCTTGTGACACCCGCTCCATCTGGTCCACACCACCTCCCCTATCATGTGACACCCGCTCCATCTGGTCCACACCGCCTCCCCTATCATGTGAAACCCGCTCCATCTGATCCTCACCGTCTCCCCTATCATGTGACACCGGCTCCATCTGGTCCACACCGCCTCCCCGATCATGTGACACCCGCTCCATCTGGTCCACACCGCCTCCCCGATCATGTGACACCGGCTCCATCTGGTCCACACCGCCTCCCCTATCATGTAACACCCGCTCCATCTGGTCCACACCGCCTCCCCTATCATGTGACGCCCGCTCCATCTGGTCCTCACCGCCTCCCCAATCATGTGACACCCGCTCCATCTGGTCCACACCGCCTCCCCGATCATGTGACACCCGCTCCATCTGGTCCACACTGCCTCCCCGATCTTGTGACGCCCGCTCCATCTGGTCCACACCACCTCCCCTATCATGTGACACCAGCTCCATCTGGTCCTCACCACCTCCCCTATCATGTGACACCCACTCCATCTGGTCCACACCGCCTCCCCGATCTTGTGACACCCGCTCCATCTGGTCCACACTGCCTCCCCTATCATGTGACACCGGCTCCATCTGGTCCTCACCGCCTCCCCTATCATGTGACACCAGCTCCATCTGGTCCACACCGCCTCCCCGATCTTGTGACACCCGCTCCATCTGGTCCACACTGCCTCCCCTATCATGTGACACCCGATCCATCTGGTCCTCACCGCCTCCCCTATCATGTGACACCAGCTCCATCTGGTCCTCACCGCCTCCCCTATCATGTGACACCCGCTCCATCTGGTACACACCGCCTCCCCGATCTTGTGACACCCGCTCCATCTGGTCCACACTGCCTCCTCTATCATGTGACACCGGCTCCATCTGGTCCTCACCGCCTCCCCTATCATGTTACACCCGCTCCATCTGGTCCTCACCACCTCCCCTATCATGTGACACCCACTCCATCTGGTACACACCGCCTCCCCGATCTTGTGACACCCGCTCCATCTGTTCCACACCACCTCCCCGATCTTGTGACACCCGCTCCATCTGGTCCACACCACCTCCCCTATCATGTGACACCCGCTCCATCTGGTCCACACCGCCTCCCCTATCATGTGAAACCCGCTCCATCTGTTCCACACCACCTCCCCGATCTTGTGACACCCGCTCCATCTGGTCCACACCACCTCCCCTATCATGTGACACCCGCTCCATCTGGTCCACACCGCCTCCCCTATCATGTGAAACCCGCTCCATCTGATCCTCACCGCCTCCCCTATCATGTGACACCGGCTCCATCTGGTCCACACCGCCTCCCCGATCATGTGACACCCGCTCCATCTGGTCCACACCGCCTCCCCGATCATGTGACACCGGCTCCATCTGGTCCACACCGCCTCCCCTATCATGTAACACCCGCTCCATCTGGTCCACACCGCCTCCCCTATCATGTGACGCCCGCTCCATCTGTTCCACACCACCTCCCCGATCTTGTGACACCCGCTCCATCTGGTCCACACCACCTCCCCTATCATGTGACACCCGCTCCATCTGGTCCACACCGCCTCCCCTATCATGTGAAACCCGCTCCATCTGATCCTCACCGCCTCCCCTATCATGTGACACCGGCTCCATCTGGTCCACACCGCCTCCCCGATCATGTGACACCCGCTCCATCTGTTCCACACCGCCTCCCCGATCATGTGACACCGGCTCCATCTGGTCCACACCGCCTCCCCTATCATGTAACACCCGCTCCATCTGGTCCACACCGCCTCCCCTATCATGTGACGCCCGCTCCATCTGGTCCACACCGCCTCCCCTATCATGTAACACCCGCTCCATCTGGTCCACACCGCCTCCCCTATCATGTAACACCTGCTCCATCTGGTCCACACCGCCTCCCCTATCATGTAACACCTGCTCCATCTGGTCCACACCGCCTCCCCGATCTTGTGACACCCGCTCCATCTGGTCCACACTGCCTCCCCTATCATGTGACACCCGCTCCATCTGGTCCACACTGCCTCCCCGATCTTGTGACACCCGCTCCATCTGGTCCACACTGCCTCCCCTATCATGTGACACCGGCTCCATCTGGTTCTCACCGCCTCCCCTATCATGTGACACCAGCTCCATCTGGTCCGCACCACCTCCCCTATCTTGTGACACCCGCTCCATCTGGTCCACACCGCCTCCCCTATCATGTGACACCCGCTCCATCTGGTCCGCACCACCTCCCCTATCTTGTGACACCCGCTCCATCTGGTCCACACCGCCTCCCCTATCTTGTGACACCCGCTCCATCTGGTCCACACCACCTCCCCTATCATGTAACACCTGCTCCATCTGGTCCACACCGCCTCCCCGATCTTGTGACACCCGCTCCATCTGGTCCGCACCACCTCCCCTATCTTGTGACACCCGCTCCATCTGGTCCACACCGCCTCCCCGATCTTGTGACACCCGCTCCATCTGGTCCACACTGCCTCCCCGATCTTGTGACACCCGCTCCATCTGGTCCACACCGCCTCCCCTATCATGTAACACCTGCTCCATCTGGTCCACACCGCCTCCCCTATCATGTGACACCCGCTCCATCTGGTCCGCACCACCTCCCCGATCTTGTGACACCCGCTCCATCTGGTCCACACCGCCTCCCCTATCATGTAACACCTGCTCCATCTGGTCCACACCGCCTCCCCTATCATGTGACACCCGCTCCATCTGGTCCGCACCACCTCCCCTATCATGTAACTCCCGCTCCATCTGGTCCACACCGCCTCCCCGATCTTGTGACACCCGCTCCATCTGGTCCGCACCACCTCCCCTATCTTGTGACACCCGCTCCATCTGGTCCACACCGCCTCCCCGATCTTGTGACACCCGCTCCATCTGGTCCACACTGCCTCCCCGATCTTGTGACACCCGCTCCATCTGGTCCTCACCGCCTCCCCTATCATGTGACACCCGATCCATCTGGTCCTCACCGCCTCCCCTATCATGTGACACCAGCTCCATCTGGTCCTCACCACCTCCCCTATCATGTGACACCCACTCCATCTGGTCCACACCGCCTCCCCGATCTTGTGACACCCGCTCCATCTGGTCCACACTGCCTCCCCTATCATGTGACACCGGCTCCATCTGGTCCTCACCGCCTCCCCTATCATGTGACACCAGCTCCATCTGGTCCACACCGCCTCCCCGATCTTGTGACACCCGCTCCATCTGGTCCACACCGCCTCCCCGATCATGTGACACCGGCTCCATCTGGTCCACACCGCCTCCCCTATCATGTAACACCCGCTCCATCTGGTCCACACCGCCTCCCCTATCATGTGACGCCCGCTCCATCTGGTCCACACCGCCTCCCCTATCATGTAACACCCGCTCCATCTGGTCCACACCGCCTCCCCTATCATGTAACACCTGCTCCATCTGGTCCACACCGCCTCCCCTATCATGTAACACCTGCTCCATCTGGTCCACACCGCCTCCCCGATCTTGTGACACCCGCTCCATCTGGTCCACACTGCCTCCCCTATCATGTGACACCCGCTCCATCTGGTCCACACTGCCTCCCCGATCTTGTGACACCCGCTCCATCTGGTCCACACTGCCTCCCCTATCATGTGACACCGGCTCCATCTGGTTCTCACCGCCTCCCCTATCATGTGACACCCGCTCCATCTGGTCCTCACCGCCTCCCCTATCATGTGACACCGGCTCCATCTGGTCCTCACCGCCTCCCCTATCATGTGACACCCGATCCATCTGGTCCTCACCGCCTCCCCTATCATGTGACACCAGCTCCATCTGGTCCTCACCGCCTCCCCTATCATGTGACACCCACTCCATCTGGTACACACCGCCTCCCCGATCTTGTGACACCCGCTCCATCTGTTCCACACTGCCTCCCCTATCATGTGACACCGGCTCCATCTGGTCCTCACCGCCTCCCCTATCATGTGACACCCGATCCATCTGGTCCTCACCGCCTCCCCTATCATGTGACACCAGCTCCATCTGGTCCTCACCGCCTCCCCTATCATGTGACACCCACTCCATCTGGTACACACCGCCTCCCCGATCTTGTGACACCCGCTCCATCTGGTCCACACCACCTCCCCGATCTTGTGACACCCGCTCCATCTGGTCCACACCACCTCCCCTATCATGTGACACCCGCTCCATCTGGTCCACACCGCCTCCCCTATCATGTGAAACCCGCTCCATCTGTTCCACACCACCTCCCCGATCTTGTGACACCCGCTCCATCTGGTCCACACCACCTCCCCTATCATGTGACACCCGCTCCATCTGGTCCACACCGCCTCCCCTATCATGTGAAACCCGCTCCATCTGATCCTCACCGTCTCCCCTATCATGTGACACCGGCTCCATCTGGTCCACACCGCTTCCCCGATCATGTGACACCCGCTCCATCTGGTCCACACCGCCTCCCCGATCATGTGACACCGGCTCCATCTGGTCCACACCGCCTCCCCTATCATGTAACACCCGCTCCATCTGGTCCACACCGCCTCCCCTATCATGTGACGCCCGCTCCATCTGGTCCTCACCGCCTCCCCAATCATGTGACACCCGCTCCATCTGGTCCACACCGCCTCCCCGATCATGTGACACCGGCTCCATCTGGTCCACACCGCCTCCCCTATCATGTGACACCCACTCCATCTGGTCCTCACCACCTCCCCTATCATGTGACACCCACTCCATCTGGTCCTCACCGCCTCCCCTATCATGTGACACCCGCTCCATCTGGTCCACACCGCCTCCCCGATCATGTGACACCGGCTCCATCTGGTCCACACCGCCTCCCCTATCATGTGACACCCGCTCCATCTGGTCCACACCGCCTCCCCTATCATGTGACACCCGCTCCATCTGGCCCTCACCGCCTCCCCTATCATGTGACACCCGCTCCATCTGGTCCACACCGCCTCCACTATCATGTGACACCCGCTCCATCTGGTCCTCACCGCCTCCCCTATCATGTGACACCCGCTCCATCTGGTCCACACCGCCTCCCCTATCATGTGACGCCCGCTCCATCTGGTCCTCACCGCCTCCCCAATCATGTGACACCCGCTCCATCTGGTCCACACCGCCTCCCCGATCATGTGACACCCGCTCCATCTGGTCCACACTGCCTCCCCGATCTTGTGACGCCCGCTCCATCTGGTCCACACCACCTCCCCTATCATGTGACACCAGCTCCATCTGGTCCTCACCACCTCCCCTATCATGTGACACCCACTCCATCTGGTCCACACCGCCTCCCCGATCTTGTGACACCCGCTCCATCTGGTCCACACTGCCTCCACTATCATGTGACACCGGCTCCATCTGGTCCTCACCGCCTCCCCTATCATGTGACACCAGCTCCATCTGGTCCACACCGCCTCCCCGATCTTGTGACACCCGCTCCATCTGGTCCACACTGCCTCCCCTATCATGTGACACCCGATCCATCTGGTCCTCACCGCCTCCCCTATCATGTGACACCAGCTCCATCTGGTCCTCACCGCCTCCCCTATCATGTGACACCCGCTCCATCTGGTACACACCGCCTCCCCGATCTTGTGACACCCGCTCCATCTGGTCCACACCGCCTCCCCTATCATGTGACACCGGCTCCATCTGGTCCTCACCGCCTCCCCTATCATGTTACACCCGCTCCATCTGGTCCTCACCACCTCCCCTATCATGTGACACCCACTCCATCTGGTACACACCGCCTCCCCGATCTTGTGACACCCGCTCCATCTGTTCCACACCACCTCCCCGATCTTGTGACACCCGCTCCATCTGGTCCACACCACCTCCCCTATCATGTGACACCCGCTCCATCTGGTCCACACCGCCTCCCCTATCATGTGAAACCCGCTCCATCTGTTCCACACCACCTCCCCGATCTTGTGACACCCGCTCCATCTGGTCCACACCACCTCCCCTATCATGTGACACCCGCTCCATCTGGTCCACACCGCCTCCCCTATCATGTGAAACCCGCTCCATCTGATCCTCACCGCCTCCCCTATCATGTGACACCGGCTCCATCTGGTCCACACCGCCTCCCCGATCATGTGACACCCGCTCCATCTGGTCCACACCGCCTCCCCGATCATGTGACACCGGCTCCATCTGGTCCACACCGCCTCCCCTATCATGTAACACCCGCTCCATCTGGTCCACACCGCCTCCCCTATCATGTGACGCCCGCTCCATCTGTTCCACACCACCTCCCCGATCTTGTGACACCCGCTCCATCTGGTCCACACCACCTCCCCTATCATGTGACACCCGCTCCATCTGGTCCACACCGCCTCCCCTATCATGTGAAACCCGCTCCATCTGATCCTCACCGCCTCCCCTATCATGTGACACCGGCTCCATCTGGTCCACACCGCCTCCCCGATCATGTGACACCCGCTCCATCTGGTCCACACCGCCTCCCCAATCATGTGACACCGGCTCCATCTGGTCCACACCGCCTCCCCTATCATGTAACACCCGCTCCATCTGGTCCACACCGCCTCCCCTATCATGTGACGCCCGCTCCATCTGGTCCACACCGCCTCCCCTATCATGTAACACCCGCTCCATCTGGTCCACACCGCCTCCCCTATCATGTAACACCTGCTCCATCTGGTCCACACCGCCTCCCCTATCATGTAACACCTGCTCCATCTGGTCCACACCGCCTCCCCGATCTTGTGACACCCGCTCCATCTGGTCCACACTGCCTCCCCTATCATGTGACACCCGCTCCATCTGGTCCACACTGCCTCCCCGATCTTGTGACACCCGCTCCATCTGGTCCACACTGCCTCCCCTATCATGTGACACCGGCTCCATCTGGTTCTCACCGCCTCCCCTATCATGTGACACCGGCTCCATCTGGTCCGCACCACCTCCCCTATCTTGTGACACCCGCTCCATCTGGTCCACACCGCCTCCCCTATCATGTGACACCCGCTCCATCTGGTCCGCACCACCTCCCCTATCTTGTGACACCCGCTCCATCTGGTCCACACCGCCTCCCCTATCTTGTGACACCCGCTCCATCTGGTCCACACCACCTCCCCTATCATGTAACACCTGCTCCATCTGGTCCACACCGCCTCCCCGATCTTGTGACACCCGCTCCATCTGGTCCGCACCACCTCCCCTATCTTGTGACACCCGCTCCATCTGGTCCACACCGCCTCCCCGATCTTGTGACACCCGCTCCATCTGGTCCACACTGCCTCCCCGATCTTGTGACACCCGCTCCATCTGGTCCACACCGCCTCCCCTATCATGTAACACCTGCTCCATCTGGTCCACACCGCCTCCCCTATCATGTGACACCCGCTCCATCTGGTCCGCACCACCTCCCCGATCTTGTGACACCCGCTCCATCTGGTCCACACCGCCTCCCCTATCATGTAACACCTGCTCCATCTGGTCCACACCGCCTCCCCTATCATGTGACACCCGCTCCATCTGGTCCGCACCACCTCCCCTATCATGTAACTCCCGCTCCATCTGGTCCACACCGCCTCCCCGATCTTGTGACACCCGCTCCATCTGGTCCGCACCACCTCCCCTATCTTGTGACACCCGCTCCATCTGGTCCACACCGCCTCCCCGATCTTGTGACACCCGCTCCATCTGGTCCACACTGCCTCCCCGATCTTGTGACACCCGCTCCATCTGGTCCTCACCGCCTCCCCTATCATGTGACACCCGATCCATCTGGTCCTCACCGCCTCCCCTATCATGTGACACCAGCTCCATCTGGTCCTCACCACCTCCCCTATCATGTGACACCCACTCCATCTGGTCCACACCGCCTCCCCGATCTTGTGACACCCGCTCCATCTGGTCCACACTGCCTCCCCTATCATGTGACACCGGCTCCATCTGGTCCTCACCGCCTCCCCTATCATGTGACACCAGCTCCATCTGGTCCACACCGCCTCCCCGATCTTGTGACACCCGCTCCATCTGGTCCACACCGCCTCCCCGATCATGTGACACCGGCTCCATCTGGTCCACACCGCCTTCCCTATCATGTAACACCCGCTCCATCTGGTCCACACCGCCTCCCCTATCATGTGACGCCCGCTCCATCTGGTCCACACCGCCTCCCCTATCATGTAACACCCGCTCCATCTGGTCCACACCGCCTCCCCTATCATGTAACACCTGCTCCATCTGGTCCACACCGCCTCCCCTATCATGTAACACCTGCTCCATCTGGTCCACACCGCCTCCCCGATCTTGTGACACCCGCTCCATCTGGTCCACACTGCCTCCCCTATCATGTGACACCCGCTCCATCTGGTCCACACTGCCTCCCCGATCTTGTGACACCCGCTCCATCTGGTCCACACTGCCTCCCCTATCATGTGACACCGGCTCCATCTGGTTCTCACCGCCTCCCCTATCATGTGACACCCGCTCCATCTGGTCCTCACCGCCTCCCCTATCATGTGACACCGGCTCCATCTGGTCCTCACCGCCTCCCCTATCATGTGACACCCGATCCATCTGGTCCTCACCGCCTCCCCTATCATGTGACACCAGCTCCATCTGGTCCTCACCGCCTCCCCTATCATGTGACACCCACTCCATCTGGTACACACCGCCTCCCCGATCTTGTGACACCCGCTCCATCTGTTCCACACTGCCTCCCCTATCATGTGACACCGGCTCCATCTGGTCCTCACCGCCTCCCCTATCATGTGACACCCGATCCATCTGGTCCTCACCGCCTCCCCTATCATGTGACACCAGCTCCATCTGGTCCTCACCGCCTCCCCTATCATGTGACACCCACTCCATCTGGTACACACCGCCTCCCCGATCTTGTGACACCCGCTCCATCTGGTCCACACCACCTCCCCGATCTTGTGACACCCGCTCCATCTGGTCCACACCACCTCCCCTATCATGTGACACCCGCTCCATCTGGTCCACACCGCCTCCCCTATCATGTGAAACCCGCTCCATCTGTTCCACACCACCTCCCCGATCTTGTGACACCCGCTCCATCTGGTCCACACCACCTCCCCTATCATGTGACACCCGCTCCATCTGGTCCACACCGCCTCCCCTATCATGTGAAACCCGCTCCATCTGATCCTCACCGTCTCCCCTATCATGTGACACCGGCTCCATCTGGTCCACACCGCTTCCCCGATCATGTGACACCCGCTCCATCTGGTCCACACCGCCTCCCCGATCATGTGACACCGGCTCCATCTGGTCCACACCGCCTCCCCTATCATGTAACACCCGCTCCATCTGGTCCACACCGCCTCCCCTATCATGTGACGCCCGCTCCATCTGGTCCTCACCGCCTCCCCAATCATGTGACACCCGCTCCATCTGGTCCACACCGCCTCCCCGATCATGTGACACCGGCTCCATCTGGTCCACACCGCCTCCCCTATCATGTGACACCCACTCCATCTGGTCCTCACCACCTCCCCTATCATGTGACACCCACTCCATCTGGTCCTCACCGCCTCCCCTATCATGTGACACCCGCTCCATCTGGTCCACACCGCCTCCCCGATCATGTGACACCGGCTCCATCTGGTCCACACCGCCTCCCCTATCATGTGACACCCGCTCCATCTGGTCCACACCGCCTCCCCTATCATGTGACACCCGCTCCATCTGGCCCTCACCGCCTCCCCTATCATGTGAAACCCGCTCCATCTGGTCCACACCGCCTCCACTATCATGTGACACCCGCTCCATCTGGTCCTCACCGCCTCCCCTATCATGTGACACCCGCTCCATCTGGTCCACACCGCCTCCCCTATCATGTGACACCGGCTCCATCTGGTCCACACCGCCTCCCCTATCATGTGACACCCGCTCCATCTGGTCCACACCGCCTCTCCTATCATGTGACACCGGCTCCATCTGATCCACACCGCCTCCCCTATCATGTGACACCCGCTCCATCTGATCCACACCGCCTCCCCTATCATGTGACACCAGCTCCATCTGGTCCACACCGCCTCCCCTATCATGTGACACCAGCTCCATCTGGTCCTCACCGCCTCCCCTATCATGTGACACCCGCTCAATCTGGTCCTCACCGCCTCCCCTATCATGTGACACCAGCTCCATCTGGTCCTCACCGCCTCCCCTATCATGTGACACCGGCTCCATCTGGTCCTCACCACCTCCCCTATCATTTGACACCCGCTCCATCTGGTCCTCACCGCCTCCCCTATCATGTGACACCCGCTCCATCTGGACCGCACCACCTCCCCGATCTTGTGACACCCGCTCCATCTGGTCCGCACCGCCTCACCTATCATGTGACACCCGCTCCATCTGGTCCACACCGCCTCCCCTATCATGTAACACCTGCTCCATCTGGTCCACACCGCCTCCCCTATCATGTGACACCCGCTCCATCTGGTCCACACTGCCTCCCCTATCATGTGACACCCGCTCCGTCTGGTCCTCACCGCCTCCCCGATCTTGTGACACCCGCTCCATCTGGTCCACACTGCCTCCCCTATCATGTGACACCCGCTCCATCTGGTCCATACCGCCTCCCCTATCATGTGACACCCGCTCCATCTGGTACACACCGCCTCCCCTATCATGTGACACCCGCTCCATCTGGTCCTCACCGCCTCCCCTATCATGTGACACCCGCTCCATCTGGTCCTCACCGCCTCCCCGATCTTGTGACACCCGCTCCATCTGTTCCACACCACCTCCCCGATCTTGTGACACCCGCTCCATCTGGTCCACACCACCTCCCCTATCATGTGACACCCGCTCCATCTGGTCCACACCGCCTCCCCTATCATGTGAAACCCGCTCCATCTGTTCCACACCACCTCCCCGATCTTGTGACACCCGCTCCATCTGGTCCACACTACCTCCCCTATCATGTGACACCCGCTCCATCTGGTCCACACCGCCTCCCCTATCATGTGAAACCCGCTCCATCTGGTCCTCACCTCCTCCCCTATCATGTGACACCGGCTCCATCTGGTCCACACCGCCTCCCCGATCATGTGACACCCGCTCCATCTGGTCCACACCGCCTCCCCGATCATGTGACACCGGCTCCATCTGGTCCACACCGCCTACCCTATCATGTAACACCCGCTCCATCTGGTCCACACCGCCTCCCCTATCATGTGACGCCCGCTCCATCTGGTCCTCACCGCCTCCCCAATCATGTGACGCCCGCTCCATCTGGTCCACACCGCCTCCCCGATCATGTGACACCGGCTCCATCTGGTCCACACCGCCTCCCCTATCATGTGACACCCACTCCATCTGGTCCACACCGCCTCCCCGATCATGAGACATCCGCTCCATCTGGTCCACACCACCTCCCCGATCTTGTGACACCCGCTCCATCTGGTCCACACCGCCTCCCCTATAATGTGACACTCGCTCCATCTTGTCCACACCGCCTCCCCTATCATGTGATACCCGCTCCATCTGGTCCACACCACCTCCCCTATCATGTGACACCCGCTCCATCTGGTCCACACCGCCTCCACTATCATGTGACACCCGCTCCATCTGGTCCACACCACTTCCCCTATCATGTGACACGAGCTCCATCTTGTCCACACCGCCTCTCCTATCATGTGACACCCGCTCCATCTGGTCCACACCGCCTCCCCGATCATGAGACATCCGCTCCATCTGGTCCACACCACCTCCCCGATCTTGTGACACCCGCTCCATCTGGTCCACACCGCCTCCCCTATCATGTGACACTCGCTCCATCTTGTCCACACCACCTCCCCTATCATGTGATACCCGCTCCATCTCGTCCACACCGCCTCTCCTGTCATGTGACACCAGCTCCACCTGGTCCACACCGCCTTTCCTATTTATGTAACACCAGCTCCATCTGGTCCACACCTCCTCCCCTATCATGTGACACCCGCTCCATCTGGTCCACACCGCCTTTCCTGTCATGTGACACCAGCTCCACCTGGACCACACCGCCTTTCCTATTCATGTAACACCAGCTCCATCTGGTCCACACCGCCTACCCTATCATGTGACACCCGCTCCATCTGTTCCACACCGCCTTTCCTGTCATGTGACACCAGCTCCACCTGGTCCACACCGCCTTTCCTATTCATGTAACACCAGCTCCATCTGGTCCACACCACCTCCCCTATCATGTGATACCCGCTCCATCTGGTCCACCACCGCCTCCCCTATCATGTGGCACCCGCTCCATCTGGTCCACACCGCCTCTCCTGTCATGTGACACCAGCTCAATCTGGTTCTCACCGCCTCCCCTATCATGTGACACCCGCTCCATCTGGTCCACACCGCCTCCCCTATCATGTGACACCCGCTCCATGTGGTCCACACAGCCTCCCCTATCATGTGACACCCACTCCATCTGGTCCTCACCGCCTCCCCTATCATGTGACACCCGCTCCATCTGGTCCACACAGCCTCCCCTATCATGTGACACCAGCTCCATCTGGTCCTCACCGCCTCCCCAATCATGTGACACCCACTCCATCTGGTCCACACCGCGTCCCCTATCATGTGACACCCGCTCCATCTGGTCCACACCGCCTCCCCTGTCATGTGACACCAGCTCCATCTGGTCCACGACACCTCCCCTGTCATGTGACACCAGCTCCATCTGGTCCACACCGCCTCCCCTGTCATGTGACACCAGCTCCATCTGGTCCACGACACCTCCCCTGTCATGTGACACCAGCTCCATCTGGTCCTCACCGCCTCCCCTATAATGTGACACCCGCTCCATCTGGTCCACACAGCCTACCCTATCATGTGACACCAGCTCAATCTGGTTCTCACCGCCTCCCCTATCATGTGACACCCGCTCCATGTCGTCCACACCGCCTCCCTTATCATGTGACACCCACTCCATCTGGTCCTCACCGCCTCCCCTATCATGTGACACCCGCTCCATCTGGTCCACACCGCCTCCCCTATCATGTGACACCCGCTCCATGTGGTCCACACAGCCTCCCCGATCATGAGACATCCGCTCCATCTGGTCCACACTGTCACGCGGCGGCTGCCGCGGACCTCCTCTCTTACCTCCCTCCGGCCCCGGCTCACCCGCTCTCCGGGGGTCACCTCTCTGCCTCACCGGCCTCTGCGGGCCTCGGCGCGGTCTCTCCCGGTCCCCCGTCCACGGCCCACGCCTGCCTCTGTCCGGCCCCCTGGTGCGCGCTCCCGCTCCTCCTCCTCGGCGGGTGCGTCTCCTCACTATGGCCGGGCGCGCGCTCTCCCCCGCCTGAGGACGCGCGTCTCCTCCTCCAGCTGGAGGTCATGACCCGGCAGGCCTTCGCTCTCCCTATATCAGGCCGCCTCCTTCTGGAGGCGATGCCTGACTATCATTAGTATTTGCTAGTGACTCTGGCCGCTCTCCTAGCGCTCTCCTGCCTTTTCCGTGCATTTACCTTGCTCCCCTTGTGTTTCCTCTCCTAGGTTCAGTGGCTTCAGTCCTCGCCCGTTTCTCTCCTGTGTCTTCAGCCTTGCCATTCCTCCTGTCTCGCCAAGACTTGCCGTCTCTCCTGTGTCTCCGAGCCGTGTCGTCTGTCCAGTGCCTGCCCTTCGGATCCACCTCTCTGACCGCCCTGACCTTCCCGGGTACCGGCTACCGTGGTGATAGTCCCCCGTGGGCCTGCCCCATACACTCCCTGTATAGGGGGTGGTCCACCTGGTCAGCTCGCCCTTGGGGGGTTCGTTGCCACGGTCTAGTGGGTCCACCCCAGGAGTACCTTACAGTATAGTCAGGCCATGGATCCCGCTGGTACCTCGACCCCGACCCAAAAGGAACTTTTGTTCCTTCGTGAGAACCAGGCGAGGATCATGTCGTTCCTCAAATCGATGGATTCCCGACTTTCCGCTTTGCAGACCTCCGATCCGGGAGTTGCCTCCCAGATCTCCGGCCTGCAGCAGGAACTGGCCCAGCAGCGCGACACCCAGGCCCATATTTTGAACTACATCGCCTCTGTAGATAACCGCTTACTAGCCCTACAGGCGGCAGCCGCAGTACCGGCACCTGTGGCAGTCCCACACGCCTCTCCCCGGTTGGCTAAACCCCCACGTTATAGCGGAGATCCCAAACTCTGTCGGGGGTTCATCAACCAGTGCCAGTTGCATTTCGAGTTGGCTCCCCTACAGTATCCCTCCGACCGGGCCAAAGTGGCCTTTATGATTTCCCACTTTGAGGGTGAGGCACTGTCCTGGGTGAATCCCTTGTGGGAACGCGATGACCCGATTGTCTCCCAGCTCGCGACTTTCTTGGAGACCTTTCGTAAGGTCTTCGATGAGCCCGGTCGCCTGGTCTCTGCTACCGAGTCTTTGTTCTGCCTGCGCCAGGGTACCCTCTCGGTTGGACAATACGCCATCCAGTTCCGTACGTTATCCTCGGAGCTGGGGTGGAACAATGAGGCCCTGGTTGGGGCTTTTTGGCGAGGCTTATCATCCCGAATCAAGGACGAGCTGGCAGGCCGGGATACACCCTCGACTTTGGAGGACCTCATCTCGCTGGCAACACGAGTTGATCTGCGTTTCCGGGAGCGTTCCCGCGAGATCGCCAGGGAGAGAAGGCCCAATCGTTTTTCTCCTCCTACACACAGCCCACCACGCTCACGGTCCTCCGCCGCAGCCACAGCTCCCGAACCCATGCAAGTGGACCGACTAAGGCCCGCGGAGCTTCGCCGCCAGGACAGACTCGCTCATGGCCTTTGTCTCTATTGTGGCAGCGCCTCCCATCTCCTACGTTCCTGTCCTGTGAGGCCAGGAAACTCCTCCGCCTAGGACAGGTAAGAGAGGCCTCCCTAGGTGTCACTGACACCTCTCTACCCTTGACCCTTTCTGTTGTGTTTTTCCTGGGCTCCAAACGTTTTTCGGAGTTAGCCTATATTGATTCGGGGGCTGCGGGAAACTTCATCCAACTCGAGGCGGTGAAGAGATTAGGGATACCTGTCAGGTCCTTGGAGGTTCCCCGGCAGTTAGCCTCTGTCGACGGTGCTCCCTTGCGCGAAGCCGTTACCCTGGTCACTGAAGAGCTGGACTTACAGATCGGGGTCTTGCACCGTGAAAAGATAACCTTCTTCGTGCTGCCGTCTTTGTCCCACACCGTGCTTCTGGGTCTTCCGTGGTTGCGGATGCATGAACCTGTTCTGGATTGGCGCTCCGGAGACATCCTTCGTTGGGGCCGTTTCTGCCAGACCAGATGTCTCCGCCCTGTACGACCCCTCAAATGCTCGTCTCCTGTCTCGGGCCCTGCGGACTTGCCTTCGGCTTACTGGGCCTTTGCGGACGTCTTCGATAAGAAGGAAGCAGAGGTCCTTCCTCCGCACCGGCAATATGATTGTCCCGTCGAGCTTGTTCCTGGCTCGACTCCGCCCCGAGGGCGGATCTATCCGTTGAGTCCACTCGAGTCCCAGGCCATGACCGAATATGTACAGGAGAATTTGGCTAGGGGCTTCATCCGAAAGTCTTCCTCCCCCGCTGGAGCGGGCTTCTTTTTTGTCAAGAAAAAAGAGGGGTCCCTGCGCCCCTGTATTGACTATCGTGGTCTCAACGAGATTACCGTTAAGAATAGATATCCGCTACCTCTCATCCCTGAGTTGTTTGACCGGCTGCGTGGGGCACGAATCTTTTCTAAATTGGATCTCCGTGGAGCCTATAATCTCATCCGTATTCGCTCTGGAGATGAGTGGAAGACCGCCTTCAACACCAGAGATGGACACTATGAGTATCTCGTCATGCCCTTTGGGTTATGCAACGCTCCCGCAGTCTTTCAGGAATTTGTGAACGACGTCTTCCGAGACCTTCTGTATTCCAGCGTGGTTGTGTACCTCGACGATATCCTGGTCTTTTCTCCTGATCTGTCCACTCATAGAAGAGATGTCCGGCGCGTCCTGTTCCGTTTGAGGGAGAATCGTCTGTACGCCAAGTTGGAGAAGTGTGCCTTTGAGCAGTCCTCTCTCCCATTTCTGGGCTATATCATCTCCGACTCTGGTTTGCGTATGGATCCTGAGAAGGTTTCGGCCGTGCTTAACTGGCCACGTCCTCAAGGGGTGAAAGCCATTCAGCGTTTTCTCGGCTTCGCAAACTACTACCGGCAGTTCATCTCCCATTTCTCCTCTTTGACTGGCGCTATCTCATCTTTGATCCGTAAGGGAGCCAACCCACACGTCTGGACCCCTGAAGCAGAAGAAGCCTTTCTATCTCTGAAACGTGCCTTTGCCACGGCCCCCGTACTCCGTCGCCCTGAGGTCAACAAACCATTCGTCCTTGAGGTGGATGCATCCGCAACAGGAGCCGGAGCTGTTTTGTCTCAGAGGTCCTCCTCCGGCAGGCTCGTTACGTGCGGTTTCTTTTCAAAATCATTCTCCACCCCAGAGCGGAATTATTCCATCGGAGACCGAGAACTGCTTGCCATCAAGTTAGCGCTAGAAGAGTGGAGGTACTTGTTGGAGGGCGCCGCACATCCCTTCACGATCTACACAGACCATAAGAATCTGGCGTACCTGCGGTCTGCACAAAGACTCAACCCTCGGCAGGCCAGGTGGTCTCTGTTCTTTGGCCGATTCGATTTTGATCTGCATTTTCGTCCAGGCAACAAGAACCTCAAAGCCGACGCCTTGTCCAGGTTCCTCTCTTTCCACGGATGTCGAGGAGGAACCTGCACATATTTTGGATCCATCCAGGTTCATCACCGTGGCTCCGCTTTCTCTCCTCGCTACCCCACCTGGTAAGACTTTTGTTTCTGAGACGGACCGAAGACGAATCCTCCACTGGGGCCATGCTTCTAAACTGGCAGGTCATCTCGGCCATAAAAAGACACTTCTTCTGGTGTCCCGCTATTACTGGTGGCCGACCCTTTCCCAGGATGTCCGGGATTTCGTCGCCTCCTGTCTCTCGTGTGCCAAGATCAAGGTGCCTCGGCAGCTGCCTTCTGGTCTTCTACATCCACTTCCAGTACCCTCGTCGCCTTGGCAACACATTGCCATGGACTTTATTACGGACTTACCCTCCTCTGCCAAGTGTACTGTCGTCTTAGTAGTAGTGGATAGATTCTCTAAAATGGCCCACTTCATCCCTTTGCCTGGCTTGCCATCGGCTTCCGCCTTGGCGAAGATTTTCGTCCAGCACATCTTTCGTCTCCATGGTCTGCCCCAACATATTGTCTCGGACAGAGGAGTCCAATTCACCTCTCGCTTCTGGAGAGCTCTATGCAAATCGATGGATGTCACCCTTGACTTCTCCTCATCTTATCATCCACAGTCCAACGGTCAGGCAGAACGGACGAATCAGAGTTTGGTGAACTACCTCCGGCACTTTTCTAATATCCACCAGAACGACTGGTCTGAATTACTCCCGTGGGCTGAGTTTTCCTATAATAACCACATCAGTGAATCTTCTGGCAAATCCCCGTTTTTTTGTTGTCTACGGTCTACATCCTGGTGTACCTCTACCAATTCCCCCCGCCTCGGGTGTACCGGCGGCTGATCTTCTGTCCGGCGAATTCTCCAGGATCTGGCAGGAGACCAAGACCGCTCTCGAGTTGGTACGTAACAGGGTAAAAGGATTCGCAGACAAGAGGCGCCTGGATGTCCCACCATATCAGCCAGGTGACAAAGTTTGGCTAGCCTCCAAGTTTATTCGCCTCAAGGTCCCATCCCACAAACTGGGTCCCCGCTATATTGGACCTTTTGAGGTCTTGTCCCGTATTAATGATGTCTCCTATAAATTGCGTCTTCCCGCCTCTCTCCGCATCCCTAATGCTTTCCATGTGTCTTTGCTTAAGCCAGTTATTTTCAATCGTTTCCTTTCTGAAGCTCCTCACTCACCTCCGCCTGCCGCCGCAGACGATGTATTTGAGGTGAGAGATATTTTGGCCATGAGAAAGCAAAAAGGGAAAACCTTTTTCTTGGTTGATTGGAAGGGCTTTGGTCCTGAGGAGAGATCCTGGGAACCCCAGGAGAATATCCAAGCTCCTCGAATCCTGGCTAAATTTTTGTCCGGTCTGCAGGGGAGGGCGCGTAAGGGGGGGGGTACTGTCACGCGGCGGCTGCCGCGGACCTCCTCTCTTACCTCCCTCCGGCCCCGGCTCACCCGCTCTCCGGGGGTCACCTCTCTGCCTCACCGGCCGCTGCGGGCCTCGGCGCGGTCTCTCCCGGTCCCCCGTCCACGGCCCACGCCTGCCTCTGTCCGGCCCCCTGGTGCGCGCTCCCGCTCCTCCTCCTCGGCGGGTGCGTCTCCTCACTATGGCCGGGCGCGCGCTCTCCCCCGCCTGAGGACGCGCGTCTCCTCCTCCAGCTGGAGGTCATGACCCGGCAGGCCTTCGCTCTCCCTATATCAGGCCGCCTCCTTCTGGAGGCGATGCCTGACTATCATTAGTATTTGCTAGTGACTCTGGCCGCTCTCCTAGCGCTCTCCTGCCTTTTCCGTGCATTTACCTTGCTCCCCTTGTGTTTCCTCTCCTAGGTTCAGTGGCTTCAGTCCTCGCCCGTTTCCCTCCTGTGTCTTCAGCCTTGCCATTCCTCCTGTCTCGCCAAGACTTGCCGTCTCTCCTGTGTCTCCGAGCCGTGTCGTCTGTCCAGTGCCTGCCCTTCGGATCCACCTCTCTGACCGCCCTGACCTTCCCGGGTACCGGCTACCGTGGTGATAGTCCCCCGTGGGCCTGCCCCATACACTCCCTGTATAGGGGGTGGTCCACCTGGTCAGCTCGCCCTTGGGGGGTTCGTTGCCACGGTCTAGTGGGTCCACCCCAGGAGTACCTTACACACACCACCTCCCCGATCTTGTGACACCCGCTCCATCTGGTCCACACCGCCTCCCCTATCATGTGACACTCGCTCCATCTTGTCCACACCGCCTCCCCTATCATGTGATACCCGCTCCATCTCGTCCACACCGCCTCTCCTGTCATGTGACACCAGCTCCACCTGGTCCACACCACCTTTCCTATTTATGTAACACCAGCTCCATCTGGTCCACACCACCTCCCCTATCATGTGACACCCGCTCCATCTGTTCCACACCGCCTTTCCTGTCATGTGACACCAGCTCCACCTGGTCCACACTGCCTTTCCTATTCATGTAACACCAGCTCCATCTGGTCCACACCACCTCCCCTATCATGTGATACCCACTCCATCTGGTCCACACCGCCTCCCCTATCATGTGGCACCCGCTCCATCTGGTCCACACCGCCTCTCCTGTCATGTGACACCAGCTCAATCTGGTTCTCACCGCCTCCCCTATCATGTGACACCCGCTCCATCTGGTCCACACCGCCTCCCCTATCATGTGACACCCGCTCCATATGGTCCACACAGCCTCCCCTATCATGTGACACCCACTCCATCTGGTCCTCACCGCCTCCCCTATCATGTGACACCCACTCCATCTGGTCCACACCGCGTCCCCTATCATGTGACACCCGCTCCATCTGGTCCACACCGCCTACCCTGTCATGTGACACCAGCTCCATCTGGTCCACGACACCTCCCCTGTCATGTGACACCAGCTCCATCTGGTCCTCACCGCCTCCCCTATCATGTGACACCCGCTCCATCTGGTCCACACAGCCTACCCTATCATGTGACACCAGCTCAATCTGGTTCTCACCGCCTCCCCTATCATGTGACACCCGCTCCATGTGGTCCACACCGCCTCCCTTATCATGTGACACCCACTCCATCTGGTCCTCACCGCCTCCCCTATCATGTGACACCCGCTCCATCTGGTCCACACAGCCTCCCCTATCATGTGACACCAGCTCCATCTGGTCCACACCGCCTCCCCTATCATGTGACACCAGCTCCATCTGGTTCACACCGCCTCCCCTATCATTTGACACCAGCTCCATCTGGTCCACACCGCCTCCCCTATCATGTGACACCCGCTCCATCTGGTCCACACCGCCTCCCCTATCATGTGACACCCGCTCCATGTGGTCCACACCGCCTCCCCTATCATGTGACACCGGCTCCATCTGGACCACACAGCCTCCCCTATCATGTGACACCCGCACCATCTGGACCACACCGCCTCCCCTATCATGTGACACCCGCTCCATCTGGTCCACACCGCCTCCCCTATCATGTGACACCCGCTCCATGTGGTCCACACCGCCTCCCCTATCATGTGACACCGGCTCCATCTGGACCACACCGCCTCCCCTATCATGTGACACCAACTCCATCTGGTCCTCACCGCCTCCCCTATCATGTGACACCCGCTCCATCTGGTCCACACAGCCTCCCCTATCATGTGACACCAGCTCCATCTGGTCCTCACCGCTACCCCTATCATGTGACACCAGCTCCATCTGGTTCTCACCGCCTCCCCTGTCATGTGACACCAGCTCCATCTGGTTCTCACCGCCTCCCCTATATTGTGACACCAGCTCCATCTGGTCCTCACAGCCTCCCCTATCATGTGACACCAACTCCATCTGGTCCTCACCGCCTCCCCTAACATGTGACACCCGCTCCATCTGGTCCATACAGCCTCCCCTATCATGTGACTCCAGCTCCATCTGGTCCTCACCGCCTCCCCTATCATGTGACACCCTCTCCATCTGGTCCTCACCGCCTCCCCTATCATGTGACACCCGCTCCATCTGGTCCACACAGCCTCCCCTATCATGTGACTCCAGCTCCATCTGGTTCTCACTGCCTCCCCTATCATGTGACTCCAGCTCCATCTGGTCCTCACCTCCTCCCCTATCATGTACCACCAGGTCCATCTGGTCCTCACCGCCTCCCCTATCATGTGACACCAGTTCCATCTGGGCCACACCGCGTCTATGTAGCTGTCGACATCATAGGTCCTCTGGCCCACCCCAGCCGGTCGGGGAAAAAATATATCCTGACTGTGGTGGACTATGCCACTAGGTATCCTGAAGCTGTGGCCCTGTCCAGTATTACAGCAGTAAAGGTAGCCGAGGCCCTTGATACCATCTTTACCCGGGTAGGGTTTCCTAGTCAAATATTGTCAGATCAAGGCACTCAGTTCATGTCAGATCTTGTCCAGTCCCTATGGCATACCTGTGGTGTTCGAGCCATTCGCACCACCCCATACCACCCGCAGACCAACAGACTATGTGAACGCTTTAATGGAATCCTAAAAAATATGCTGAGGGCTTTTGCTGACATTGAAAAAGACTGGGAAAGATACCTGCCACCAGTTGTCACGGGGTCCTCCGATACCACACAATCAACAGAGCGAGGGAAGGGTGAACAATCCCAAGACCTTTATTACGGGCAAAATTAGAAGGTCCATAAACAATCCACCACACTGAGGATACAATAGAGCAGAACAAGAATGTAGTCCAGTAACAGGATAAAATGTCCAAGGAGACGAGATTCCAAAACTAGCACCAGAAGATAAAATGGGTCCTTCTCTCTGGGGTGCAGTCTTCACGAAGCTCCCCACACAGGATCTGACTTGTCCACCTCCTCTCCTCCCCACCCCCTTCCTTGTGTACAGCTTCTGTCCTCCCCAGCCCCCTCCTTATGTCCAGGAATAGTCAGACAGGTTGAGGAGACAAAGGAGCGTTGGGGATTAAGGAACTGCAGTGGGTCATCAAGAGACAGATACAGTCAGGCTATAGACATACAAAGCAACAAGAAAAACACTATGAAAATCAGTGAAATAGAAATGTACACAAAATGATATCCACATAGCCTATCACACCTTCTCCTTTGGCAAGGCTAAAAGTTATTTTTTCATTCCTATTACTTTTGGGATATTACTAGCACTTGTTTTGCCGTCCAGCTTGTCCTATTGCAGGAGGATTGTGAACACCACAGCAGGGTTTTTCATACTTTCCCTCGTTAAATAAGATTTGGTTCAGGTGCAGCGTCGGACCAGAGAACCTTGGGCCCACCAGAGAAAATCATTCATGGGGCCCACTATGTACCTACATAGAAATAAATACAAGACCACCAATTGTGCGGTAAAACACGCTAATATCCAGGTATAATATAAGGTAGTGCGAATCTTAATTATGTAGCAGGAGTTGGGGTAGCCTCCCTCATAGAATATAATGTAGCCCCCCTCATAGGGTATAACGAAGCCCCCTCATAGAATATAATGAAGCCCCTCATGGAATATAATTCCCGCCCCCCCCTCATAGCGTATAATGTAGCCCCCTCATAGAATATAATGCAGCCCCCTCATAGAATACAATGTAGCCCCCTCATAGAATATAATGTAGCCCCCTCATAGAATATAATGCTGCCCCACTCATAGAATATAATGTAGCCCCCTCATAGACTATAATGGAGCCCCCTCATAGGGTATAATGTAGCCCCTTCATAGAATATAAAGAAGCCCCTCATAGAATATAAAGCTGCCCCCCTAATAGCGTATAATGTAGCCCCCTCATAGAATATAATGCAGCCCCCTCATAGAATATAGTGAAGCCCCTCATAGAATATAGTGAAGCCCCTCATAGAATATAATGAATCCCCTCATAGCGTACAATGTAGCCCTCTCATAGAATATAATGCAGCCCCCTCATAGAATATAGTGAAGCCCCTCATAGAACATAGTGAAGCCCCTCATAGAATATAATGAATCCCCTCATAGAATATAATGTAGCCCCCCTCATAGGGTATAATGTAGCCCCCTCATAGAATATAAAGAAGCCCCTCATAGAATATAAAGCTGCTCCCCTCATAGCGTATAATGGAGCCCCCTCATAGAATATAGTGAAGCCCCTCATAGAATATAGTGAAGCCCCTCATAGAATATAATGCTGCCCCCCTCACAGCGTATAATGTAGCCCCCTCATAGAATATAATGCAACCTCCTCATAGAATATAATGCTGCCCCCCTCATAGAATATAATGTAGCCCCCTCATAGAATATAATGTAGCCGCCTCATAGAATCTAATGCAGCTCCCTCATAGAATATAATGCAGCCCCCTCATAGAATATAATGTAGCCTCCTCATAGAATATAATGCAGCTCCCTCATAGAATATAATGCAGCCCCCTCATAGAATATAATGCAGCTCCCTCATAGAATATAATGCTCCCCCCTCATAGAATATAATGTAGCCCCATCATAGAATATAATGTAGCCCCCTCATAGAATATACTGCAGCCCCCTCATAGAATATAATGCTGCCACCCTCATAGAATATAATGCAGCCCCCTCATAGAATATAATGCAGCCTCCTCATAGAATATAATTCAGCTCCCTCATAAAATATAATGCAGCCCCCTCATAGAATATAATGCTGCCCCCCTCATAGAATATAATGCAGCTCCCTCATAGAATATAATGCTCCCCCCTCATAGAATATAATATATCCCCCTCATAGAATATAATGTAGCCCCCTCATAGAATATACTGCAGCCCCCTCATAGAATATAATGCTGCCCCCCTCATAGAATATAATGCAGCCCCCTCATAGAATATAATGCAGCCTCCTCATAGAATATAATGCAGCTCCCTCATAAAATATAATGCAGCCCCCTCATAGAATATAATGCTGCCCCCCTCATAGAATATAATGCAGACCCCTCATAGAATATAATGCAGCTCCCTCATAGAATATAATGCAGCCCCCTCATAGAATATAATGTAGCCCCCTCATAGAAAATAATGTAGCCCCCTCATAGATTATAAAGCAGCCCCCAAATAGGAGATAATGCTGCCCCCCTCATAGAATATAATGCAGCCCCCTCATAGAATATAATGCAGCCCCCTCATAGAATATAACGCAGCCCCCTCATAGAATATAATGCAGCCCCCTCATAGAATATAATGTAGCCCCCTCATAGAATATAATGCAGCCCCCTCATAGAATATAATGCTGCCCCCCTCATAGAATATAATGCAGCCCCCTCATAGAATACAATGCAGCTCCCTCATAGAATATAATGCAGCCCCCTCATAGAATACAATGCAGCTCCCTCATAGAATATAATGCAGCCCCCTCATAGAATATAATGCAGCCCCCTCATAGAATATAATGCAGCCCCTTCATAGAATATAATGTAGCCCCCTCATAGAATATAATGTAGCCCACTCATAGTGTATAATGTGGCTCCCTCATAGAATATAATGTAACTCCCTCATAGAATATAATGTAGCCCCCTCATAGTGTATAATGTAGCCCCCTCATAGAATATAATGCAGCCCCCTCATAGAATATAATGCAGCCCCACAAAGAATATAATGAAGCCCCTCATAGAATATAATGCTGCCCCCCTCATAGAGTATAATGTAGCCCCCTCATAGAATATAATGAAGCCCCTCATAGAATATAATGCTGCCCCCTCATAGCGTATAATGTAGCCCCCTCATAGAATATAATGAATCCCCTCATAGAATATAGTGAAGCCCCTCATAGAATATAATGCTGCCCCCCTCATAGAATATAGTGAAACCCCTCATAGAATATAATGAATCCCCTCATAGAATATAATGTAGCCCCCCTCATAGAGTATAATGTAGCCCCCTCATAGAATATAAAGAAGCCCCTCATAGAATATAAAGCTGCCCCCCTCATAGCGTATAATGTAGCCCCCTCATAGAATATAGTGAAGCCCCTCATAGAATATAGTGAAGCCCCTCATAGAATATAATGAATCCCCTCATAGAATATAATGCTGCCCCCCTCACAGCGTATAATGTAGCCCCCTCATAGAATATAATGCAGCTCCCTCATAGAATATAATGCTCCCCCCTCATAGAATATAATGTAGCCCCCTCATAGAATATAATGTAGCCCCCTCATAGAATATACTGCAGCCCCCTCATAGAATATAATGCTGCCCCCCTCATAGAATATAATGCAGCCCCCTCATAGAATATAATGCAGCCTCCTCATAGAATATAATGCAGCTCCCTCATAAAATATAATGTAGCCCCCTCATAGAATATAATGTAGCCCCTCATAGAATATAATGCAGCCCCCTCATAGAATATAATGCTGCCCCCCTCATAGAATATAATGCAGGCCCCTCATAGAATATAATGCAGCTCCCTCATAGAATATAATGCAGCCCCCTCATAGAATATAATGTAGCCCCCTCATAGAAAATAATGTAGCCCCCTCATAGATTATAAAGCAGCCCCCACATAGGAGATAATGCTGCCCACCTCATAGAATATAATGCAGCCCCCTCATAGAATATAATGCAGCCCCCTCATAAAATATAACGCAGCCCCCTCATAGAATATAATGCAGCACCCTCATAGAATATAATGTAGCCCCCTCATAGAATATAATGCAGCCCCCTCATAGAATATAATGCTGCCCCCTCATAGAATATAATGCAGCCCCCTCATAGAATACAATGCAGCTCCCTCATAGAATATAATGCAGCCCCCTCGTAGAATATAATGCAGCCCCCTCATAGAATATAATGCAGCCCCTTCATAGAATATAATGTAGCCCCCTCATAGAATATAATGTAGCCCACTCATAGTGTATAATGTAGCCCCCTCATAGAATATAATGTAACCCCCTCATAGAATATAATGTAGCCCCCTCATAGTGTATAATGTAGCCCCCTCATAGAATATAATGCAGCCCCCTCATAGAATATAATGCAGCCCCACATAGAATATAATGAAGCCCCTCATAGAATATAATGCTGCCCCCCTCATAGAGTATAATGTAGCCCCCTCATAGAATATAATGAAGCCCCTCATAGAATATAATGCTGCCCCCTCATAGCGTATAATGTAGCCCCCTCATAGAATATAATGAATTCCCTCATAGAATATAGTGAAGCCCCTCATAGAATATAGTGAAGCCCCTCATAGAATATAATGCTGCACCCCTCATAGAGTATAATGTAGCCCCCTCATAGAATATAAAGAAGCCCCTCATAGAATAAAAAGCTGCCCCCCTCATAGCGTATAATGTAGCCCCCTCATAGAATATAGTGAAGCCCCTCATAGAATATAGTGAAGCCCCTCATAGAATATAATGAATCCCCTCATAGAATATAATGCTGCCCCCCTCACAGCGTATAATGTATCCCCCTCATAGAATATAATGCAGCTCCCTCATAGAATATAATGCAGCCCCCTCATAGAATGTAATGTAGCCCCCTCAAAGAATATAATGTAGCCCCCTCATAGAATATAATGCAGCCCCATCATAGAATATAATGCTGCCCCCTCATAGAATATAATGCAGCCCCCTCATAGAATATAATGCAGCCCCCTCATAGAATATAACGCAGCCCCCTCATAGAATATAATGCAGCCCCCTCATAGAATACAATGCAGCTCCCTCATAGAATATAATGCAGTCCCCTCATAGCATATAATGCAGCCCCCTCATAGAATATAATGCAGCCCCTTCATAGAATATAATGTAGCCCCCCCATAGAATATAATGTAGCCCCCTCATAGTGTATAATGTAGCCCCCTCATAGAATATAATGTAGCCCCCTCATAGAATATAATGCAGCCCCCTCATAGAATATAATGCTGCCCCCCTCATAGCGTATAATGCAGCCCCTTCATAGAATATAATGCAGCCTCCTCATAGAATATAATGTAGCCCCCTCATAGAATATAATGCAGCCCCCTCATAGAATATAATGTAGCCCTCTCATAGAATATAATGCAGCCCCCTCATAGAATATAATGCTGCCCCCCTCATAGCGTATAATGTAGCCCCCTCATAGAATATAATGCAGCCTCCTCATAGAATATAATGTAGCCCCCTCATAGAATATAATGCAGCCCCCTCATAGAATATAATGTAGCCCCCTCATAGAATATAATGCAGCCCCCTCATAGAATATAATGCTGCCCCCCTCATAGCGTATAATGTAGCCCCCTCATAGAATATAATGCAGCCTCCTCATAGAATATAATGTAGCCCCCTCATAGCATATAATGTAGCCCTCTCATAGAATATAATGCAGCCCCTTCATAGAATATAATGCTGCCCCCCTCATAGCGTATAATGTAGCCCCCTCATAGAATATAATGCAGCCTCCTCATAGAATATAATGTAGCCCCCTCATAGAATATAATGCAGCCCCCTCATAGAATATAATGTAGCCCCCTCATAGAATATAATGCAGCCCCGTCATAGAATATAATGCTGCCCCCCTCATAGCGTATAATGTAGCCCCCTCATAGAATATAATGCAGCCTCCTCATAGAATATAATGTAGCCCCCTCATAGCATATAATGTAGCCCTCTCATAGAATATAATGCAGCCCCCTCATAGAATATAATGCTTCCCCCTCATAGCATATAATGTAGCCCCCTCATTGAATATAATGCAGACCCCCTCATAGAATATAATGCTGCCCCCCTCATAGCGTATAATGTAGCCCCCTCATAGAATATAATGCAGCCTCCTCATAGAATATAGTGAAGCCCCTCATAGAATATAATGAATCCCCTCATAGAATATAATGCTGCCCCCCTCATAGCGTATAATGTAGCCCCCTCATAGAATATAATGTAGCCCCCTCATAGAATATAATGTAGCCCCCTCATAGAATATAATGCAGCCCCCTCATAGAATATAATGCAGCCCCCTCATAGCGTATAATGTAGCCCCCTCATAAAATTTAATGTAGCCCCCTCATAGAATATAGTGAAGCCCCTCATAGAATATAATGCTGCCCCCTCATAAAATATAGTGAAGCCCCTCATAGAATATAATGAATCCCCTCATAGAATATAATGCTGCCCCCTCATAGCGTATAATGTAGCCCCCTCATAGAATATAATGCAGGCCCCTCATAGAATATAATGAATCCCCTCATAGAATATAATGCTGCCCCCCTCATAGAGTATAATGTAGCCCCCTCATAGAATATAATGCAGCCCCCTCATAGAATATAATGCTGCCCCCCTCATAGCGTGTAATGTAGCCCCCTCATAGAATATAATGCAGACTCCTCATAGAATATAATGTAGCCCCCTCATAGAATATAATGTAGCCCCCTCATAGAATTTAATGAAGCCCCTCTTAGAATATAATGCTGCCCCCCCTCATAGCGTATAATGTAGCCCCCTCATAGAATATAATGCTGCCCCCCTCATAGCGTGTAATGTAGCCCCCTCATAGAATATAATGCAGCCTCCTCATAGAATATAATGCTGCCCCCTCATAGCATATAATGTATCCCCCTCATAGAATATAATGCAGCCTCCTCATAGAATATAATGCAGCCCCCTCATAGAATATAATGTAGCCCCCTCATAGAATATAATGCTGCCCCCCTCATAGTGTATATTGTAGCCCCCTCATAGAATAGAATGTAGCCCCCTCATAGAATATAATGCTGCCCCCCACATAGTGTATAATGTAGCCCCCTCAAAGAATATAATGTAGCCCCCTCATAGAATATAATGTAGCCCCCCTCATAGCGTATAATGTAGCCCCCTCATAAAATATAATGAAGCCCCTCATAGAATATAATGCTGCCCCCCTCATAGCATATAATGTAGCCCCCTCATAGAATATAATGCAGCCCCCTCATAGAATATAATGAAGCCCCTCATAGAATATAATGTAGCCCCCTCATAGAATATAATTCTTCCCCCCTCATAGTGTATAATGTAGCCCCCTCATGGCGCATAATGTAGCCCCCTCATAGAATATAATGTAGCCCCCTCATAGAATATAATGCTGCCCCCCTCAAAGTGTATAATGTAGCCCCCTCATAGAATATAATGCAGCCCCCTCATAGAATCATAGAATATATTGAATTCCCTCATAGAATATAATGCAGCCCCCTCATAGAATATAATGTAGCCCCCTCACAGAATATAATGTAGCCCCCCTCATAGCATATAATGTAGCCCCCCTCATAAAATATAATGAAGCCCCTCATAGAATATAATGCTACCCCCTCATAGCATATAATGTAGCCCCCTCATAGAATATAATGCAGCCCCCTCATAGAATATAATGAAGCTCCTCATAGAATATAATGTAGCCCCTTCATAGAATATAATGCTGCCCCCCTCATAGTGTATAATGTAGCCCCCTCATGGCGCATAATGTAGCCCACTCATAGAATATAATGTAGCCCCCTCATAGAATATAATGCTGCCCCCCTCATAGTGTAAAATGTAGCCCCCTCATAGAATATAATGCAGTCCCCTCATAGAATCATAGAATATAATGAAGCCCCTCATAGAATATAATGCTGCCCCCCTCATAGCGTATAATGTAGCCCCCTCATAGAATATAATGAAGCCCCTCATAGAATATAATGCTGCCCCCCTCATAGCGTATAATGTAGCCCCCTCTTAGAATATAATGCAGCCCCCTCATAAAATATAATGTAGCCCCCTCATAGAATATAATGCTACCCCCCTCATAGTGTATAATGTAGCCCCCTCATGGCGCATAATGTAGCCCCCTCATAGAATATAATGTAGCCCCCTCATAGAATATAATGCTGCCCCCCTCATAGTGTATAATATAGCCCCCTCATGGCGCATAATGTAGCCCCCTCATAGTGTATAATGTAGCCCCCTCATAGAATATAATGCAGCCCCCTCATAGAATATAATGTAGCCCCCTCATAGCATATAATGTAGCCCCCTCATAAAATATAATGAAGCCCCTCATAGAATATAATGCTGCCCCCCTCATAGCATATAATGTAGCCCCCTCATAGAATATAATGCAGCCCGCTCTTAGAATATAATGAAGCCACTCATAGAATATAATGTAGCCCCCTCATAGAATATAATGCTGCCCCCCTCATGGTGCATAATGTAGCCCCCTCATAGAATATAATGTAGCCCCCTCATAGAATATAATGCTGCCCCCCTCATAGTGTATAATGTAGCCCCCTCATAGAATATAATGCAGTCCCCTCATAGAATCATAGAATATAATGAAGCCCCTCATAGAATCTAATGCTGCCCCCCTCATAGCGTATAATGTAGCCCCCTCATAGAATGTAATGAAGCCCCTCATAGAATATAATGCTGCCCCCCTCATAGCGTATAATGTAGCCCCCTCATAGAATATAATGCAGCCCCCTCATAGAATATAATGTAGCCCTCTCATAGAATATAATGCTGCCCTCCTCATAGTGTATAATGTAGCCCCCTCATAGAATATAATGCAGCCCCCTCATAGAATATAATGCAGCCCCCTCATAGAATATAATGAAGCCCCTCATAGAATATAATGTAGCCCCCTCATAGAATATAATGCTGCCCCCCTCATAGTGTATAATGTAGCCCCCTCATGGCGCATAATGTAGCCCCCTCATAGAATATAATGTAGCCCCCGCATAGAATATAATGTTGCCCCCCTCATAGTGTATAATGTAGCCCCCTCATAGAATATAATGCAGCCCCCACATAGAATCATAGAATATAATGAAGCCCCACATAGAATATACTGCTGCTCCCCTCATAGTGTATAATGTAGCCCCCTCATAGAATATAATGTAGCCCCCTCATAGAATATAATGTAGCCCCCCTCATAGCATATAATGTAGTCCCCTCATAAAATATAATGAAGCCCCTCATAGAATATAATGCTGCCCCCCTCATAGCACATAATGTAGCCCCCTCATAGAATATAATGCAGCCCCCTCATAGAATATAATGAAGCCCCTCAAAGAATATAATGTAGCCCCCTCATAGAATATAATGCTGCCCCCCTCATAGTGTATAATGTAGCCCCCTCATAGAATATAATGTAGCCCCGTCAGAGAATATAATGTAGCCCCCTCATAGCATATAATGTAGCCCCCTCATAAAATATAATGAAGCCCCTCATAGAATATAATGCTTCCCCCCTCATAGCATATAATGTAACCCCTCATAGAATATAATGCAGCCCCCTCATAGAATATAATGAAGCCACTCATAGAATATAATGCTGCTCCCCTCATAGCATATAATGTAGCCCCCTCTTAGAATATAATGCAGCCCCCTCATAGAATATAATGTAGCCCCCTCATAGAATATAATGCTGCCCCCCTCATAGTGTATAATGTAGCCCCCTCATGGCGCATAATGTAGCCCCCTCATAGAATATAATGTAGCCCCCTCATAGAATATAACGTAGCCCCCTCATAGAATATAATGTAGCCCCCTCATAGAATATAATGAAGCCCCTCATAGAATATAATGTAGCCCCCTCATAGATTATAATGATGCCCACCTCATAGTGTATAATGTAGCCCCCTCATAGAATATAATGTAGCCCCCTCATAGAATATAATGCTGCCCCCCTCATAGTGTATAATGTAGCCCCCTCATAGAATATAATGCAGCCCCCTCATAGAATCATAGAATATAATGAAGCCCCTCATAGAATATAATGCTGCTCCCCTCATAGTGTATAATGTAGCCCCCTCATAGAATATAATGTAGCCCCCTCATAGAATATAATGTAGCCCCCTCATAGAATATAATGTAGCCCCCTCATAGCATATAATGTAGTCCACTCATAAAATATAATGAAGCCCCTCATAGAATATAATGCTGCCCCCCTCATAGCATATAATGTAGCCCCCTCATAGAATATAATGCAGCCCCCTCATAGAATATAATGAAGCCCCTCATAGAATATAATGTAGCCCCCTCATAGAATATAATGCTGCCCCCTCATAGTGTATAATGTAGCCCCCTCATAGAATATAATGTAGCCCCGTCAGAGAATATAATGTAGCCCCCTCATAGCATATAATGTAGCCCCCTCATAAAATATAATGAAGCCCCTCATAGAATATAATGCTTCCCTCCTCATAGCATATAATGTAGCCCCCTCATAGAATATAATGCAGCCCCCCTCATAGAATATAATGAAGCCACTCATAGAATATAATGCTGCCCCCCTCATAGCGTATAATGTAGCCCCCTCTTAGAATATAATGCAGCCCCCTCATAGAATATAATGTAGCCCACTCATAGAATATAATGCTGCCCCCCTCATAGTGTATAATGTAGCCCCCTCATGGCGCATAATGTAGCCCCCTCATAGAATATAATGTAGCCCCCTCATAGAATATAACGTAGCCCCCTCATAGAATATAATGTAGCCCCCTCATAGAATATAATGTAGCCCCCTCATAGTGTATAATGCAGCCCCCTCATAGAATATAATGTAGCCCTCTCATAGAATATAATGCTGCCCTCCTCATAGTGTATAATGTAGCCCCCTCATAGAATATAATGCAGCCCCCTCATAGAATATAATGAAGCCCCTCATAGAATATAATGTAGCCCCCTCATAGAATATAATGCTGCCCCCCTCATAGTGTATAATGTAGCCCCCTCATGGCGCATAATGTAGCCCCCTCATAGAATATAATGTAGCCCCCTCATAGAATATAATGTTGCCCCCCTCATAGTGTATAATGTAGCCCCCTCATAGAATATAATGCAGCCCCCTCATAGAATCATAGAATATAATGAAGCCCCACATAGAATATAATGCTGCTCCCCTCATAGTGTATAATGTAGCCCCCTCATAGAATATAATGTAGCCCCCTCATAGAATATAATGTAGCCCCCCTCATAGCATATAATGTAGTCCCCTCATAAAATATAATGAAGCCCCTCATAGAATATAATGCTGCCCCCCTCATAGCACATAATGTAGCCCCCTCATAGAATATAATGCAGCCCCCTCATAGAATATAATGAAGCCCCTCAAAGAATATAATGTAGCCCCCTCATAGAATATAATGCTGCCCCCCTCATAGTGTATAATGTAGCCCCCTCATAGAATATAATGTAGCCCCGTCAGAGAATATAATGTAGCCCCCTCATAGCATATAATGTAGCCCCCTCATAAAATATAATGAAGCCCCTCATAGAATATAATGCTTCCCCCCTCATAGCATATAATGTAGCCCCTCATAGAATATAATGCAGCCCCCTCATAGAATATAATGAAGCCACTCATAGAATATAATGCTGCTCCCCTCATAGCGCATAATGTAGCCCCCTCTTAGAATATAATGCAGCCCCCTCATAGAATATAATGTAGCCCCCTCATAGAATATAATGTAGCCCCCTCATAGAATATAATGAAGCCCCTCATAGAATATAATGTAGCCCCCTCATAGAATATAATGCTGCCCCCCTCATAGTGTATAATGTAGCCCCCTCATGGCGCATAATGTAGCCCCCTCATAGAATATAATGTAGCCCCCTCATAGAATATAACGTAGCCCCCTCATAGAATATAATGTAGCCCCCTCATAGAATATAATGAAGCCCCTCATAGAATATAATGTAGCCCCCTCATAGAATATAATGCTGCCCCCCTCATAGTGTATAATGTAGCCCCCTCATGGCGCATAATGTAGCCCCCTCATAGAATATAATGTAGCCCCCTCATAGAATATAATGCTGCCCCCCTCATAGTGTATAATGTAGCCCCCTCATAGAATATAATGCAGCCCCCTCATAGAATCATAGAATATAATGAAGCCCCTCATAGAATATAATGCTGCTCCCCTCATAGTGTATAATGTAGCCCCCTCATAGAATATAATGTAGCCCCCTCATAGAATATAATGTAGCCCCCTCATAGAATATAATGTAGCCCCCTCATAGCATATAATGTAGTCCCCTCATAAAATATAATGAAGCCCCTCATAGAATATAATGCTGCCCCCCTCATAGCATATAATGTAGCCCCCTCATAGAATATAATGCAGCCCCCTCATAGAATATAATGAAGCCCCTCATAGAATATAATGTAGCCCCCTCATAGAATATAATGCTGCCCCCCTCATAGTGTATAGTGTAGCCCCCTCATAGAATATAATGTAGCCCCGTCAGAGAATATAATGTAGCCCCCTCATAGCATATAATGTAGCCCCCTCATAAAATATAATGAAGCCCCTCATAGAATATAATGCTTCCCACCTCATAGCATATAATGTAGCCCCCTCATAGAATATAATGCAGCCCCCTCATAGAATATAATGAAGCCACTCATAGAATATAATGCTGCCCCCCTCATAGCGTATAATGTAGCCCCCTCTTAGAATATAATGCAGCCCCCTCATAGAATATAATGTAGCCCACTCATAGAATATAATGCTGCCCCCCTCATAGTGTATAATGTAGCCCCCTCATGGCGCATAATGTAGCCCCCTCATAGAATATAATGTAGCCCCCTCATAGAATATAACGTAGCCCCCTCATAGAATATAATGTAGCCCCCTCATAGAATATAATGTAGCCCCCTCATAGTGTATAATGTAGCCCCCTCATAGAATATAATGTAGCCCCCTGTGATAAAACACTCCGGGATCGCCTTTGCTGGGGTCAAAGGTCACGTGCATTCAGCATGAAACTCAGGCGCAGAGCTGGGATTCGGGTGTAACTGACCCTGGGTCAGGTTTATTAACGGTGAAAGCAATGCAAAAGGAAATAAAACAAAACAAATCCTTGCCTGTCCGGCACTAACTAAACAAGGTACAACCTAACTACCAACTGGCGGGCTTCTCCCGTCCAGCCAAACCACAGTTGCAGTGGGCACTGCTTCCACTCACGTGTGTCTCTCACACAGACAGGCTCTCTGTGTTCCCAGGCTGAGACACTCACACAACCACCTGGCGTCCTTTTATATCCACCTCCCATTATTCATTAGTAACCAGGTGCGATACTGACCAGACTAGGCCACATAGGAAAGGAATCTGGGCGAGATATACCTGCCCTCATCCACTATTCCCACATGATTCTCACAAATCCCCCCCTCTGCTCAGACCACTCCGGTCGAGCAATGACACCCGCCAAACAGTGCACTCGGGACAGGGCATCTGCATTTCCCATCTGTACCCCTGGGCGGTGCTCCACCGTAAAAGTGTAGGCCTGCAGGGCAAGGAACCACCGGGTCACCCGGCTATTCCGTTCCTTGTTCAAGTGCATCCACTTGAGAGGGGCATGGTCAGTGATCAGCCTGAACCTTCGGCCCACCAGGTAATATTTGAGGGCCTCTAGAGCCCACTTAATGGCTAGGCACTCTTTTTCTATGACTGCATACCTTTGCTCGTGTTTATTCAGCTTCCTGCTGAGATAGAGGACTGGGTGTTCCACTACGTCCCTCACTTGTGAGAGTACGGCCCCGATACCGGTATCAGAGGCATCCGTTTGTACCACAAACTCACTGCGGAAGTCCGGAGTCACCAGTACGGGCTGAGAGCAAAGTGCCCGTTTTAGGCTATGGAAGGCTTCTTCAGCCGCTAAACTCCATTTAATCATGACGGAGTCTTTCCCCTTTGTAAGATCCGTCAGGGGGGTAGCGATGGCTGCAAAATTGGGTATGAACCGGCGATAATAGCCGGCGATCCCCAGGAAGGCTTGCACCTGCTTCTTGTTGACAGGTTGCAGCCAGTCCTGAACCGCCTGAATCTTATCAACCTGGGGTTTAACAACACCCCTCCCAATTACATACCCCAAATACCGGGCTTCTTCTAGCCCGATGTGACATTTCTTGGGGTTCGCGGTTAGACCTGCCTCCCACAGGTCGTCAATCACAGCTTGTACTTTCTGGAGATGAGTCTCCCAGTCGAAGCTGTAAATGACAATGTCGTCCAAATAGGCCGAAGCGTACTGCCTATGTGGCCTCAGGACTCGATCCATCAGTCTCTGGAAGGTCGCCGGTGCTCCGTGCAGTCCAAACAGCATATACACATACTGAAATAGACCTTCTGGGGTAGCAAATGCCGTCTTTTCTCTGGCAGCCTCAGCCAGAGGGATCTGCCAATACCCCTTTGTTAGGTCTAGGGTCGTAATATACCGGGCTTTTCCTAACCGATCTATTAACTCGTCGACCCGGGGCATGGGGTAGGCATCAAATTTTGAGACCGCATTCAGTTTCCTGAAGTCATTGCAGAACCGGATGGTGCCGTCCGGTTTAGGAATTAGCACAATCGGGCTGGACCAAGCACTGTGCGATTCCTCAATGACACCTAACTCTAACATTGCCTTCACTTCTCGGGAAACGGCTTCACGGTGCGCTTCCGGGATTCGGTAGGGCTTTACGTGAACTGTGACACCAGGTTCCGTTACGATGTCATGTTTTATTAGCGTAGTCTGCCCGGGTTTTTCTGAGGAAAACTTTTGGTTGTGAAGTAGAAACTGCCTGACCTCAGTCTTTTGCCGCTCCGAGAGAGTCTCTGCCACCCGTACCTCCGGTACGGTATGCGAGCAGACGGGACGGGCCAGCTCCGCTGACAAGGCAGACTGATCTTTCCAGGGCTTTATCAGATTTACATGATAAATCTGTTCAGGTTTCCGTTTACCTGCCTTTTATACTTTGTAGTTTACTTCACCAACTCTTTCCTTGATCTCAAAGGGGCCCTGCCACTTTGCCAGGAACTTACTGTCCACCATGGGGACCAGGATCAACACCCTATCTCCGGGTGCAAACGTACGGATCTTGGCGCCCCTATCATAGATTCTTTTTTGGGCTCCTTGAGCCTGTATCATGTGTTCTTTGACGATAGGCATAACAGCCGCAATACGGTCCTGCATTTGTGTGACGTGATCTATCACTGTTTTAAACGGAGTGACCTGACCCTCCCAGGTTTCTTTTGCAACGTCTAACAGTCCGCGAGGACGTCGGGCGTACAATAACTCGAAAGGCGAGAATCCCGTGGAAGACTGGGGTACTTCCCTGATGGCAAAAAGCAAATACGGAAGTAAATAGTCCCAGTTCTTCCCATCCTTGTCTATCACCTTTCTCAGCATCTGCTTCAGAGTTTTATTGAACCGTTCGACCAACCCGTCTGTTTGAGGGTGATACACGGATGTGCGTAACGGTTCGATTTGTAACAATCGGCAGAGCTCCTTCATTACCCTGGACATAAAGGGGGTCCCCTGGTCTGTGATGTAGTGTCGTGATGTCGGCGATAAAGAATTCAGAGACATACACGGATGTGCTAGTGCTTGGCTGCCAGGCCGTGCTTTTCTTTTCTTTACTTCCTCCTTCCTCTCCACGTCCCTCCCCCGACTCCTCCTCTCCCCTACATCACTGTTACTAGGCAAAGAATGCAAACAAGGGCAACAGCCCACAAACAGCAGGAGATGTGACAACATCACACCTCTTCTTTTCTCACAACAAAAAAAAAACTGAAACATTTGAAGAATATTGTCGTTCAAACATTAAGTCTCACTGCAGAACATAGTCTGTAAGGTGGGCAGGTGGTCTTTGATAGGTCCTAGTCGGATAGCGGTGAGACAGCCCATCACCAGATGAGCCCTGAGTATCCTCGGAGACATCCCCTGTTAGGCTTACGGCATCTCCAGTCTCTGGCAGGGAGTCGTCGCTCTCCGCTTCCTCACTAGGCGTGGTTTTTGGGACGTGGCCCCGGAGTTTTTTAAAGTGGGACACATTCCGTGTGACCTGACGACTTTGATTCCGGGCAGTAACCATGGTGCCCTTAACGTCTATAACTTGAAAGGGTTCCGGATAGTACGGTGACACAAACTTGCTAGTCGCTTTTAACCTTTGTGCCAGGACCCAATCACCCACCTGTATTGCCGGCTGTCTGCCTCGATGGTTGCGCTTATCTGCATACCGTTTCATCCTTTCGTTTGATATGGAGTCATTGATAGAAATCGGGGTCTGGACGGAGATTGCTGGAATGCTTGGAAGTTTGACCCGTAAGGGCCTGTTGAACAGTGCCATTGCAGGTGGTATTCCCGTTGTAGAGTGGGGTGTAGCCCTGTACTGTCTGAGGAATGCGTTCAACTCTTGCTGTAAGTCCTTGTGCTCCATGGTAGCAATCCTTAGGGTCTTGTTGAGCGATTGCATGAATCGTTCGACTTCACCGTTGGCCTGAGGCCAGCAAGGAGTCATTTTCCGGTGTGTGAAACCCAGGTAGGTTGCGAAGGACTGAAAGTCTGTGCTATTGAAAGGCGGTCCATTGTCAGATTTCACGATCTCAGGTATGCCATATGCTGAGAAGATCTTGTCTAATTTTGGTAAAACAGCCTTGGCCGAGGTTGTAGAAACATGTTCGATGACTGGAAACCTTGAAAAGTCATCCATGATCACCAGCAGATAGGAGCTATCTGGTAAACTGCAGAAATCGATGCTAACAGCTATCCATGGGCCGGCTGGCAGGGGTGTCATTTGTAATGCTGCACGTCTATGGGCAACTGTAGTGGCTTGGCACGGTATGCATGTTTCAACGAGTGCCTCTACCTTTTTGTCAAGTCCGGGAAACCACACTTTCTCCCGAAGTAGCTGCTTCGTTTTCACGACCCCTTGATGAGCTTCATGCGCCAGATGCAGTACCCTGCTCTGAAGTTTCTGAGGTATCACCAGGCGATTATCTCTTAAGAGCATATTTGAGTCTGATACTGATAGTGAATGTCTCGCGTTAAAGAAAACCTCCAGGTACCCAGCCTGATCAGGAGGGTGAAGGCGGGCCTCAGCGAGAAAACTGCTCCAGTTCTTGGACCGAACCGTCTCTATCACAAATTGAAGTTGGTGATCGGCATCCAGCGCTTGCTTAATTTCCTGTATGGTCATAGCTTTCGGTACCGAATGGGCAACGACAAAGTTGACATGCTCCTCTGCCAGAATCGTCGCGGGGATGTCGTCTGTGGTGGGCTGTGGTGCTGGGTGTCTCGAGAAATAGTCTGCGGGATTTCCAGCTCCCGCCTCGTATCTCAACTGGAGATGATAGTTCTATAAGCAGAGCAACCAGCGTTCAAGACGCGGGGGAGGCTTTGACGAGGGCTTATTGAAAATTGGAACGAGTGGCTTGTGGTCAGTTATCACTGTGAATTGATGTCCAAAAAGGTATAAATGGAAATGAAGGCACCCCCACACAACTGCCAGGGGTTCTCTCTCAGTTTGTGAATATCGCTGCTCTGTATCCGTTAGTGTCTTGCTGGCATATGAGATTGTGGATATGTCGCCTGCGCTAGACACTTGTGTGAGAATTGCCCCTAGGCCTACTGGACTAGCATCCACCAGTAGCTGTGTGGGTTTTGACGGGTCAAAATAGGCCATGACAGTGTCGCTGGTTAGGTTGGTTTTCAATGCGTCAAAAGCTGCTTGCTGCTCAGTACCCCATGTCCACGGAGAGTCTTTCTTTGTGAGCTTTCGCAGAGGTTCTGAAACAGTGGCTAGGTCAGGTATAAATCGCCCACAGTATGTGACCAGTCCTAGGAAGCTGCGAACATCTGACACATTTTGCGGTGGGCTAGCCGATTTTATGGCAGCCACTTTCTGTGGGTCAGCTGAAACTCCTTGTTCAGAAAAGATGTATCCAAAAAAAGTTAATGATTTTTGGTTAAATTCACATTTCGACGGATTGACAGTGAGATTGCAGGCTTGGAGTCTTTGAAACACTTGTTCTAGGCGATTGTCATGTTCCTCTTGGGTTGTGCCATAAATGAGAATGTCATCACTGACGTTGAGGACTCCTGCAATGCCAGACAGAACCTGGCTGACGATATTCTGAAAAATTTCTGCGGCCGATGAGATGCCAAAGTTCAATCTCTTAAATCTGCGCAGGCCCACATGCGTGCTAAAAGTTGTAATGTACCTGGAGTCTGGATGCAATTCAAGTTGATGATAGCCTGAGTTTAGGTCAATTTTTGAAAATACCTTCGCACCATTCAGGTCTGCGAGAATGTCATCAATAGTGGGCGTGATGTGCCTTTCTCTTTGGATCGCCCGATTGGCGTGGCGCATATCCACACATAGTCGGATTTTACCTGGCTGCTTCGGTTTAGGTGCAACAACGATTGGTGAAACCCAGGGGGTCGGGCC
This sequence comes from Dendrobates tinctorius, assembly GCF_039654945.1. Taxonomy (NCBI): domain Eukaryota; kingdom Metazoa; phylum Chordata; class Amphibia; order Anura; family Dendrobatidae; genus Dendrobates; species Dendrobates tinctorius. The sequence continues at coordinate 2,076,004 of NW_027361902.1, read as the reverse complement.
TTCAACGCGTTCGACGACATCGGACGCCTCCAGGTCTTGCAGTTCTTGCTCCACAAGCTTGCGGACATGGAATGGAATGCTCCTGTGGGGCTGAATAGAGGGCTGTACTGACGGATCTATATGCAATTTTATTTGAACATCCTTTAGCTTACCTAGGCCTTTAAAGAGATTTGGGTACTTCTGCATAATGTGGTGGGCCGAAGGACCTGTAATGCTGTTGACAAGGTTCACAAGACCCAGAGATATTGCACTGGTACAGCTGAGAAGTGTGTCCGCAGAGCATTCTACCACATAAAAGGTGTCAGTGATGGACTTTCCTTCAGCTGCAACTTCTGACTGAAATTTTCCGCACAGGGGCAGTGCAGCTGCTGAGCCATAAGGAAAAATCTTTATATTAGTGCCATAAGGAAAAATCTTTATATTAGTACTTTGTAGAGTAGGTTTGTTTAGGAGCTGGTTGTAGACTGTATTACTGGTGACGTTGACTGATGCCCCCGTGTCCACCAGGGCTTCTATTGGATTGCCATTCACTAGGATTACTCGTTTTGGATTAGTAACTGCGTGCACAGTATTAGATCCCTCTTCCGTCACGGAGAATAAATAGGTGCTGTGGGACTCGTCATTAATCTGCAGTGTTTGGATCTTCGGTGGCCTAGGTTGTGCGGTGGTATGAGGAGATTGTGGCTTGGATCAACACACCTTTGCAAAATGATTTTGCTTTCCGCAATTATGACAAGTTCCTCCCTTTGCTGGGCAGACATTCTGGTGAGGATACGATCCACCGCAGTTGTAACATGTGGCTGCCTGCGTGCGAGGCACATTTGGTTTCTGTGTAAGCTTTGCTATAGAAGATGTCGCGTCTGGCTCATGCTCGATGTTCTCTATCAGTTTAGCTTGTTTGTCTGCAGCATCATTTATATGCGCTGTATCTAGCAACTTCGCTAACGTCATGGTGGGGTTTCTGAGTGCTTGTCTCCTTAACTTGGAGGAAATACATCCTTGTACGATCTGCATTTGGATTTCTTTGTCTACTTCCGCAAATTCACAGTGCGCTGCAAGGTGTCGTAGCCGGACATGATACTCAGCCATGCTTTCTGTTGGCGACTGCTTTGACTGCCTGAACTTAAAAATTTCAAATGCCGGATTTCTGTGAGGGGAGAAGTGCTTGCTTAACGCAGCTTTGCTGAGCTCATAGTCCTTGTACTCCCCTGTATTCGGCAGAGTAGTGAATATATCGTAAACCTGCTCCCCTGCGTAGTGTAACAGCATGGCTTTTTTCCGGGTATCATCAGAGACATTCATGGCTTGCAGAAATATCTTGAATCGCTTTAGCCATTTATCCCAAGATACTGCCAGGTTTGCTTGGGACTGATGCACATCAAAAGCAGGAAATGCGGGTAGACAAGCCATAGTGAGTGCTGATAGCCTTGTAGACTGTTCGTGGGACTGAAATACCTGTGGCTGATGAATGAACGCTTCCTCGTCGCCAGTTGTAGTGTCGTGATTTGGCGATAAAGAATTCAGAGACATACACGGATGTGCTAGTGCTTGGCTACCAGGCCGTGCTTTTCTTTTCTTTACTTCCTCCTTCCTCTCCACGTCCCTCCCCCGACTCCTCCTCTCCCCTACATCACTGTTACTAGGAAAAGAATGCAAACAAGGGCAACAGCCCACAAACAGCAGGAGATGTGACAACATCACAGGTGAGTATCTGTTTTGGTATACCGACCAGACTAAACACATGCACCAGTTCCTTGGCAATCGTCTTGGTGGCCGTGTTACGCAAAGGGATGGCCTCCGGGTAACGAGTGGCATAATCCAAGATGACCAGGATATGTTGGTGTCCACGTGCAGACCGTGGAAGGGGCCCAACTAAATCCATCCCAATCCTCTCAAACGGGACTTCAATAATAGGTAGGGGTACCAAAGGGCTACAGAACCGGGGCTTAGGTGCAGAGGTTTGGCAGTCAGGACAAGACTCACAATATACACGGATATCGTGATGCATGCCTGGCCAAACAAAACAGTGTAATATCCTTTCGGTGGTTTTCTGGACTCCCAGGTGACCTCCCATCACATGTCCGTGGGCCAGGTCCAGCACCTGCCGCCGGTAGGGTTTTGGCACGACTAATAGTTGCACCGTGTCTTCCCCCTTTTTCTCTATCTGATAGAGTAAATCATTCTCCAGAACCATGTAAGGATATGCCAGCCTAGAGCCAGGTTCTACGGGTACCCCATTTATCACTTTTACATTTGTCCTAGCCTGAGAAAGGGTAGGATCCTTTATTTGCTCGCTTTGGAAGTCATCTTTCTGAACTTCTAAATCCGGCAAACGGGGAGGTGGACGGCTATCGGCCTCCTCCTCTTCCCCGGTCTCCTCCGTATCACCCGCCATGACTGAAAACAGGAACTGCAGGTCATTTCCCACAGACTCTTCCCCCGAGTCTTCCGGGGAGACCTCTTCCAGGGGTTCGGGACCCACACGTGCCCTGGGAGAAGAATCATGTACACGATTACCCGAGGGCATCAACTGACTCTCCCACAATTGCCAGAAGTGGGGAAAATCCCGGCCCAGGATAACATCATGCAATAACGCCGGGACGAGTCCCACTTTATGTTGCACAGACCCATAGGAAGTAGTAATGCATATGACCGTGGTGAGGTACGAACAGGTGTCTCCATGCACACACGTTACAGAAAATTTGTCTGATGGTCCAGTCGGGGCTGACACCAGACTGGCCTTCACCAGAGTCACCACACTTCCCGAGTCTAACAATGCCACCACATTTTTGCCATCAACAGTTAAATCACACAAGTGTTTTTCCACATCCTTTTGACCGGCATTCACACTCACTACCCGTGCAACCATAGACATGCGGTTTTTCGAGTCTGTGACGTCGCACTGCATGGGTTCAGTAGTGACCGGACAGTTCGCAGCAATATGTCCCATCTCTTGGCAGCGGAAACACCTAACGGGCCCCTTGCTTAGACCATAGTTCGTTACTCTCGGCCTCGCAGTGCGGACAGTCCCGTTTTCCTCCCCCACTGTCTTAGGGATTTTTCCATCTCCCCTACTCCCTGGAACAGTCTTACCGGTTCCACGTGGAGATGATGAAGAACGAGGTGGGGTAGCGTCGTCTCGGAGTCCTTCCGCCACGGAGTAACGTTCAACCAGATCCACCAGTTGATCTGCCGGCGTAGGATTTCCATGGCTTACCCACTTCCTCAGGGCTGGCGGTAGAGCTCTCAGGTACTTGTCCATGACGACTCTCTGGATTATCTCTGGCGCTGTCAACACCTCGGGTTGTAGCCACTTCTTCGTCACGTGGATCAGGTCGAACATCTGGGACCGCGGTGGTTTATCCGGCTGATAAGTCCATTGATGCACTCTCTGTGCACGAACAGCGGTCATCACTCCCAGCTGGGCCAAGATCTCAGCTTTCAATTTGTCAAAGTCCTGCGCGGCTTCAGGCTCTAAGTCATAATAAGCCTTTTGGGCCTCACCGGAAAGAAACGGGGCAATCAGGCCGGCTCATCGTGCCTTCGGCCATTTTTCTCGCACGGCCGTCCGTTCAAACGTGGTCAGGTATGCCTCGACGTCATCTTCGGTCGTCATTTTCTGCCAGTACCGACTCACGTGAATCACTCTCGACTCGGCTTCCAGGTTAAGCTCAGGTAAGCTTGCCAAGCGCTGCGCCACCTGACTGGAGAAGCGAACGATCGGCAACTGTCATGTCCACCAACTCCTTCAGCTGGGCCATCATCACCCGATTAGCTTCTTGCTGGACGGCGGTGGACTGTACCAGTGCTTTCACCACGTCCTCCATGCTCATGCTCGCAACGTGATGCCCGCGTTCTCCACCACAATGTGATAAAACACTCCGGGATCGCCTTTGCTGGGGTCAAAGGTCACGTGCATTCAGCATGAAACTCAGGCGCAGAGCTGGGATTCGGGTGTAACTGACCCTGGGTCAGGTTTATTAACGGTGAAAGCAATGCAAAAGGAAATAAAACATAAAACAAATCCTTGCCTGTCCGGCACTAACTAAACAATGGACAACCTAACTACCAACTGGCGGGCTTCTCTCATCCAGCCAAACCACAGTTGCAGTGGGCACTGCTTCCACTCACGTGTGTCTCTCACACAGACAGGCTCTCTGTGTTCCCAGGCTGAGACACTCACACAACCACCTGGCATCCTTTTATATCCACCTCCCATTATCCATTAGTAAGCAGGTGCGATACTGACCAGACTAAGCCACATAGGAAAGGAATCTGGGCAAGATATACCTGCCCTCATCCACTATTCCCACATGATTCTCACACCCCTCAAAGAATATAATGCAGCCCCCTCAAAGAATATAATGCTGCCCCCCTCATAGCGTATAATGTAGCCCCCTCATAGAATATAATGAAGCCCCCTCATAGAATATAATGAAGCCCCTCATAGAATATAATGTAGCCTCCATCATAGAATATAATGCAGCCTCCTCATAGAATATAATGCAGCCTCCTCATAGAATATAATGCTGCCCCCCTCATAGTGTATAATGTAGCCCCCTCATAGCGTATAATGTAGCCCCCTCATAGAATATAATGCAGCCTCCTCATAGAATATAATTCAGCCTCCTCATAGAATATGTAGCCCCCTCATAGAATATAATGCAGCCCCCTCATAGAATATAATGCAGCCTCCTCATAGAATATAATGTAGCCCCCTCATAGAATATAATGTAGCCCCCTCATAGAATATAATGCTGCCCCCCTCATAGTGTATAATGTAGCCCCCTCATGGCGTATAATGAACCCCCCCTCATAGAATATAATGTAGCCCCCTCATAGAACATAATGCTGCCCCCCTCATAGTGTATAATGTAGCCCCCTCATAGAATATAATGCAGCCCCCTCATAGAATATAATGAAGCCCCTCATAGAATATAATGTAGCCTCCATCATAGAATATAATGCAGCCTCCTCATAGAATATAATGTAGCCCCCTCATAGAATATAATGCTGTCCCCCTCATAGTGTATAATGTAGCCCCCTCATAGCGTATAATGTAGCCCCCTCATAGAATATAATGCAGCTCCCTCATAGAATATAATGCATCCCCCTCATAGAATATAATGTAGCCCTCTCATAGAATATAATGCTGCCCTCCTCATAGTGTATAATGTAGCCCCCTCATAGAATATAATGCAGCCCCCTCATAGAATATAATGCAGCCCCCCTCATAGCGTATAATGTAGCCCCCTCATAGAATGTAATGAAGCCCCTCATAGAATATAATGCTGCCCCCCTCATAGCGTATAATGTAGCCCCCTCATAGAATATAATGCAGCCCCCTCATAGAATATAATGTAGCCCTCTCATAGAATATAATGCTGCCCTCCTCATAGTGTATAATGTAGCCCCCTCATAGAATATAATGCAGCCCCCTCATAGAATATAATGCAGCCCCCTCATAGAATATAATGAATCATAGAATCATAGAATCATAGAATCGTAGAGTTGGAAGGGACCTCCTGGGCCATCTGGTCCAACCCCCTGCTCAAAGCAGGATTCGCTAAATCATCCCAGTCAGATGTCTGTCCAGCCTGTTTGAAGACTTCCATTGAAGGAGAACTCACCACCTCTGGTGGCAGCCTGTTCCACTCATTAATCACTCTAACTGTCAAAAAGTTTTTTCTAATATCTAATCTGTGTCTCTTCCCATTCAGTTTCATCCCATTGCTTCTAGTCTTTCCTTGTGCAAATGAGAATAAAGTTGATCCTTCTACAATGTGACAGCCCTTTAGATATTTGTAGACAGCTATTAAGTCTCCTCTCAGTCTTCTCTTTTGCAAACTAAACATTCCCAAATCCTGCAACCTTTCCTCATAAGACAGGGTTTGCAGACCGGTCACCATTCTGGTCGCTCTTTTCTGAACTTGCTCCAGTTTGTTGATGTCTTTTTTAAAATGTGGTGCCCAAAACTGGACACAATATTCCAGATGAGGTCTGACCAAAGAGGAGTAGAGGGAAATAATGACTTCACGTGATCTAGACTGTATGCTTCTGTTAATACATCCTAGAATTGCATTTGCCTTTTTTGCTGCTGCATCACACTGTTGACTCATATTCAGTCTGTGATCTATTAGTATACCCAAGTCCTTTTCACATGTGCTGTCACTTAGCCCTATTCCTCCCATTCTATATATGCTTTTTTCATTTTTATTGCCCAGATGTAGTACTTTGCATTTCTCCCTGTTAAAAACCATTCTGTTAGTTGCTGCCCACTTCTCCAGTTTATTTAAATCTTTTTGAATCCTCTCTCTCTCTTCTCTAGTATTAGCTATCCCTCCTAGCTTTGTGTCATCAGCAAATTTAATCAGTTTACCCTCAATTCCTTCATCTAAATCGTTGATAAAGATGTTGAACAATACAGGGCCCAGGACAGAGCCCTGTGGTACCCCACTTGAGACATTCTTCCAACTGGATGTGCAGCCATTTACGACCACTCTTTGGGTCCGATCACTAAGCCAGTTATGAATCCACCTAACAGTTGCCTTGTCCATTCCATACTTAGTCATTTTTTCAATAAGGATTGTATGAGAGACTTTGTCAAATGCTTTGCTGAAGTCAAGATATACTATATCTACAGCATTTCCCTGATCCACCCAATCAGTGATTCTGTCATAGAAGGAAATTAAGTTAGTCTGACATGACTTATTAGTTACAAACCCATGCTGACTCTGTTTAATCACTTCATTCTTATCCAGGTATTGACATACATGTTGTTTAATAATTTGTTCAAAGATCTTTCCTGGTATAGAAGTCAGACTCACCGGCCTATAGTTGCCTGGGTCCACCTTCTTCCCCTTTTTGAAGATAGGAACAACATTTGCTCTTCTCCAGTCTTCTGGCACTTCTCCTGTTCTCCAAGAATTTTCAAAGATTATGGAGAGGGGTTCAAAAATTTCTTCTGCTATCTCCTTCAGTACTCTTGGGTGTAATTCATCTGGACCTGGAGACTTAAATTCATTTAGGTTAGCTAAGTGTTTCCTCACTATCTTTCTGTTTATAGATATCCTGGATTCTTCTATTCCCTTAATAGGACAGTGAATAACAGTTGATGTTGCATTTCCTTTCTGAGAGAAAACAGATGCAAAATAGGATTTTAAAAGTTCAGCCTTCTCAACATCCTGTCTTACCATTTCATCATTTTCATCCTGTAAAAATCCTATAGCATCTTTGACTTTTCTTTTACTTTTGACATATCCCCAAAATCCTTTATTATTGCTTTTGACATCTCTTGCAAGCCTCAGTTCATTTTCAGCTTTAGATAATCTGATTTGTGCCCTGCAGGTTCTGCAGACAGCATTATATTCTTCTTTAGATATGCCTCCCTCTTTCCATTTTATAAACATTTTTTTCTTCCTTTTTAGCATGTGCTTAAGTTCTGTGTTCATCCATCCTGGTTTCCTTAAATGCTTCCTATTCTTCCCTCTTTTCGGAATTGTTAACAACTGTGCTTTGAGAATTTCATTTTTCAAGATTTCCCATCCTTCCTGGACATTTTTGTCTTTAAGGATATCCAGCCATTGGATCCCTCCAATTCTCTTTCTGAATCCCTTAAAATCTGCCTTTCTGAAATCTAACCTTGACGTCTGAGTCTTCACAGGTCTTCCGCCTCTAGTTATCCAAAATTCTAAAATAGCATGGTCGCTACCTCCTAGGGTCCCAGCCACTTTTACCTCCTCAACCATTTCCTCCCTGTTTATAAGGATTAGATCCAAGGTAGCAGTTCCCCTTGTTTTCTCCCTTACCTTTTGGAAGATAAAGTTGTCAGCAAGAGAGGATAAGAATTTCCTTGACCTGTTAGTTTTGCCTGAGAGAGATTTCCAACAAATGTCTGGATAGTTGAAATCTCCCATGACAACTATGTCATATTTTTTGGAGAACTTGGCCATCTGATGCATAAAGAGTTCATCTATATCTTCGGCTTGCACAGGCGGCCTGTAGTAAATGCCTACAATGGTGTCCTTTCCATTGTTCTGTCCTTGTATTCTTACCCAAACAGTTTCCACAGAACTCCCAGTCTCTGAAGCTTCAATCTCTGTGCAGATATACGCGTTTCGAACATACAATGCGACACCCCCTCCTCGTTTATCAAGTCTGTTTCTTGCAAATAAGTTGTATCCTTCTAGTCTTGTATTCCAATCATGTGTATTGTCCCACCAAGTTTCAGTGATTCCAATGACATCATATTTCTTTTCCTGTGTTAGTAGTTCCAATTCTCCTTGTTTGTTGCCCATGCTTTGTGCATTAGTATAGAAACATTTTAGTTTGTGATTGGTTTCTCTTTCTCCAATATTTTTATTAATTAGATTCTTTCGTATTTGTTCTTCCTTTCCACTTCTAATAGCAGAGTTCTCAATAGCATTTGTCAGGTGTATGGCTTTTTCTGGTCTTTTGCTTCCCTTCCCATGTTGTTCTAGTTTAAAGCTCTCCTTACAAGTGTAGCAAGGCGACTTCCAAATACATGCTTTCCAGTCTTCGTAAGGTGCACCCCATCTCTAGCAAGTAGTCCATCGTATAAGTAGTTCACTCCGTGATCCAGAAATCCAAATCGTTGCTGACGGCACCATCGACGTAGCCAGTTGTTCACCTGCAGAATCTTATTCCACCTCCTTGTTCCATGGCCATCCACTGGGAGGATGGAAGAGAAGACCACCTGCGCTCCCAGTTCTTTCACTTTCTTGCCTAAGTCTTCAAAGTCTCTGCAGATGATTTCCAGGTCATTTCTTGCGGTGTCATTTGTCCCCACATGTAGTAGCAGGAATGGGTAGTCATCTGTAGGTCTGAAGAGTCCTGATATCCTGTCAGACACATCTTTAATTTTTGCACCTGGAAGACAGCACATTTCTCTTGTAGTTATATCCGGTCTGCAGATAGCGGCCTCTGTTCCTCTCAGCAAGGAATCCCCCATGACCACCACTCTCCGTTTCTTCTTCACATCATTTTTCTTTCTCCATCCAGGAGGACTCTGAGGGCGTACAAGGTTGCTGTTTATTGGCAAAGTCTTATCCTGATGTATTTCTTCATCGTTTTCCTGCGTGAGAGCCTGGTACTGGTTTCTGAGCAGTATGGGTGCTGACTGCCTCCTGATCCTCCTGCTTCTCTGGGTCACATGTCTCCATTCCTCTGTTTCTTCAGGTGCACTTCGAATTTCTTCTCTTTCTGTAACATGAAGAGATAATTCTGCTCTGTCCAAGAACTCTTCACCTTCCTTAATGATCTTCAACGTAGCTAACCTCTCTTCGAGATTTTGCATTTCTATGAAGCCCCTCATAGAATATAATGTAGCCCCCTAATAGAATATAATGCTGCCCCAATCATAGTGTATAATGTAGCCCCCTCATGGCGCATAATGTAGCCCCCTCATAGAATATAATGTAGCCCCCTCATAGAATATAATGCTGCCCCCCTCATAGTGTATAATGTAGCCCCCTCATAGAATATAATGCAGCCCCCTCATAGAATCATAGAATATAATGAAGCCCCTCATAGAATATAATGCTTCTCCCCTCATAGTGTATAATGTAGCCCCCTCATAGAATATAATGTAGCCCCCCTCATAGCATATAATGTAGTCCCCTCATAAAATATAATGAAGCCCCTCATAGAATATAATGCTGCCCCCCTCATAGCATATAATGTAGCCCCCTCATAGAATATAATGCAGCCCCCTCATAGAATATAATGAAGCCCCTCATAGAATATAATGTAGCCCCCTCATAGAATATAATGCTGCCCCCCTCATAGTGTATAATGTAGCCCCCTCATAGAATATAATGTAGCCCCCTCATAGAATATAATGTAGCCCCGTCAGAAAATATAATGTAGCCCCCTCATAGCATATAATGTAGCCCCCTCATAAAATATAATGAAGCCCCCTCATAGAATATAATGCTTCCCCCCTCATAGCATATAATGTAGCCCCCTCATAGAATATAATGCAGCCCCCTCATAGAATATAATGAAGCCACTCATAGAATATAATGCTGCCCCCCTCATAGCGTATAATGTAGCCCCCTCTTAGAATATAATGCAGCCCCCTCATAGTGTATAATGTAGCCCCCTCATGGCGCATAATGTAGCCCCCTCATAGAATATAATGTAGCCCCCTCATAGAATATAACGTAGCCCCCTCATAGAATATAATGTAGCCCCCTCATAGAATATAATGTAGCCCCCTCATAGTGTATAATGTAGCCCCCTCATAGAATATAATGTAGCCCCCTGTGATAAAACACTCCGGGATAGCCTTTGCTGGGGTCAAAGGTCACGTGCATTCACCATGAAACTCAGGCGCAGAGCTGGGATTCGGGTGTAACTGACACTGGGTCAGGTTTATTAACGGTGAAAGCAATGCAAAAGGAAATAAAACATAAAACAAATCCTTGCCTGTCCGGCACTAACTAAACAAGGTACAACCTAACTACCAACTGGCGGGCTTCTCCCGTCCAGCCAAACCACAGTTGCAGTGGGCACTGCTTCCACTCACGTGTGTCTCTCACACAGACAGGCTCTCTGTGTTCCCAGGCTGAGACACTCACACAACCACCTGGCATCCTTTTATATCCACCTCCCATTATTCATTAGTAACCAGGTGCGATACTGACCAGACTAGGCCACATAGGAAAGGAATCTGGGTGAGATATACCTGCCCTCATCCACTATTCCCACATGATTCTCACATATCCCCCCCCTCTGCTCAGACCACTCCGGTCGAGCAATGACACCCGCCAAACAGTGCACTCGGGACAGGGCATCTGCATTTCCCATCTGAACCCCTGGGCGGTGCTCCACCGTAAAAGTGTAGGCCTGCAGGGCAAGGAACCACCGGGTCACCCGGCTATTCCGTTCCTTGTTCAAGTGCATCCACTTGAGAGGGGCATGGTCAGTGATTAGCCTGAACTTTCGGCCCACCAGGTAATATTTGAGGGCCTCTAGAGCCCACTTAATGGCGAGGCACTCTTTTTCTACGACTGCATACCTTTGCTCGTGTTTATTCAGCTTCCTGCTGAGATAGAGGACTGGGTGTTCCACTCCGTCCCTCACTTGTGAGAGTACGGCCCCGATACCGGTATCAGAGGCATCCGTTTGTACCACAAACTCACTGCGGAAGTCCGGAGTCACCAGTACGGGCTGAGAGCAAAGCGCCCGTTTTAGGCTATGGAAGGCTTCTTCAGCCGCTAAACTCCATTTAATCATGACGGAGTCTTTCCCTTTTGTAAGATCCGTCAGGGGGGTAGCGATGGCTGCAAAATTGGGTATGAACCGGCGATAATAGCCGGCGATCCCCAGGAAGGCTTGCACCTGCTTCTTGTTGACAGGTTGTGGCCAGTCCTGAACCGCCTGAATCTTATCAACCTGAGGTTTAACAACACCCCTCCCAATTACATACCCCAAATACCGGGCTTCTTCTAGCCCGATGTGACATTTCTTGGGGTTCGCGGTTAGACCTGCCTCCCACAGGTCGTCAATCACAGCTTGTACTTTCTGGAGATGAGTCTCCCAGTCGAAGCTGTAAATGACAATGTCATCCAAATAGGCCGAAGCGTACTGCCTATGTGGCCTCAGGACTCGATCCATCAGTCTCTGGAAGGTCGCCGGTGCTCCGTGCAGTCCAAACGGCATATACACATACTGAAATAGACCTTCTGGGGTAGCAAATGCTGTCTTTTCTCTGGCAGCCTCCATCAGAGGGATCTGCCAATACCCCTTTGCTAGGTCTAGGGTCGTAATATACCGGGCTTTTCCTAACCGATCTATTAACTCGTCGACGCGGGGCATGGGGTAGGCATCAAATTTTGAGACCGCATTCAGTTTCCTGAAGTCATTGCAGAACCGGATGGTGCCGTCCGGTTTAGGAATTAGCACAATCGGGCTGGACCAAGCACTGTGCGATTCCTCAATGACACCTAACTCTAACATTGTCTTCACTTCTCGGGAAACGGCTTCACGGCGCGCTTCCGGGATTCGGTAGGGCTTTACGTGAACTGTGACACCAGGTTCCGTTACGATGTCATGTTTTATTAGCGTAGTCTGCCCGGGTTTTTCTGAGAAAAACTTTTGGTTGTGAAGTAGAAATTGCCTGACCTCAGTCTTTTTCCGCGCCGAGAGAGTCTCTGCAACCCGTACCTCCGGTATGGTATGCGAGCAGACAGGGCGGGCCAGCTCCGCTGACAAGGCAGACCGATCTTTCCAGGGCTTTATCAGATTTACATGATAAATCTGTTCAGGTTTCCGTTTACCTGCCTGGTATACTTTGTAGTTTACTTCACCAACTCTTTCCTTGATCTCAAAGGGGCCCTGCCACTTTGCCAGGAACTTACTGTCCACCGTGGGGACCAGGATCAACACCCTATCTCCGGGTGCAAACGTACGGATCTTGGCGCCCCTATCATAGATTCTTTTTTGGGCTCCTTGAGCCTGCATCATGTGTTCTTTGACGATAGGCATAACAGCCGCAATACAGTCCTGCATTTGTGTGACGTGATCTATCACTGTTTTAAACGGAGTGACCTGAGCCTCCCAGGATTCTTTGGCGACGTCTATCAGTCCGCGAGGACGTCGGGCGTACAATAACTCGAAAGGCGAGAACCCCGTGGAAGACTGGGGTACTTCCCTGATGGCAAAAAGCAAATACGGAAGTAAATAGTCCCAGTTCTTCCCATCCTTGTCTATCACCTTTCTCAGCATCTGCTTCAGAGTTTTATTGAACCGTTCGACCAACCCGTCTGTTTGAGGGTGATACACGGATGTGCGTAACGGTTCGATTTGTAACAATCGGCAGAGCTCCTTCATTACCCTGGACATAAAGGGGGTCCCCTGGTTGGTGAGTATCTGTTTTGGTATACCGACCCGACTAAACACATGCACCAGTTCCTTGGCAATCGTCTTGGTGGCCGTGTTACGCAAAGGGATGGCCTCCGGGTAACGAGTGGCATAATCCAAGATGACCAGGATATGTTGGTGTCCACGTGCAGACCGTGGAAGGGGCCCAACTAAATCCATCCCAATCCTCTCAAACGGGACTTCAATAATAGGTAGGGGTACCAAAGGGCTACAGAACCGGGGCTTAGGTGCAGAGGTTTGGCAGTCAGGACAAGACTCACAATATACACGGATATCGTGATGCATGCCTGGCCAAACAAAACAGTGTAATATCCTTTCGGTGGTTTTCTGGACTCCCAGGTGACCTCCCATCACATGTCTGTGGGCCAGGTCCAGCACCTGCGCCGGTAGGGTTTTGGCACGACTAATCATTGCACCGTATCTTCCCCCTTTTTCTCTATCTGATAGAGTAAATCATTCTCCAGAACCATGTAAGGATATGCCAGCCTAGAGCCAGGTTCTACGGGTACCCCATTTATCACTTTTACATTTGTCCTAGCCTGAGAAAGGGTAGGATCCTTTATTTGCTCGCTTTGGAAGTCATCTTTCTGAACTTCTAAATCCGGCAAACGGGGAGGTGGACGGCTATCGGCCTCCTCCTCTTCCCCGGTCTCCTCCGTATCACCCGCCATGACTGAAAACGGGAACTGCAGGTCATTTCCCACAGACTCTTCCCCCGAGTCTTCCGGGGAGACCTCTTCCAGGGGTTCGGGACCCACACGCGCCCTGGGAGAAGAATCATGTACACGATTACCCGAGGGCATCAACTGACTCTCCCACAATTGGCAGAAGTGGGGAAAATCCCGGCCCAGGATAACATCATGCAATAGCGCCGGGACGAGTCCCACTTTATGTTGCACAGACCCATAGGAAGTAGTAATGCATATGACCGTGGTGAGGTACGAACAGGTGTCTCCATGCACACACGTTACAGAAAATTTGTCTGATGGTCCAGTCGGGGCTGACACCAGACTGGCCTTCACCAGAGTCACCACACTTCCCGAGTCTAACAATGCCACCACATTTTTGCCATCAACAGTTAAATCACACAAGTGTTTTTCCACATCCTTTTGACCGGCATTCACACTCACTACCCGTGCAACCATAGACATGCGGTTTTTCGAGTCTGTGACGTCGCACTGCATGGGTTCAGTAGTGACCGGACAGTTCGCAGCAATATGTCCCATCTCTTGGCAGCGGAAACACCTAACGGGCCCCTTGCTTAGACCATAGTTCGTTACTCTCGGCCTCGCAGTGCGGGCAGTCCCGTTTTCCTCCCCCACTGTCTTAGGGATTTTTCCATCTCCCCTACTCCCTGGAACAGTCTTACCGGTTCCACGTGGAGATGATGAAGAACGAGGTGGGGTAGCGTCGTCTCGGAGTCCTTCCGCCACGGAGTAACGTTCAACCAGATCCACCAGTTGATCTGCCGGTGTAGGATTTCCATGGCTTACCCACTTCCTCAGGGCTGGCGGTAGAGCTCTCAGGTACTTGTCCATGACGACTCTCTGGATTATCTCTGGCGCTGTCAACACCTCGGGTTGTAGCCACTTCTTCGTCACGTGGATCAGGTCGAACATCTGGGACCGCGGTGGTTTATCCGGCTGATAAGTCCATTGATGCACTCTCTGTGCACGGACAGCGGTCGTCACTCCCAGCCGGGCCAAGATCTCGGCTTTCAATTTGTCAAAGTCCTGCGCGGCTTCAGGCTCTAAGTCATAATAAGCCTTTTGGGCCTCACCGGAAAGAAACGGGGCAATCAGGCCGGCCCATCGTGCCTTCGGCCATTTTTCTCGCACCGCCGTCCGTTCAAACGTGGTCAAGTATGCCTCGACGTCATCTTCGGTCGTCATTTTCTGCCAGTACCGACTCACGTGAATCACTCTCGACTCGGCTTCCAGGTTAAGCTCAGGTAAGCTTGCCAAGCGCTGCGCCACCTGCTGGAGAAGCAAACGATCGGCAACTGTCATGTCCACCAACTCCTTCAGCTGGGCCATCATCACCCGATTAGCTTCTTGCTGGACGGCGGTGGACTGTACCAGTGCTTTCACCACGTCCTCCATGCTCATGCTCGCAACGTGATGCCCGCATTCTCCACCACAATGTGATAAAACACTCTGGGATCGCCTTTGCTGGGGTCAAAGGTCACGTGCATTCAGCATGAAACTCAGGCGCAGAGCTGGGATTCGGGTGTAACTGACCCTGGGTCAGGTTTATTAACGGTGAAAGCAATGCAAAAGGAAATAAAACATAAAACAAATCCTTGCCTGTCCGGCACTAACTAAACAATGGACAACCTAACTACCAACTGGCGGGCTTCTCCCGTCCAGCCAAACCACAGTTGCAGTGGGCACTGCTTCCACTCACGTGTGTCTCTCACACAGACAGGCTCTCTGTGTTCCCAGGCTGAGACACTCACACAACCACCTGGCATCCTTTTATATCCACCTCCCATTATCCATTAGTAAGCAGGTGTGATACTGACCAGACTAGGCCACATAGGAAAGGAATCTGGGCGAGATATACCTGCCCTCATCCACTATTCCCACATGATTCTCACACCCCTCATAGAATATAATGCAGCCCCCTCAAAGAATATAATGCTGCCCCCCTCATAGCGTATAATGTAGCCCCCTCATAGAATATAATGCAGCCCCCTCATAGAATATAATGAAGCCCCTCATAGAATATAATGTAGCCTCCATCATAGAATATAATGCAGCTTCCTCATAGAATATAATGCAGCCTCCTCATAGAATATAATGTAGCCCCCTCATAGAATATAATACTGCCCCCCTCAAAGTGTATAATGTAGCCCCCTCATAGCGTATAATGTAGCCCCCTCATAGAATATAATGCAGCCTCCTCATAGAATATAATTCAGCCTCCTCATAGAATATGTAGCCCCCTCATAGAATATAATGCAGCCCCCTCATAGAATATAATGCAGCCTCCTCATAGAATATAATGTAGCCCCCTCATAGAATATAATGTAGCCCCCTCATAGCGTATAATGTAGCCCCCTCATAGAATATAATGCAGCCCCCTCATAGAATATAATGAAGCCCCCCATAGAATATAATGTAGCCCCCTCATAGAATATAATGCTGCCCCCCTCATAGTGTATAATGTAGCCCCCTCATGGCGTATAATGAACCCCCCTCATAGAATATAATGTAGCCCCCTCACAGAATATAATGCTGCCCCCCTCATAGTGTATAATGTAGCCCCCTCATAGAATATAATGCAGCCCCCTCATAGAATATAATGAAGCCCCTCATAGAATATAATGTAGCCTCCATCATAGAATATAATGCAGCCTCCTCATAGAATATAATGTAGCCCCCTCATAGAATATAATGCTGTCCCCCTCATAGTGTATAATGTAGCCCCCTCATAGCGTATAATGTAGCCCCCTCATAGAATATAATGCAGCTCCCTCATAGAAAATAATGCAGCCCCCTCGTAGAATATAATGTAGCCCCCTCATAGAATATAATGCAGCCCCCTCA
The DNA here is from genome assembly GCF_039654945.1 of Dendrobates tinctorius. NCBI lineage: Eukaryota > Metazoa > Chordata > Amphibia > Anura > Dendrobatidae > Dendrobates > Dendrobates tinctorius. The sequence continues at coordinate 2,059,547 of NW_027361902.1, read as the reverse complement.
TAGCGTATAATGTAGCCCCTCATAGAATATAATGCAGCCTCCTCATAGATTATAATGTAGCCCCCTCATAGCGTATAATGTAGCCCCCTCATAGAATATAATGCAGCCCCCTTATAGAATATAATGAAGCCCCTCATAGAATATAATGTAGCCCCCTCATAGAATATAATGCTGCCCCCCTCATAGTGTATAATGTAGCCCCCTCATGGCGTATAATGTAGCCCCCTCATAGAATATAATGTAGCCCCCTCATAGAATATAATGCTGCCCCCCTCATAGTGTATAATGTAGCCCCCTCATAGAATATAATTCAGCCCCCTCATAGAATATAATGAAGCCCCTCATAGAATATAATGCTGCCCCCCTCTTAGCGTATAATGTAGCCCCCTCATAGAATATAATGCTGCCCCCCTTATATTGTGTAATGTAGCCCCCTCATAGCGTATAATATAGCCCCCTCATAGAATAAAATGCAGCCTCCTCATAGAATATAATGCAGCTCCCTCATAGAATATAATGCAGCCCCCTCATAGAATATAATGTAGCCCCCTCATAGAATATAATGTAGCCCCCTCATAGAATATAATGTAGCCCCCTCATAGTGTATAATGTAGCCCCCTCATAGAATATAATGCAGCCCCCTCATAGAATATAATGCAACCCCCTCATAGAATATAATGCTGCCCCCCTCATAGCGTATAATGTAGCCCCCTCATAGAATATAATGCAGCCCCCTCATAGAATATAATGAAGCCCCTCATAGAATATAATGTAGCCCCCTCATAGAATATAATGCTGCCCCCCTCATAGTGTATAATGTAGCCCCCTCATGGCGTATAATGTAGCCCCCTCATAGAATATAATGTAGCCCCCTCATAGAATATAATGCTGCCCCCCTTATAGTGTAAAATGTAGCCCCCTCATAGAATATAATTCAGCCCCCTCATAGGATATAATGAAGCCCCTCATAGAATATAATGCTGCCCCCCTCATAGCGTATAATGTAGCCCCCTCATAGAATATAATGCTGCCCCCCTTATATTGTGTAATGTAGCCCCCTCATAGCGTATAATATAGCCCCCTCATAGAATAAAATGCAGCCTCCTCATAGAATATAATGCAGCTCCCTCATAGAATATAATGCAGCCCCCTCATAGAATATAATGTAGCCCCCTCATAGAATATAATGTAGCCCCCTCATAGAATATAATGTAGCCCCCTCATAGTGTATAATGTAGCCCCCTCATAGAATATAATGCAGCCCCCTCATAGAATATAATGCAACCCCCTCATAGAATATAATGCTGCCCCCCTCATAGCGTATAATGTAGCCCCCTCATAGAATATAATGCAGCCCCCTCATAGAATATAATGAAGCCCCTCATAGAATATAATGTAGCCCCCTCATAGAATATAATGCTGCCCCCCTCATAGTGTATAATGTAGCCCCCTCATGGCGTATAATGTAGCCCCCTCATAGAATATAATGTAGCCCCCTCATAGAATATAATGCTGCCCCCCTCATAGTGTATAATGTAGCCCCCTCATAGAATATAATTCAGCCCCCTCATAGAATATAATGAAGCCTATCATAGAATATAATAGTGCCCCCCCATAGCGTATAATGTAGCCCCCTCATAGAATATAATGCTGCCCCCCTCATATTGTGTAATGTAGCCCCCTCATAGCGTATAATATAGCCCCCTCATAGAATATAATGCAGCCTCCTCATAGAATATAATGCAGCTCCCTCATAGAATATAATGCAGCCCCCTCATAGAATATAATGTAGCCCCCTCATAGAATATAACGTAGCCCCCTCATAGAATATAATGTAGCCCCCTCATAGTGTATAATGTAGCCCTTTCATAGAATATAATGCAGCCCCCTCATAGAATATAATGCAACCCCCTCATAGAATATAATGCTGCCCCCCTCATAGCGTATAATATAGCCCCCTCATAGAATATAATGTAGCCTCCATCATAGAATATAATGCAGCCTCCTCATAGAATATAATGTAGCCCCCTCATAGAATATAATGCTGTCCCCCTCATAGTGTATAATGTAGCCCCCTCATAGCGTATAATGTAGCCCCCTCATAGAATATAATGCAGCCTCCTCATAGAATATAATGCAGCCCCCTCATAGAATATAATGTAGCCCTCTCATAGCGTATAATGTAGCCCCCTCATAGAATATAATGCAGCCCCCTCATAGAATATAATGCAGCTCCCTCATAGAATATAATGCAGCCCCCTCATAGAATATAATGCAGCCCCCCATAGAATATAATGCAGCCCCCTCATAGAATATAATGCAGCTCCCTCATAGAATATAATGCAGCTTCCTCATAGATTATAATGCAGCCCCCTCATAGCGTATAATGTAGCCCCCTCATAGAATATAATGGAGCTCCCTCATAGAATATAATGCAGCCTCCTCATAGAATATAATGCAGCCCCCTCATAGAATATAATGTAGCCCCCTCATAGAATATAATGCAGCCCCCTCATAGAATATAATGCAGCCCTCCATAGAATATAATGCAGCCCCCTCATAGAATATAATGCAGCCCCCTCATAGAATATAATGCAGCTCCCTCATAGAATATAATGCAGCCCCATAGAATATAATGCAGCCCCCTCATAGAATATAATGCAGCCTCCTCATAGAATATAATGCAGCCCACCATAGAATATAATGCAGCCCCCTTTAGAATATAATGCAGCCCCCTCATAGAATATAATGCAGCCCCCTCATAGAATATAATGATATAATGCAGCTCCCTCATAGAATATAATGCAGCCCCCTCATAGAATATAATGCAGCCCCCTCATAGAATATAATGCAGCCCCCTCATAGCGTATAATGTAGCCCCCTCATAGAATATAATGCAGCTCCCTCATAGAATATAATGCACCCCCCCATAGAATATAATGCAGCCCCCTCATAGAATATAATGCAGCCCCCTCATAGCATATAATGTATCCCCCTCATAGAATATAATGCAGCCCCCTCATAGAATATAATGCAGCTCCCTCATAGAATATAATGCAGCCCCCTCATAGAATATAATGTAGCCCCCTCATAGAATATAATGCAGCCCCACCATAGAATATAATGTAGCCCCCTCATAGCGTATAATGTAGCCCCCTCATAGAATATAATGTAGCCCCCCTCATAGTGTATAATGTGGCCCCTTCATAGTGTACAATCCAGCCCCCTCATAGAATATAATGCAGCCTCCTCATAGAATATAATGCAGCCCCCTCATAGAATATAATGTAGCCCCCTCATAGAATATAATGCAGCCCCCTCATAGAATATAATGCAGCCCTCCATAGAATATAATGCAGCCCCCTCATAGAATATAATGCAGCCCCCTCATAGAATATAATGCAGCTCCCTCATAGAATATAATGCAGCCCCATAGAATATAATGCAGCCCCCTCATAGAATATAATGCAGCCTCCTCATAGAATATAATGCAGCCCACCATAGAATATAATGCAGCCCCCTCATAGAATATAATGCAGCCCCCTCATAGAATATAATGTAGCCCCCTCATAGAATATAATGATATAATGCAGCTCCCTCATAGAATATAATGCAGCCCCCTCATAGAATATAATGCAGCTCCCTCATAGAATATAATGCAGCCCCCATAGAATATAATGCAGCCCCCTCATAGAATATAATGTAGCCCCTTCATAGGGTATAATGCTTCCCCCCTCATAGAATATAATGCAGCTCCCTCATAGAATATAATGCAGCCCCCATAGAATATAATGCAGCCCCCTCATAGGATATAATGTAGCCCCCTCATAGGGTATAATGCTTCCCCCATAGGGTATAATGCTATATATAGATAGATATATGGATAGATCTGGGATAAATAGATAGATCTCTGGATAGATCTGGGAGAGATAGAGATAGAGATAAAAAACAAAACAAAAACCACATTACTCACTTCTCCTCGCTCCCACACTGATCCCGGCTTCAGTCTCAGGAGCTGCCTCGTCTGCCAGACACACAGCGGGTGCGCGATGATGTCACTTCGGCTGTGACTCAGAAGAAGCAGAGGGGACTGATGGGAGAGAGACGCTCTCTCTTCCATTGCGATTGAGGGTGGCACCAGCTGCCTAGGCTTGGTGGCGGGGCCCCGGGGGAGTGGAGACCGCTAAAGTGAAATGATATTCACTGCTTCCCACGCCCATGTGGGCGTGGGAAGCAGTGAATATTCATTTCTCTTTAGCAGTGGGGACAGGGGCTCCTGCCTCCTGTTACCTGCTGCTGCTCTGCTGGCATAGGCCCCCATAGCAGCCGCGTGGTGTGCCGCTATTAGCGACACACCACTGGCTGAAGGCCCCTGGAGCAGTGGGGGCCCTAGGCAACTGCTGGCCCTGTATGCCAGCAGGTGCCAGGGCCCACCGGATGCCAGGGCCCACTGGAGAATCCGCCGCTTCTCCGGTGGGCCAGTCCGACTCTGTTCAGGTGATCACCTAATCAGAAGCACATTAGAATTCAGCTGACACTGGGATGGAATGGCTGCCAGACATGGAGAGATGGTGATTTTTATACAACTGTGCAGTGGGCTCTTAATTTTTGCCAGAGCTGTATGTATTTATAATCGTCTGCTTGGGTATAAATATATATGTATGTAATAGATTGTAACAGACTTGTGTGTGTAATAAAGATCCTTTATTGATACACTGTTTTGGTTCAGCTAGTATATAAGGAAAAGATAACATTGAGGCATTATAAAGTGGATATTATTAATAGTCGAGTTTGGTGTTAGTGGAAAAATGGGGTGACAGATTCCCTTTATCAGCTGCCGGCACCGCCATCAGGGGCCTATCTGCAGCATTCTGTAAGAGAAGCCCCCCCAATGTAACTTGAAAGATAAGAAAAACAAGTTAGATTATACTCACCGGGGGGCGGTCCGGTCTTGGTCCGATGGGTGTCGCGGTCCGGCGCCTCCCATCTTGTAGCGGTGACATCCTCTTCTTTGCTTCCCGTTGAGACCCCTCTGACCTGGTCCAGCGCCTGCACACTGTAGTACTCTGCTCTGCCCTCAACAGGGCAGAGCAGAGTGCACCTGCGCAGGAGCCGTGATGGGAAGCAAAGAAGTAGATGTCACCGAGAGAAGATGGGAGGCACCTGGACCGGGACACCCTTCAGACCAAAACCAGACCCGGACCGCCCCTGGGTGAGTATAATATAACTCGTTCTTATCCAGACTCCTCTCTTCCTCTCGTCCGACCACATGCGCTGCCAACCCCATTCCCTCACATTTCCTCCAGTCTCTCTCTCCAGTTGTCACAACTCGCCTAACTACAATCTTTAATCTCTCCCTCTCGTCGGGCATTTTCCATCCTCCTTCAAACACTCTATCATTACTCCATTACTAAAGAAACCCGCTCTCGACCCATCCTGCACAAACAACTACAGACCAGTCTCCAATCTCCCCTTCATCTCTAAACTTTTGGAGCGCCTAGTTTACTCCCACCTTACCCATTACCTCTCCACTCACTCCCTCCTAGACCCTTCACAGTCCGGCTTCCGCCCCCTACATTCAACTGAAACTGCACTCATCAAAGTGACCAATGACCATCTGACAGCAAAACGTAACGGTGACCACTCTCTGCTCATTCTTCTTGACCTATCTGCAGCTTTCGATACTGTTGACCACCATCTCCTACTCTCTAGGCTCCAGTCACTAGGCATTAAGGACACTGCTCTCTCCTGGTTCTCTTCCTATCTCTCTGACCGCTCCTTCAGTGTTTTGTTCTCTGGCTCCACTTCATCTCCTCTTCCTCTTGCTGTCGGGGAACCTCAGGGCTCGGTCCTTGCCCCCTTCTCTTCTCTCTCTACATGGCCCCAATTGGACAGACCATCAGCAGATTTGACTTTCAGTACCATCTTTATGCTGATGACAACTATATAAGTCATCCCCCGACCTTACCCCCGCTGTACTACAGAGCGCCAGTGACTGTCCACACTCTCCAACAACATGTCCGCTCTCTATCTGAAACTCAACCTCTCTAAAACTGACTTTCTTTTGCTCCCACCGTCTACTAACCTCCCTAAATCTGACATTTCCCTCTCCGTGGGTGGTACCACAATAACTCCCCGGCAGCAGGCACGCTGTCTGGGTGTTATGTTTGACACCAACCTCTCCTTCAAATTCCATATACAATCTCTTTCCCGCTCTTGCCGCTTACACCTAAAGAACATCTCTAGAATCCGCCCTTTTCTTACCATGGAAACAACAAAAACCCTCACTGTAGCATTGATCCACTCCCTCCTGGATTACTGCAACGCTCTATTAATTGGCCTCCCCGTTACTCGACTATCCCCTCTCCAGTCCATACTTAATGCAGCGGCCAGGATCGTCCATCTGGCTAATCGGTACTCGGATGCGTCCGCTCTTCGCCAGTCCTTACATTGGCTGCCCATTCATTATAGGATCCAATTCAAAGTACTTGTTCTCACCCACAAAGCTCTCCACAGTGCAGCACCCCCTACATCTCCTCCCTCATTTCTGTCTACCGACCGCTGCACTCTGCAAACGACTTTTGACTCACCTCTGCACTAATCCGTACCTCCCACTCCCGACTCCAAAACTTCTCCCGAGCTGCGCCAATCCTCTGGAATGCTCTACCCCAAGAAATTAGGACTATCTACAATTTGCATAGTTTCAGGCGCTCCCTCAAAACACATTTGTTTAGAGCGGCCTATCACGTTCACTAATCACAGTCATTCTACAGTATGTGTAAGTGTGCATGTGTAGCCCATTCACTATCTCCATCCATCCCTCACTCCCTCAGGATGGCTGGACCTTCACTGTAGACACACCATTGTATATACACACCTGTACTCTATCTCTCCCACCTCATTGTAGACTGTAAGCTCTCACCAGCAGGGGCGGCTGATTGTGCTTTCATTATTGTATTGTTAACGTTGTTACTTATGACTTATGTTTGGAACTGTTAAACTGTAAAGCACTGCGGAATATGTTGGCGCTATATAAAGATTATTATTATTATCTTTCCGGTTACATCGGGGGCTTATCTACAGCATTACAGAATGCATTACAGAATGCTGTAGATAAGCCCGTGATGGCGGTGCCGGCAGCTGATAGTCGAAAAATGGGGTGACAGATTCCCTTTAATAGTTAATATCAGACCTCAGTAGAGGTGCAGGGAGAGTTCCCACCCGTTAATAACTATAATTTTAGTTATTTATGTTGTGTAACACTCCCCTTCAACAATGGCGCTCTTCAACAAAAAGAAAAGTCAAAGATGCTATATAATTTTTACATGATAAAAATGATGAAATGGTAAGACAGGATGTTGAGAAGGCCGAACTTTTAAATTCCTATTTTGCATCTGTTTTCTCTCAGAAAGGAAATGTAACATCAACTGTTATTCACTGTCCTATTAAAGGAATAGAAGAATCCAGGATATCTATAAGCAGAAAGCTAGTGAGGAAACACTTAGCTAACTGTGATAAAACACTCCGGGATCGCCTTTGCTGGGGTCAAAGGTCACGTGCGCTCAGCATGAAACTCAGGCGCAGAGCTGGGATTCGGGTATAACTGACTCTGGGTCAGGTTTATTAATGGTGAAAGCAATGCATAAAGGAAATAAAACATAAAACAAATCCTTGCCTGTCCGGCACTAACTAAACAATGGACAACCTAACTACCAACTGGCGGGCTTCTCCCGTCCAGCCAAACCACAGTTGCAGTGGGCACTGCTTCCACTCACGTGTGTCTCTCACACTGACAGGCTCTCTGTGTTCCCAGGCTGAGACACTGACACAACCACCTGGCAACCTTTTATATCCACCTCCCATTATCCATTAGTAAGCAGGTGCGATACTGACCAGACTAGGCCACATAGGAAAGGAATCTGGGCGAGATATACCTGCCCTCATCCACTATTCCCACATGATTCTCACATAACCTAAATGAATTCAAGTCTCCAGGTCCAGATGAATTACACCCCAGAGTACTGAAGGAGATAGCAGAAGAGATTTTTGAACCACTCTCCATAGTCTTTGAAAATTCTTGGAGATCAGGAGAAGTCACAGAAGACTGGAGAAGAGCAAATGTTGTTCCTATCTTCAAAAAAGGGAATACGGTGGACCCAGGCAACTGTAGGCCGGTGAGTCTGACTTCTATACCAGGAAAGATCTTTGAAGCAATTATTAAACAACATGTATGTACAGTGCCGGTAAAAAAAATCTTTACACTTGCGCAGCAAAAAAAAACTTTACATATAAAATCCACATCATAATTTCATTTTTTAAAAGTGTACACAATGGGGGAGATAATAAGAAACTGTCTAATATTAAAGCTGGCTTTGTTGCAAATATCAACCAATCAACGCTCAGTTTTCACTTCTCTGATAAAGCGAAAGCTGCACTCTGATTGGTTGTTATGTGCAGCTCAGCCAGTTTTGCTATTAGGCAGTCTTTTATTATCTCCCTCAGTTTTTTATTATCTCCCACAATGGGTCGAAAGAAGCTTAAAATGGAAGAGAAATCCCGTTCCTTGGCTCTGCTCAAGAAGGGGGATCGGTGATTGCTGTAGCTAGAGATCTGGGAGTGTCAAGAGAAGCAATTTATCAACTGAAGCGGTCGGCGGCATCATTGCCTCCTGGGATGGTACCGCAGAGGAAGTCAGGCTCTGGCGCACCTAAGAAGACTTCACCAAGGACTGATAAGCTTCTGAAGCGTGAAGTGATGTCACATCCTTCTATAACTGCTGGTGACCTAAAAAACAAGTACCCTATGCTCCTCCAGAACATCGCAACTAGGACAATTCATCACCGCCTGCCGAAGGACCTGGGTCTACCAAGTTGCCGTGCCGCAAAGAAGCCCCTGCTCACAGCAGCAATGAAGAAGAAAAGGCTGGCCTTGTGTAAGAAATATCAAGATTGGACATCTGAAGAGTGGAGGAAAGTGATGTTTAGTGATGAGAGCACTTTCAGGCTGGTCAGGGGAGGCTCAAAGGTTGTGCATCGTCCGAGTACCGTGTCACGGTATGACCCAAAATATACAGTTAAGACTGTTAAACACCCTGACAGTGTGATGGTGTGGGGTGCATGCAGTGGAAGCATGGGCAGGGCAGGTTTGTACTTCCCAAGAATGTAACTATGAAAGCAAGCAATTATATTACTGTTTTGGAAGAACACAAGCTTACTTTTTGGGTCATACATCAGTATGATTACTTTATGCATGATGGAGCCCCTGTCCACAAAGCCAAGGCCGTGAGAAAGTTTCTCAGTGACCACAACATTAACATTTTAGAGTGGCCAGGTAATTCCCCTGACCTTAACCCCATAGAAAATGCCTGGAATTTAATGAAAAGCAAGGTTCAAGAGACACAACCCAGTAACATCAACAATCTAAAGGAGGTGCTGGAGACACTGTGGGTAAGCATGGACTCCGCATACTTAGCCAGCCTTGCTGAATCCATGCCTAAACGACTGCAGATGGTGATAAAATGTTAGGCTGACATGACAAAATACTAATTGTAATAAAATATCCACAATAAAACACTTGAATACACTTGAATATTAAGATTTTGTGGTTTCATTGAACTTGTAAAGATTTTTTTTGCCGGCACTGTAAGTACCTGGATAAGAATGAAGTGATTAACCAGAGTCAGCATGGGTGTGTAACTAATAAGTCATGTCAGACTAACTTAATTTCCTTCTATGATGGAATCACTGACTGGGTGGATCAGGGAAATGCTGTAGATATAGTATAGCTTGCCTTCAGCAAAGCATTTGACAAAGTATCTCACACAATCCTTATTGAAAAAAAGTAAGGAATGGACAAGGCAACTGTTAGGTGGATTCATAACTGGCTTAGTGATCGGACCCAAAGAGTGGTCGTAAATGGCTGCACATCCAGTTGGAAGAATGTCTCAAGTGGGGTACCACAGGGCTCTGTCCTGGGCCCTGTATTGTTCAATATCTTTATCAACGATTTAGATGAAGGAATTGAGGGTAAACTGATTAAATTTGCTGATGACACAAAGCTACGAGGGATAGCTAATACTAGAGAAGAGAGAGAGAGGATTCAAAAAGATATAAATAAACTGGAGAAGTCTGCAGCAACTAACAGAATGGTTTTTAACAGGGAAAAAATGCAAAGTATTACATCTGGGCAATAAAAATTAAAAAAGCATATACAGAATGGGAGGAATAGGGCTAAGCAACAGCACATGTGAAAAAGACTTGGGTGTTGTGAGTTCATTCTCTGGTTCACCAGTTGTGAGTTCTCCTTCCAGACTCCCTCTGGTGGTGACAGGAGGTAGTGAGGCTGATTTAATCGGTAGAGATCTGCCACCTGTTAATGAGGATGACGATTGGACCTCAGGATCTCAGACTGGGTTTAAGACAGCCGACGCCCTATTCAGTTGCTGGTGATTCCTTCTGGCTTGTCAGCTCTTGGTTTTCAGCTCTGTTCCAGTCATCTAAAGCTAAGTTTTTCTGCTAATGTTCACACTTGATTTTGTTGGTCCATTCAGTTTTTTGTGTGGTCAGCCAGCCCCGGCTGGGGCTGCGCTGAATTTCCACTCTTATTTATCTGTATTTGCCAATTTGCTGTTAGGGTTCTAGGTAGAAACCCGAGAGTGGACCCTCTGGGTCGTGGCTCCAGAGCCCCCGAGGGCGAGTGGCCCAGGTGATGACCACCCCCTATACAGGGAGTGTTAGGGGCAGGCCCAAAGGGGATGGGACCACGACAGCCGGAACCAAAGGGACGACCCGGGGAGTATACAGAAGAGCAGATCAGAGAATGAGAGGGTATATGAGGAATTGAGTGAACCCGGGACAGGAGGAGACAGGCTGCGGGAACCAGGCAGGATCAGGACGGAGTCGGGACCAAAAGCTGGAATGGAAGAAGGACACAAGGAGATTAGGAGACACTGGCCTAGGGGTTCTGGCAGAACACCAGATAGGGGAAGGAAGCGAACTATGCAGGAGACAGACAGTTACTGAGGCAGAGGACCAGGCGGGGAACAGGCACCGGGGAATACAGGATGGCGAAACAGAGGACCCGGGGAGAGGGGTAGGAGGACAGAACGAAGAGGAAGGCAACAGCAAGGAGAACTGGACAGAGATCCCAGACGGAAAACAGGGCAGAAAGCAGAGCGCAGCAGTGGGTGCGCAGGGACCTGAGAGTCGGGGGTGACGCTGCGCAGGAACGCTAAGCGCCACGGATTATGACAAACAGGCGTCTTACCTGTCAAGACGCCACGCAGAAATACCCGGTGGGCGCCGCCATGATGGGGCGGAGCTACCGGGTCACGTGCTCCCAGGATGCCCAGCGGTCGGTGATGGGCAAGGCCTCTGACGCGCCGTGACCCTGCAAAGCCAGACAGGGGACGGCGCAAGAGTGAAGAGGGAGGGTGCCGGGAGGAGGAGGACCCCAGGTGAGCGTCGGGGAGCGTAACAGTACCCCCTCTCTTACTCCCCTCCTTCTTCAGGCAGGACGAAAACCTTCTCATGATATGAGGAGCATTGATGTTCTCCCGGGGCTCCCATGACCTCTCCTCAGGGCCGAACCCTTTCCAATCAATAAGAAAAAAGGTTCCACCCCTGACAGTCTTCTTTGCCAAGATGTCCTTGACATCAAAGAAGTCTTCAGCGGTGCTAGGTTGAGGAGCATGGGACGAAGCTGGATGAAAGTGATTAAACACTGCAGGTTTGAGGAGTGAGACATGGAAGGTGTTGGGAATCCGCAGAGAGGCAGGTAGTTTTAGTTTATAGGCCATATCATTGATGGGACTCAAAACCTCAAAGGGACCAATGTAACGCGGGCCCAATTTATAAGAGGGGATCTTAAGTCGGATGAAGCGCGAGGATAGCCAGACCCTATCGCCCGGATGATAAGGAGGGGCGTCCAGGCGTTTCTTGTCGGCGTACCTCTTCATCCGATCACTAGCTCTCTCAAGGGCCCCTTTCATCTCCTCCCAAATTTTAGAGAATTCCGAGGACAAGGAGTCCGCCGCCGGCATGCCCGAGGTGGGGGAAATGGGAAGAGGAATGTCCGGGTGCTGCCCAAAAACTACAAAAAAGGGAGATTTGGAGGAGGATTCGATGGGGCGATTGTTGTGGGCGAATTCCGCCCAGGGAAGCAGCGAGACCCAGTTGCTCTGGTGTGCATTAGAAAAATGCCGAAGATAAGAGGTTAACACTTGATTGATTCGCTCCACTTGGCCGTTGGATTGCGGGTGGTAGGCAGAGGAGAAATCCAGGGCTACCCCCATTGAGCCACAGAGGGCTCTTCAGAAACGAGAGGTGAATTGAACACCACAGTCAGACACGATGTGCTGGGGAAAACCATGAAGTCGGAAAATATGATGCACGAAGATCTTCGCCAACTCGGGCGCAGAAGGCAGACCAGGCAGAGGGATAAAATGAGCCATTTTGGAAAAACGATCCACCACCACCAAAATGACAGTGCAGCCGGAAGATGGAGGTAGATCCGTGACAAAATCCATGGCGATGTGGCTCCAGGGGACTGACGGTACCGGCAAGGGATGTAAGAGACCAGAGGGTAACCGTCTTGGAACTTTGTTTCGGGAGCAGGAGGAGCAAGAAGCGGTGAACTCCAAGACATCCTGGCGGAGTGAGGGCCACCAATAATGGCGGGAGATGAGGGATAGAGTCTTCTTGGCTCCGGCATGCCCGGCGACCTTAGAGGAGTGTCCCTAACGCAGAACCCTTACTCTGTCATGGTCCAATACCCCAGCTTTGCCCGGTGGTGGATTGACCAAACTTAGAGGAGCTAGGGTGATGATCTTTGCTGGATCGATGATGTGGGCGGGGCTCTCCTCTTCATCGGTAGGGAGAAATGACCTTGATAGAGCATCTGCTTTGGTGTTCTTATTACCCGGCCGAAAGTGGAGCTCGAAATCAAAGCGTCCAAAGAATAAGGACCATCTGGCTTGCCGAGGGTTGAGCCTTTGAGCAGACTGAACGTAGGCCAAATTCTTGTGGTCGGTAAATATCGTGAAGGGATGGACGGCTCCTTCGAGAAGGTAACGCCATTCTTCTAAAGCCAGTTTAATTGCAAGTAGTTCCTTGTCCCCAATGGAAAAATTGCGTTCGGGAGGAGAAAAGGCTTTAGAGAAAAAACCACATGTGACAGTTCGACCAGTGGAAGTTCTTTGCAAGAGAACTGCTCCTGCTCCCACGGATGATGCATCGACCTCGAGAATAAAGGGTCTATCGGCATCTGGACGGTGGAGAACAGGCGCTGTAGAGAATTCTTTCTTCAGAGTTTGAAAGGCGTCTTCTGCCTCTGGAGGCCAGAGGCGGGGATTGGCCCCTTTGCGTACGAGAGCAGAGATAGGCTTGGCTATGGTGGAGAAATGAGGAATAAATTGCCTATAATAATTAGCAAAGCCGAGAAAGCGTTGAATGGCTTTGAGACCAAGGGGACGAGGCCAGTCCAGGACAGCGGACACTTTCTCGGGATCCATCCTCAGACCAGACCTCGAGACGATGTACCCTAGAAATGGCAGGGACGGTTGCTCGAAGACGCATTTCTCCAACTTGGCAAACAGGTGGTTCTCCCTTAGACGTTGTAACACTTGCTGTACGTCTCGCCGATGGGTAGAGAGATCTGGAGAGAAGACAAGGATGTCGTCAAGATAAACCACGACACAGGAGTAGAGGAGATCTCGAAAAATATCGTTAACGAGCTCCTGAAATACTGCTGGTGCGTTACAGAGGCCGAAAGGCATAACCAGGTATTCATAGTGACCGTCACGGGTGTTGAACGCGGTCTTCCACTCATCCCCAGCGCGAATTCGGACCAAGTTATAGGCTCCTCAAAGATCAAGTTTGGTGAATATTTGTGCTCCTCTAAGGCGATCAAAGAGTTCGGGGATGAGGGGTAACGGGTACTTGTTCTTTATCGTGATGCTGTTCAGACCTCTGTAGTCGATGCACGGACGGAGCGAACCGTCCTTCTTCTTGACAAAAAAGAAGCCTGCGCCCGCAGGGGAGGAAGACTTCCGTAAGAAACCCTTGGCCAAGTTCTCTTGAACGTACTCCGACATGGCTTGCGTCTCTGCCGGCGAGAGCGGATAAATCCTTCCCCTCGGAGGGATGGCTCCAGGGATGAGATCGATGGGGCAATCATAGGGTCGGTGCGGCGGAAGATTCTCGGCCTCCTTCTTGTCAAAAACGTCCGAAAAAGAGCTGTAAGCAATGGGCAACCCGGAGGGCATGGAAGGGGGACGGGAACCACCCACGGGACGCACCGGCAGCAGACACCTCACCCCACAGGACTCCCCCCAGCGCAGGATATTGCCCTTATGCCAATCCAAGGTATGCCCGTGGGCTCGTAACCAAAGAAGGCCAAGAAGGATAGGATGAGAGATGCCCGCTAGGACATAAAAGGCAATCCTCTCTTTGTGCAAGGCCCCTACCTGGAGTTCTACCTCGTGGGTGACTAGGGTAATGGCCTCTTGAAGAGGTTTACCGTCCACGGAAGCGAGGATCCGTGGAGTCTCTAAGGTCTTGACGGGGACCGAAAATTTAAGGACCTCCTTGAGCCTAATAAAATTTCCTGCTGCGCCGGAATCCACATAGGCTGCCAGAGAAAAACGTTTACCACCAACGTGCAACAAGACAGACAGAGTGAGGGGTAGAGAGGTATCACATACACCTAGGGTGGCCTCTCTTACCTGACCTAGGCGGAGGAGTTTTCCGGACGTTCCGGGCAGGTACAGACCAGATGGGAGTCACTGCCACAGTAGAAGCAGAGACCGTGGGTGCGTCTCTCCTCCCGGCGTTGTCCAGATAGCTTAAGCCGGTCTACCTGCATGGGTTCCGGCATAGAAGCTGAAGCGGATATTCCGGACCGAGGACAGGGCGGACCACGGATGGCTGGGGAAGCACGAGGAAGCCTCCTCTCACGAGCACGTTCCTGGAATCGTAGATCGATACGGGTGGCCAGCGAAATCAGATCTTCTAAGGCGGTGGGAGTATCACGCCCAGCCAGCTCATCCTTAATTCGACCCGCGAGGCCTCGCCAGAAGGCCCCTACCAATGCCTCATTGTTCCATCCCAAATCAGAGGATAGGGTCCGAAATCGGATGGCATATTGACCCACGGTTTGGGACCCTTGTTGGAGGTTGAATAAGGATTCCGTGGTAGAGGCCAGACGGCCCGGCTCATCGAACACTCGACGAAACGTCTCGAAAAAGGTACTAAGCTGGGAGACCACAGGATCATCCCGCTCCCAGAGAGGGTTAACCCAAGCCAAAGCGTCTCCCTCAAGATGGGAGACAATAAAAGACACCTTGGCCCACTCAGTGGGATATTGCTGAGGCAGGAGTTCGAAGTGGAGGCGGCACTGGTTCAGGAAACCCCGACACAGCTTGGGGTCCCCGTTGTAACGAGGCGGCTTAGCTAGACGGGGCGGTGGGTGAGGGGCCAAAGCTGGGACGGGAGCTGTGGCGACCGACTGCAGGGAGAGTAGGCGGTCGTCTATAGAGGCCATATAACTGAGGATATGGGTCTGGGTATCTCTTTGCTGCGCCAGCTCTTGCTGCAGTCCAGCCAATTGGGAAGCATTCCCAGGATCGGAGGACTGGAGTGCGGAAAGACGAGAATCCATGGATTTCATGAAGGCCATGATACGGGTTTGATTCTCCCTCAAAAACAGCAACTCCTTTTGAGCCGCAGCGGCTCCAGCGGGGTCCATGGCCTGTTTGTTCTGTTAGGGTTCTAGGTAGAAACCCGAGAGTGGACCCTCTGGGTCGTGGCTCCAGAGCCCCCGAGGGTGAGCGGCCCAGGTGATGACCGCCCCCTATACAGGGAGTGTTAGGGGCAGGCCCAAAGGGGATGGGACCACGACAGCCGGAACCAAAGGGACGACCCGGGGAGTATACAGAAGAGCAGATCAGAGAATGAGAGGGTATATGAGGAATTGAGTGAACCCGGGACAGGAGGAGACAGGCTGCGGGAACCGAGCAGGATCAGGACGGAGTCGGGACCAAAAGCTGGAATGGAAGAAGGACACAAGGAGATTAGGAGACACTGGCCTAGGGATTCTGGCAGAACACCAGATAGGGGAAGGAAGCGAACTATGCAGGAGACAGACAGTTACTGAGGCAGAGGACCAGGCGGGGAACAGGCACCGGGGAATACAGGATGGCGAAACAGAGGACCTGGGGAGAGGGGTAGGAGGACAGAACGAAGAGGAAGGCAACAGCAGGGAGAACTGGACAGAGATCCCAGACGGAAAACAGGGCAGAGAGCAGAGCGCAGCAGGTGGTGCGCAGGGACCTGAGAGTCGGGGGTGACACTGCGCAGGAACGCTAAGTGCCACGGATTATGACAAACAGGCGTCTTACCTGTCAAGACGCCACGCAGAAATACCCGGTGGGCGCCGCCATGATGGGGCGGAGCTACCGGGTCACGTGCTCCCAGGATGCCCAGTGGTCGGTGATGGGCAAGCGCGCATGCGCAGGCCTCTGACGCGCCGTGACCCTGCAAAGCCAGAGAGGGGACGGCGCGAGAGTGAAGAGGGAGGGCGCCGGGAGGAGGAGGACCCCAGGTGAGCGTCGGGGAGCGTAACATTTGCTTTTTGACCCTTACTACTTTGGCCTCTTTTTGCTCTGTCTCAGAATATTTCAGTGTGCTGATATAGTGGGAGAAGTCTAGTGACTTCAGGGTTAATTTTGCTATCAGAAGTGTTGGACATTATTTTTGTAGGGTTTTTTGCAGTTTGCAGACAGTATCTTTCCTTTCCTTTCCTTTCTAGTTAGCTTGGGCCCCGTCGTTTGCTCAGCCTATTTTCCTGCCTGTGTTTGTGCTTTCATCTTGTTTCAACGTCAATACATGTGTGGGGTGTTGTGAGTTCATTTTTCCCTTCACCATTGAGGTCTGATGAACTCCCTCCTCTTGCGAAGGAAGGTAGTGAGGCTGATTACCAAACACCTGGGCAGCTAGATGATGACTGGGTGGCTGGAATTGAGGACTGGATATAAGGTTGCCGACGCCCTTCTTCCTGGCTGGTGATTTTCCTGCTGGATTCTTAGAGACCAGTCTGATTCCTGCGTCTCAAAGCTAAGTTTTTCTGCTCTTCTTTGTACTCTTCAGTTTTGTTTTTGTTTTGCCTTGTTTTTTGGGAGTTCTGCCATCCCCGGCCGGGGGTGAGCTGAACTCCATTTTTGTCTCTGATCTGTTGATATTTTGCTCTGTCTTCAGAATATACCTGAGTGCTGATATAGTCTTTTGAAGCCTAGTGACTTCAGGGCCTGTTTTTCCTATCAGTCGGTGGGCTCATTTTGATAGGGGTTTTGCGGATGGCAGACAGCAGCTTTCCTATCCTGTCCTATGTAGTTAGCTTGGGCCCCATCATTTGCTCAACCTATCTTTCTATCTGTGTTAGTGTTTTCATCTTGCTTCACCGTCATTATATGTTGGGGGCTGCCTATTGCTTTGGGGTCTGCTCTGGGGCAGTTTAGTTTTTCCCCTTTCTGTCTTTAGGCTATATAGTTCTCCGGCTGTGATCGAGGGGTCTAGGGCACCATAGGAACCCCCCACGGCTACTGCTAGTTGTTGTGGATAGGTTCAGGGGTCTGCAATCCGATAGCTGCCAACCTCTCTGGTTTTTCTGGACTTAGCTGGTATTTTGTTTTTTCCTCCTTCGGTGACTCATCATAACAGTGGGGGCTGTCTTTCCTTTGGAGTCTGCTCTGGGGCAGTTAGTTTTCCCCTTTTCTTTCTTCAGGCTTATGTAGTTCTCCGGCTGTGACGAAGCATCTATGATCATCGTAGGTACGGTCCACGGCTACTTCTAGTTGTTGTGGTTAAGATCAGGGATCTGCAATCTGCATAGTTACCAACCTCTCTGGTTTTCTGTGACTTAGCTTGTTGAGTTTTTTCCTCCTCGGTGACCTATTCATAACACTAGAGTATACTAATAGATCACAGACTGAATATGAGTCAACAGTGTGATGCAGCAGCAAAAAAGGCAAATGCAATTCTAGGATGTATTAACAGAAGCATACAGTCTAGATCACGTGAAGTCATTATTTCCCTCTACTCCTCTTTGGTCAGACCTCATCTGGAATACTGTGTCCAGTTTTGGGCACCACATTTTAAAAAAGACATCAACAAATGGGAGCAAGTTCTGAAAATAGCTACCAGAATGGTGACCAGTCTGCAAACCCTGTCTTATGAGGAAAGGTTGCAGGATTTGGGATTGTTTAGCTTGCAAAAGAGAAGACTGAGAGGAGACTTAATAGCTGTCTACAAATATCTAAAGGGCTGTCACATTGTAGAAGGATCAACTTTATTCTCATTTGCAGAAGGAAAGACTAGAAGCAATGGGAGGACACTGAATGGGAGGAGACACAGATAAGATATTAGAAATTTTATTTTGACAGAGTGATCAATGAGTGGAACAGGCTGCCACGAGAGGTGGTGAGTTCTCCTTCCATGGAAATCTTCAGAGGCTTGACAGACATCTGACTGGGATCATAGAATCATAGAATCGTAGAGTTGGAAGGGACCTCCTGGGCCATCTGGTCCAACCCCCTGCTCAAAGCAGGATTCGCTAAATCATCCCAGTCAGATGTCTGTCCAGCCTCTGTTTGAAGACTTCCATTGAAGGAGAACTCACCACTTCTCGTGGCAGCATGTTCCACTCATTGATCACTCTAACTGTCAAAACGTTTTTTCTAATATCTAATCTGTGTCTCCTCCCATTCAGTTTCATCCCATTGCTTCTAGTCTTTCCTTGTGCAAATGAGAATAAAGTTGATCCTTCTACAATGTGACAGCCCTTTAGATATTTGCAGACAGCTATTAAGTCTCCTCTCAGTCTTCTCTTTTGCAAACTAAACAATCCCAAATCCTGCAACCTTTCCTCATAAGACAGGGTTTGCAGACCGGTCACCATTCTGGTCACTCTTTTCTGAACTTTCTCCAGTTTGTTGATGTCTTTTTTAAAATGTGGTGCTCAAAACTGCACACTATATTCCAGATGAGGTCTGACCAAAGAGGAGTAGAGGGAAATAATGATTTCACGTGATCTAGACTGAAAAAGCTCTACTTTTGTCTCATCTGACCAGAGAACATTCTTCCAAAATGTTTTAGGCTTTTTCAGGTAAGTTTTGGCAAACTCCAGCCTGGCTTTTTTATGTCTCGGGGTAAGAAGTGGGGTCTTCCTGGGTCTCCTACCATACAGTCCCTTTTCAGTCAGATGCTGACGGATAGTACGGGTTGACACTGTTGTACCCTCGGACTGCAGGGCAGCTTGAACTTGTTTGGATGTTAGTCGAGGTTCTTTATCCAACATCCGCACAATCTTGCGTTGAAATCTCTTGTCAATTTTTCTTTTCCGTCCACATCTAGGGAGGTTAGCCACAGTGCCATGGGCTTTACACTTCTTGATGACACTGCGCACGGTAGACACAGGAACATTCAGGTCTTTGGAGATGGACTTGTAGCCTTGAGATTGCTCATGCTTCCTCACAATTTGGTTTCTCAAGTCCTCAGACAGTTCTTTGGTCTTCTTTCTTTTCTCCATGCTCAATGTGGTACCCACAAGGACACAGGACAGAGGTGGAGTCAACTTTAATCCATGTCAACTGGCTGCAAGTGTGATTTGGTTATTGCCAACACCTGTTAGGTGCCACAGGTAAGTTACAGGTGCTGTTAGTTACACAAATTAGAGAAGCATCACATGATTTTTCGAACAGTGCCAATACTTTTGTCCACCCTCTTTTTTATGTTTGGTGTGGAATTATATCCAATTTGGCTTTAGGACAATTCTTTTTGTGTTTTTTCATTTAAGACAAATTAAATGAAGATAATAATACCAAAGAATTTGTGTTTGCAATCATTTTCAGGAAGAAACTGAGTATTAACTGACAGAATTGCAGGGGTGTCAATACTTTTGGCCACAACTGTACTCATCACACATCCTCCATCCCATAGTCAACCATTATGACATCATAATGAGCGGCGGGGCTTGCAACCTATGATGACATCAGCGTCGCCATGGCAACCATTGTGACATAATGAGGGGCGGGGCTTGATACACACACACTTTTTACCCATTATGTAGATAGGGGCAAAATTGTTTGGTGAATTGGAACGCGCGGGGTTAAAATTTCACCTCACAACATAGCCTAGGACACTCTCGGGGTCCAGACGTGTGACTGTGCCAAATTTTGTGGCTGTAGCTCTGACGGTGCGGATGCCAATCCCGGACATACACACATACATACACACATACATACACTTGAGCTTTATATATTAGATTGGGTGGCTGCGGCCAGAGCATTGATAAATCCCTCACCGCAGCGTGCCGGGTGGCCAGACCTCATTGAAGCAGCCGGCCGGTGACTAATTATCCCAGGTGTCGTTCCCTGACTGACCTGAGATAAGGGGGGCGCCGGAGAGCTGTGAGTTCCAAAGTGGAACTGAGAATGTGGGAAATCCATAAATCCCCGCAGTGCTTGGATGGTGGTTAGCAGTGGTGGGGCATCCAAAATAACTCACCTGCGATAAATCGTTAGGGCAAGACTAGCTTGGTGCCAGTGGTGGGATAACTAAGATAAGCCCCCACTGTGCCTGTGATAGCCGTGTGCCGGCAGTGCACCGCATCCCTCCATCCGCTGACATACCCGTGTCAGCGGTGGGATCGTGACATATTGGTGGCAGAGGTGGGATCATCATAGAGCATTAGTGATCTGGTTTGAGCAATCATTCCTCTCACTAAAAACTTGCACGGTTCCTGGGGGAATCCTGCGTCATAGGTTTTGGAGAACAGTCTCAGTGTTTACTAGCCCGGAGACATTAGTGTGTGCGTGCGAGTATTCCCTCCCTTCTCTTCGTTTTTCTTTCCTATCTTTTATTTGGCAACCATGGCGGCAAAAGGAGAACGCTGGTACACACAGCAAAGGAAGTTTTTCCTGGGTTATGCACGTACCAAGGCCTTGACGCCATGAACAAAAACAGAGCCCAACTGATCGCGGCTCTGGTGCAGCTGGACAACGCCCAGAGCCCAGCGGTTGCAGACGTTGAGGCCCAGCCACCGTATGCTGGCCCCACATGCAACCAGGCCAGGCTGGACCCCTACCTGCAAGCGGCCTTGGATGCACTCCCTGCTGAAGACCATGATGGACGTCTGAAACTGATCCAGCAAGCTCAGGAGAGAGTGGAGCAGCGAGCCGTGTGGGAGGCGGAGAGAGCCGAGTGCGAAGCCGAAGCTGAGAGAGCCGAATGCCAAGCACAGGCTGAGAGAGCTGAGCGCCAAGCAGAAGCTCAGAGAGCCCATGAACTGGAGCTGATCCGACAAGGGTTGATGCCCTCCGCAGAGCAGAGCCGTGAGCCCAACAGCGCCAAGAGTCCAAAACCGCGGCCAGAGCATTTTCCCGTGATGGAAAAGGACGGGGACTTGGACACATTTCTGCAAGCCTTTGAGAAAGCCTGCAGACAGTACCAGCTGGACAGGGACCAATGGGCAAGGTACTTGACCCCGGGGCTAAAAGGCAAAGCTCTGGAGGCGTTTGTTTATCTCCGACCAGAAAAAGATAACAACTATGACGCTATCAAGCAGGCCCTGATCGCCAAATACCGACTGACACCTGAGGTGTACCGAAAGAAGTTCCGGAACCTCCAACGTGGCCTACACGATAGCCATAGCGATGTGGTGCAAGGACTCAGGACCCACTTTGACCAGTGGATCCATGGACTGCCCGTTGATTTCTTTGAGCTGATATGGGACCTGATGATCAAAGACCAGTTACTGCATCTCTGCCCAGCTGAGGTCCGATAGTTCATCCTGGACCGCGAACCGCCGAATGCGGACAAAGCGGTGCAGATCGCTGACGACTATGAGGCCAACCGGAAGCCAGAGACGCGGAGGCCAGTCACCACCAGCTGGAGAGGGGGTAAGCCTGCAACCAACCCCAGTGCCCCAGCTAGCCGTCCCTCCGGAGGCCCTGTCCCTGTTGCCAAAACCAGGTCTACTACTGACAGTCATTCATTTAAGCTTCCTAGTTTTGATAAGATATACCTATGACTAAGGACATGTAATATCTGTCTGAAACGCGTAAGGTAGCCTTGCCTGTCATGGTGGCTTATTAATGATTTTAAAACCTTCCTAATAAATGTGAGTTTTATCTTTTTTCACTAATTTTGGTGCTGGAGACCCCCTCTTTTTTTCTTTGGATTTGTATTTACAGCGCCAGTTGCAACGCACTGGACATCTCCTGGCATCAGACCGCTTATATGGACACTGGTGTACGGTAGGCTGAATATTTTTTCCTCCTTTTCTGCTGTTTACCTCTGGCGGTTTTTTCGTGCCTCCGTGTCAGTGTGCGGTCTTTTGAAAACACCTTTGTACAGTTAGATTTTGGACGATTATCCTCTTTCTTCGCTGCATTCTTTCAACATGGATTTAACCACGAAGGTTTTGTTTAATAATGAGGATAGACGTCAAAAACTGGATTCTATGTTCTCCGACAAATCTCTCATTATTCAGCTGGCATAGACTTGGATTATATTTTCTTGGATCTGGAAAAAACTATGCTACAAAAACTGAGGACCTGGGGGGATTCAACTATTTTGCAAAAATATGTTGATAGATCAATGGTCCCTAGAGGCCTGAGAATCAGGAAAATACCAACATATCCTTTTCCAGAGTCATTTATGACTGAATGGAATAAAATTCTTACGGATTGTTCATTGCAACTAATGAAACTTATTATTAAAGAGGAAACTAATCAGGTCATTGAGTTGGAAAAGTCCATTCCGGAATATCATAATCCACTGGGAACCCTGAATTCAGGGCCAGAAGTGATAAATTGCTGTACAGAATTAATAAAGAAGCGGAGAAGAGTATGAGTATTAACAGAGCAAATTTTCACGTGATTGTATTGACTATGAAACGAATAAAGTTTATAATTGGAAGTCTCCAAGAAAAATCAGACCTATTCTTAAGAACAAGAAGGGTCAATCTCCAAATAAAAGAGTGGCGTTTGCTACAGATCAGGAGACGGCTGGTGACACTACTGATAGCTCAGGTGTGGATACTAATCCCCCGACCCCTCCATCTGCTGGAGTGCCTAATTTAGGGGTACCGTCAGCGTCAAAAAACGGAGAGGGCGTAGGGCAGGGAAGAGGCACAGGGGGAGACAAAAGATTCCCCAAGAGACAGTCACATTGCCGCAGATATTAGACAACGCTTTGTCTGAGGAGTCTAATTACTCCGTGATTAGTCTGTCAGTACTCACACTCAGAGGAAAGTGTTGGAGAAAGGAATCAAGTTTGCACCCAGGGTTCGAGCCAATATGTTCCAAACTATTACAGATGTGGATAAGTTTGTCCGCTTGTTAGCAGTGGAAGAACACTTTCATCCATCTGTGGCGGCTTCTGCTCCTATGTCAGCATCTATGGCTGATCCAGCGCCTGAATTTCCGGTTATTCCACTATCTAGGACTTCGACTGAACACATCGGTCCATCCCTGATGGACCCTGATACTAATCGGAGGATTGTAAAATCTATGGAACTAAAACTGATACAAACTCCACATCCAGACTTTTGTCCTGTCTCGGCAAGGGCCCCGTCATGGACAGCTTTCAGGATGTGTCAGAGAAGGAAATAAGAGAGATCCTAACTACTGACATAGGAGCTGCAAACAATCTAACAAAAGCGGAAAAAAGGGCTTTAAAGGATTTATCGTGTGCTCCTAAGGGTGTGACCCGCCCTGCGGATAGCGGGGGCTCTCTGCTTATCTTAGAAAAATATTCAGGATTGAGAGTCCTCAGTAGTTGATACCTTTTAATGGCTAACTGAAAAGATGGTAACACATTGCAAGCTTTCGAGACTACTCAGGTCTCTTCATCAGGCTAGACTAATACAAAATCTGAAGTCACATATTTATGCACAATACAGCCTAGAAAAAATGCAATAGATAAGACAAGTGACGTGAAGCAGAACTATCAATATGGGAGAGGGAGAAACATAAATATAAACATTGGACCAGTTCATAGATAAGGAGTCTGGATGTTTTATGGTCCTCTGATTGGGGTCTAGTTCTGTGTTGCCCTGCAAGGTTTTAAAAGGAAATTCCTTAATTGATGTAAAAAGACATAAATCCATGCGACACATTCATTCCAGCACTGAGAGTGTCAAAGTTCGTCATAAATTTGTACTCCCAAACTCGTCTCTCTATCTGAGATGTGAAGTTACCTTTCAATACCAGTAATTTCATATCCATGCTGCTGTGATCAGGGATACAGAAATGTTTTGCCACAGGTAGATCCATTCTTTTTTCTCTTATTGTGTGACGATGAGCATTCATCCTTGTTCTAAGCTTTTGCCCTGTCTCCCCCACATACAGACCCCCAGTTGGACATTTAGTACAAATAATTAAGTACACCCCATTAGATGTAATGCAGGTGAAAGTACCTGGGATCTTGTAGTCCTGATGTGAGTTGGGGATCTTTATCTTGTCCGTGGTCATTATAAATGGACAGGTTTTACATTTTTTCTGGTTGCAAGGACTCTCAATCCTGAATATTTTTCTATCTACTGGCTAACACGGTACAAAGATATACATCTTTCCTGTATGCTTATCTTAGATGAGAAGTTCAGGGCATGCTGTCAGGCTGTAATACTTACAGAAAGTTGGACGCTGATCCCACATCAGAAGTTAATGGGAAATTGAGATGTTTGTTAGGTGAAGGGGAAGCTCTGGGCATTTTTCACAGAAAAATGATTATCTTGTGTCTGAAAACCCTGTGTTCTATTTTCATGGTCTGCCTAAGGGGCATAAAGAGGTATTTCCTCCTGCCTGCCGTCCTAGTGTGGCGGGCCTAGGATCTCGCACAGAGAGACGATCTGCCTGGCTGGAGGACATTTTGCAGCCATTTGTTAAGAGAACAATGGGTTATATCAAAGACACGAAACACTTATTACAGGCACTGTCAGATATGTCTTGGTCCAAAGATTCGATCTGGGTTACCTGTGATGTTGAAGCCCTAGATTCCCATATCCCCCACCATTTAGCCACCTGGAACACTATGGCGATCTTGAGGCTTCCCACACGGAGACCGATCTACAGGTTGCAGACTTTACTTCTATATTCAGGTGCGTGGTTGCCCTATGGGATCATCTTTTTCACCATCTTTGGCGAATTTATATATGTCATGGTGGGAAGAGACTTATATTCTTTCGTCAGTTAACCCTTTCTGTGACAAAATTTGCTGGTACGCCAGATACTTAGACGATTTGGTGATTATCTGGCGGACTAGCACACAACATGATGTACAGATGTCTTGTGTTGATGAAGATATCTGAATGATAACCCCCTAAATTTGAAATTCAAGGTGGATATTCATAAAAATTCTGCTCCCTTCTGGATGTTTTTCTACAAGGAGATGATGAGACAGGTTTGATCTCCACTGCTTTATATAGAAAACCTACAATCGGTAATCCTACATTACATGCTACCAGTTCACACACGGCTAATACCATCCGTAACTTACCTATTGGAGAATTGGTGAGGGCACGTAGATTGTGTCCGACTGAAATCTCCTTCCATTCAGAATGTGGAGTTATATCTGATCGGTGGAAGCAGAGCGGGTCCTCTAATAAATCTCTTAAGACGGCTTTATTTATTGCTACTAAGAAATCAAGATCAGATTTGTTGAGGGATAATGAACCAGGATCAGATGATAAGAATCAGCTCACATTCTCTACCCCATATAGTCTGGATTTTATTAACATAAAAAAGGCTTTTCTTAAATACATACCTATGTTGGAACAGGATCCAATTCTGAAGGAAATTCTGTCAAATGGTGTGAGCGTTGTAGCTAGAAAATCCACAACTTTGGGCAACTTGCTATCACCAAGTCTGTAGATCACCCCTAGAAGCAGTAATATGTGGCTCATTTAGGTGTGGTGCCTCCAGATGTAATCTGTGCAGGTATATGGCTAATTGTAAAGAGTTTTCGGCTAATAATGGTAAAATTTATAAGATAAAAACATCTATATTTAGCTAGCTGTGAAGCATGCAGCAAATATTATGTTGGTTGTACATCACGTAAGTTAAATAATCGATTAGCTGAACATATTTCTGCTTCTGCCCCTGTGGAGACTACTGATTGCTATAGCAATAAAAGACCTAGCTCTGGTTTATCAAAACACTTCTTAGAAGTGCATGGAGGTGATTTGTCTACATTGTCCGTGAGGGGCATAGAGAGAATTAACAGAGCAGAGTGAGGTGGTGATAGGTTTGCTGCACTATTATCAGCTGAGGCTAAATGGATCCTGCTTCTTGATGCTCGTGCACCAAAAGGTTTAAATCATAGAGCAGATTTGCAATATATAATGTAATATGGGTTGTTGTTTTTTTTTTTTTCAAAACTCATCTATTGTGATTTATGGTTTACTGCTGTTTTTGCATGTATTCATTTATGTCTGCAAACATATATTTCGTATTTATATGTTAGCTTTGTTTAGTAACATTACTTGCTTAGGTCTGAATAGGGTGGAGCTAATTAATTTCCTGAAACTGGGTGTTCACTTTGCAGTCTCCTCATGTATTCATTTATTTAAGCTTCCTAGTTTTGATAAGATATACCTATGACTAAGGACATGTAATATCTGTCTGAAACGCGTAAGGTAGCCTTGCCTGTCATGGTGGCTTATTAATATGATTTTAAAACCTTCCTAATAAATGTGAGTTTTATCTTTTTTCACTAATTTTGGTGCTGGAGACCCCCTCTTTCTTTGGAATTCTACTACTGACAGTCGCAAGTGTTTCAACTGCGATCGGACTGGTCACATCGGTTTCACCTGTCCGGAAAGGCCGAAGAACCCCCCAGCCAAGGCCTCTGGGCCCAACGCTTCTGTTCTTTTGGTGGGAGGTGTGGTTGGGAGGATTAACGACAACATTCAACCTGTCCAGGTGGGGGCCCGTCTTGCTACAGGCCTCAAGGACACCGGGGCTGAGCAAACCCTTATCCGTCCTGGACTGGTGACCCCTGCAGTTTGTTGAGGGGAAAATCCTGATCGGGGGTACTCGCTGTCCCTTGCCAGTGGCCTGGGTATTTCTTGATTGGGATGCTGGGAGTGGGGTGAGGGAGGTGGGAGTGTCTGAAAACCTGTCCACTGATGTTTTATTGGGGACGGACTTGGGGAGGATGGTTGCATACTACGTCCCTGACACCCTTCCCCAGTAACGTTAACCCTGATGATGATGACGGGAAACTGAATGTGTTACCTGCTAATGCCTTGATGAGTAATGATGCAACAACCATTCTTTCCCCAGGAATGATGCTGAGGGTGATGTGAATGTGCCAAAGCAATCTGATAACCATTCTTTTCCTAGGAATGATGAGGAGGATGATCATGTATCTGTGCCGACTGAACCTGTTAACCATTCCTTTGAAACGGTAGATGTGTCCACAGGTACCGAAGTGCTCAGCCCCGTCACTCTGCGGAGTGAGACGGCTGAGGAACCCCTGGCAGGAGCAAGCAACGGTGCTCAAGGAAATGGGGAGGTGCATGGGGTCCATGAGGAAGGTAATGCCATGCAACTGACCAGTGCCACAGAGGAAGGTAACTGGCCCATAAGTAGCACTGCTCCTGAAGTGTTGGGAGTGGATGGGGAGGTAGAGCCCATAGCAGCACCGACTGGTGGGTCTGTAGAAATCCCCCGGGAGTCAGCATACATAGCAGCTGTCACACGCAGTCAGAGTGCCCAGATCGCAGGTAGCGCCCTGTATTCTGGACCCTCTTCTGCTACAAGAGAGAATGAACCAGAGGTGAACCCAGAGCAGGATCCAGAGGGTCCCAGTGAGGAAGGGACCATGACGTCACTTCTGGCAGCCTCCAGCAAGGAGTCCAAGACTGCTCTGCACTCAGATGCCAGCCTGGAGAAATTGAGAGACCTCACCAAGACACCCACCTCCAAGTCTGATAATGAGATGGTGTTCTGGGAACGAGGAAGGTTGTACCGGGAGACAGCACCCGGAGACCCCCAAAAGGAGTGGTTGACGGAAACACAGCTGGTCGTCCCCTATCAGTTCAGATTCCACTCGCTGGACACTTGGGGATCAGCAAAACAAAGGCACGGCTGTCTCAACACTTCTATTGGCCCAAGATGGGGACAGATGTAACACAATACTGCCGCTCCTGTAACACCTGCCAAAAAGTGGGTAAGGCGGGGCCTGCTCTTAAGGCTCCCCTTATTCCTTTGCCGGTGATAGAGGAGCCTTTCCAGAGAATCGCGGTGGACATTGTAGGCCCGCTGGCCGTCCCCAGCAGCTCTGGAAAGCAATACATTCTCACCGTGGTAGACTACGCTACCCGGTACCCAGAGGCAGTAGCTCTGTCTTCAACCAGGGCAGATAAGGTGGCTGACGCACTGGTGACCATCTTTTCAAGGGTAGGATTTCCCAGGGAGATGCTTACCGATCAAGGGCCCCAATTCATGTCTCGCCTAATGGAGGCTCTCTGTGAGAAAATTCAGGTGAAGCACCTGGTATCGAGTGTGTATCACCCACAGACCAATGGTTTGTGTGAACGCTTCAACGGTACCCTCAAACAGATGCTCCGCATGCTGGTTGAGACCCAAGGGCGCGACTGGGAGCGGTACCTCCCACACCTGCTGTTCGCTTACAGAGAAGTTCCGCGGGCCTCGACGGGGTTCTCCCCCTTTGAGCTCCTGTATGGCAGGCGAGTCCTTGGACCCCTTGGGTTGATAAGAGAATCCTGGGAAGATGAGCCAAACCCCACAGAAGTGTCCATCGTGGATTATGTCATGCGCTTCCGTGTCAAGATGCAGACCTTGACGCAGTTGGTGCATGACAACATGACGCAGGCCCAGGCTGACCAGAAGCACTAGTACGACCAAAACGCCCGGGAGCGGACCTACCAGGTGGGTCAAAAGGTGTGGGTGCTGGTCCCCGTACCAACGGATAAGCTTCAGGCAGCCTGGGAAGGCCCATACATCGTCCACCAACAGCTCAACTCGGTCACCTACGTGGTCACGCTTGACCATGCTCGGGGTAGGCGCAAGGCCTTTCACGTCAATATGCTGAAGGCTCACAACGAATGTAAAGCTTGCGTCCTACTGGTCTGCAACCTGCCCGAGGATGGGGAGAAAGATCCCCTCCTGGACATGCTGGCCCAAGCCAAGGCCAATGGGTCCATTGAGGACATGGAGATAAGTGCCTCCTTAACTGTACCCCAGCGGTCGCAGTTGTTGGCCACCCTGGAACTCTTCCAGGCCGTGTTCACCAACCGACCTGGGAGGACGGAGTTAGTGGTTCATGAGGTGGACACCGGGAATCACGCCCCACTACGGCGAACACCTTACCAGATCTCTGAGGCAGTGCAACAGGTCATGCGCCAAGAGATAAATGAGATGTTACAGCTGGGGGTGATTCAACGGTCAAAAAGTGCGTGGGCCTCACCTGTAGTTCTCGTGCCTAAAAAGGATCGAACCACCCGGTTCTGCGTGGACTACAGGGGCTCAATGCCATTACAACCTCTGATGCACACCTGATGCCACGCATCGAGGATCTGCTTGAGCGGTTGGCGAAAGCAAAGTACATATCAATCATGGATTTGAGTCGGGGATACTGGCAGATTCCCCTGAGCCCTGAGGCGCAGGAGAAATCCACCTTTATCACCCCCTTTGGACTGTACGAGTCCACAGTCATGCCCTTCTGCATGAAAAAAGCCCCTGCCACTTTCCAGCGGATGGTCAACCACCTGCTCCGGGGACTGGAGGAGTACGCGGTGGCGTACTTGGACGACATTGCCATCTTCAGTTCCACCTGGGAGGAACACCTTCAGCATTTCCAGGAGGTGCTCAAGCATCTTCACCAGGCAGGCCTGACTATCAAGCTGGGAAAGTGCCAGATGGGCATGAGCGAGGTCCACTACCTGGGGCACCGGGTAGGCGGGTGTTCCATGAGTCCGGAGCTGGAAAAGGTGGATGCAATCGTGTCCTGGCCCACCCCAGGACCAAGAAACAAGTGAAGTCCTTCTTGGGCACTGCAGGGTACTATAGGCGGTTCGTACAGGACTATAGCGCCCTTGCAAAACCCTTGACCGACTTCGCCAAGCAGAGGCTACCCCAGTCAACTGGACGGAGGACTGTGAGGCGGCCTTTCAAGCTTTGAAAACAGCCCTGTGCAACTCTCCAGTGTTGAAAGCAGTCAACAGCAGTCGCCCGTTTCTGGTACAGACCGACGCCAGCGAGTTTGGCCTCGGTGCTGTGCTCAGCCAGGTCGACTCGGGGAACCAGGAGAACCCCGTGTTGTACCTGAGTCGGAAACTTTTGCCAAGGGAAGTGGCATACTCCACCATTGAGAAGGAGTTGCCTGGCCATGGTGTGGGCACTGCAACGTTTGTAGCCCTACTTGTACGGGCGCACCTTCACGGTGCTAACTGACCACAACCCTCTGAGCTGGCTGCACACAGTGTCCGGAACCAACAGAAGGTTGCTCCGCTGGAGCCTTGCCCTTCAACAGTACGACTTTACCGTACAACACAAAAGGGGCAGCGAACATGGTAACGCCGATGGGTTGTCCCGCCAGAGAGAACCCGCTGAGGTGCGCATGGCTGGGATGAAGAAGAAAATTTGACGATAGGGGAACGAGATGTCCTTCTTGGTCTTAAAAAGAATGATCAGGTGGTCATTAAATCATCTGACAAAGGTGGGAATCTTGTTATCATGAACCATCTTGAATATCACAAGATGTGTCAAAATATTCTACAAGATAGGTTAACATATGAGGTCCTTAAAACTAATCCAATACCCAAGTACAAGGGAGAACTGACCACAATAGTTGAGGGGGCCTGGCTTGATAAATTAATTTCGAAAACGGAATATGATTTTTTGTTACCTAAGTTTCCGGTGATGGCGACCTTTTATGCACTTCCAAAAGTACATAAAGGTTTAGATCCACTAAAAGGACGACCTATAGTCTCAGGGGTTGATTCCCTGACACAAAACTGTGGTATCTATGTGGACCAAATTTTACGTCCTTTTGTTGTCTCTTTACCATCATATCTCAGAGATACATCGGATTTATTATTGAAACTGGAGGGTATCCATCTTGATGGGGATGCGTGGCTGGCATCGATTGACATTGAAGCATTATACAGCAGCATCCCACATCGGGATGGGACGAGGAGTGTGGAACATTTTCTTCAACAGCGATCAATAGCTTGCAGAAAACATAATGCTTTTGTGCTATCCCTTCTTGGTTTCACACTTACACATAATGTGTTCACTTTTGATGGGGAGTACTTCCACCAGCTCAGGGGCACTGCGATGGGGAGTTCTTGTGCCCCTTCGTATGCAAATTTGTTCCTGGGCTGGTGGGAGGAAACTATTGTGTTTGGAGGAGAAGGAAAATGGTGGCAGGAATACATCTCTATGTGGTATCGCTATATAGATGATGTTTTTGTGGTATGGTCAGGTGGTAAAGAACAATTTGAGACTTTTGTAGGTGAACTTAAGTGTAATGATGTCAATCTGAGATTTACCTACGAGATTGAGAAACAAGTATTAGTCTTTTTGGATGTTAAAATCAAAAGAGAATCCTTTGGGACTATTTCCACAATTATCCATCGTAAACCCACCAGCACTAACAGTCTGCTCCATTGGCAGAGTCACCATCCTATTCCGCTCAAGAGGGGCATCCCTAAAAGCCAGTTTCTTAGGCTTAGGAGAAATTGTTCGAGAAATGACTATTTCTATAATCAGGCTGGAGATATGTACAACAGATTCAGGGAAAAGGGTTATCCGGCACATGTTTTGGATACAGCCTTTAAATTTGCTGAGAAAGCGGATAGGCAACAACTTCTACAAAAACATACTGAAAAGGATATGTCAGAAACCTTGAGGATTATAGGTACATTCGATACCAAACACCAAGAAGTGAGTAAAATTCTGATGAGACATTGGGACATTCTGGAATTAGACCCAGAGATTGGAGGCCTGATAGGTGAACGGCCAAACATCACGTTCAGGAAGGGGAAATCCCTAAGCGATATGTTGGTACATAGCCAATATAAGAGGCCGGCCAGGAAGGGAACATGGCTCGAGAGGAAACCTGTCGGTTTCTTCAAATGTGGAGACTGTAGCCTCTGTAAGTGGATGAAACCCAACAAATCTTTCCACAGTTCAGTGACGGGGAAGGTTTTTTATCAACGAGACTTCTCAAACTGTAAGACCACTGGTGTGGTCTATCTTGCCACATGTTCCTGCCCTAAAGATTATGTGGGTAAAACTAAAAGGGAGTTCAGAAGGAGAGTAGGGGAACATGTGGGAGATATTAGAAATAGAAGGGACACTCCACTTGCTAAACATATGCAATGTGCTCATAATAACTCCCTTGCTGATATAAAATTTACGGTTATTGAGGTGGTCAATATCAATCCCCGTGGGGGCAATATAGATAAGACCATCCTCAAAAGAGAATGTGAGTGGATCTTCAGAATGGAGAGCCTCGAACCGATGGGGTTAAACGAACAATTGTCATTTACCTGTTTTTTATAGCAGAATAGGCCTTTTGAGTCTATATATGTTGAGTCAGGCCTCTATCGTACTTCATGAGTACAATGGTTGCCATATACTAACCTATGAGATAAGAGAATTTATTTATCTATTTTCCATCTAGTACCTTTTTTTAGAATGCTGGACTTGATTGCAACTCTTGCGGGAGTCTAGATTTAGACCCCTATGGATTTTCCATATAGATTGTTTTGTTATCATTTCCCTCAATACTACATGGGACGGGACACCCCAGAATTAATAACCATCGAGGTAGTTTAAAAGATTAATGCAGATTATTTTTCTATGGTGCGTTTTTATGTAATGAAATAGTGGAGAAAATTAAAAAGAAAATTATTGAGGTCTCCAGGATAATATAAATGCATTATCGATATCAATATGTATATTCATTATGTACTAAGAAACTGAGAGTCTGCATTTACCTGCCTGTATGGTCAGATATAATGTCTGTATGCGGGCATGACATTATCTCTTTCTCTAGAGAATATACATATGGATATTATTAGGAGACACTGCCATGGTCTCCCTGTTGTTATTGATGCGGGTCTTTTTCCAACAAGATGCCCCCTCTTTGTTTGTATATTACGGACATCGCGCGATATGGTCTGTGATTACTACTGCAGATATCACATGCACATTTGAGGGATGGAAGAGACTATAAAACTATATTACCATCCATTCCCTATGTTAGTTGATCTAGGGATTTGATGTGCCCGGCAGGCGTGTGCACTGGATTGATTTGAGTCAAGTTACCGCGAGACATGATGCGAGATCTCTGTCCTGAGATCAGACATGCGCACTGAGAGGATTTGATGTGCCCGGCAGGCGTGTGCACTGGATTGATTTTAGTCAAGTTACCGCGAGACATGATGCGAGATCTCTGTCCTGAGATCAGACAAGCGCACTGAGAGGATTTGATGTGCCCGGCAGGCGTGTGCACTGGATTGATTTTAGTCAAGTTACCGCGAGACATGATGCGAGATCTCTGTCCTGAGATCAGACATGCACACTGAGAGGATTTGATGTGCCCAGCAGGCGTGTGCACTGGATTGATTTTAGTCAAGTTACCGCGAGACATGATGCGAGATCTGTCCTGAGATCAGACATGCGCACTGAGAGGATTTGATGTGCCCGGCAGGCGTGTGCACTGGATTGATTTTAGTCAAGTTACCGCGAGACATGATGCGAGATCTCTGTCCTGAGATCAGACATGCGCACTGAGAGGATTTGATGTGCCCGGCAGGCGTGTGCACTGGATTGATTTTAGTCAAGTTACCGCGAGACATGATGCGAGATCTCTGTCCTGAGATCAGACAAGCGCACTGAGAGGATTTGATGTGCCCGGCAGGCGTGTGCACTGGATTGATTTTAGTCAAGTTACCGCGAGACATGATGCGAGATCTCTGTCCTGAGATCAGACATGCACACTGAGAGGATTTGATGTGCCCAGCAGGCGTGTGCACTGGATTGATTTTAGTCAAGTTACCGCGAGACATGATGCGAGATCTGTCCTGAGATCAGACATGCGCACTGAGAGGATTTGATGTGCCCGGCAGGCGTGTGCACTGGATTGATTTTAGTCAAGTTACCGCGAGACATGATGCGAGATCTCTGTCCTGAGATCAGACATGCGCACTGAGAGGATTTGATGTGCCCGGCAGGCGTGTGCACTGGATTGATTTTAGTCAAGTTACCGCGAGACATGATGCGAGATCTCTGTCCTGAGATCAGACATGCGCACTGAGAGGATTTGATGTGCCCGGCAGGCGTGTGCACTGGATTGATTTTAGTCAAGTTACCGCGAGACATGATGCGAGATCTCTGTCCTGAGATCAGACAAGCGCACTGAGAGGATTTGATGTGCCCGGCAGGCGTGTGCACTGGATTGATTTTAGTCAAGTTACCGCGAGACATGATGCGAGATCTCTGTCCTGAGATCAGACATGCGCACTGAGAGGATTTGATGTGCCCAGCAGGCGTGTGCACTGGATTGATTTTAGTCAAGTTACCGCGAGACATGATGCGAGATCTGTCCTGAGATCAGACATGCGCACTGAGAGGATTTGATGTGCCCGGCAGGCGTGTGCACTGGATTGATTTTAGTCAAGTTACCGCGAGACATGATGCGAGATCTCGGTCCTGAGATCAGACATGCACACTGAGAGGATTTGATGTGCCCGGCAGGCGTGTGCACTGGATTGATTTGAGTCAAGTTATCGCGAGACATGATGCGAGATCTCTGTCCTGAGATCAGACATGCGCACTGAGAGGATTTGATGTGCCCGGCAGGCGTGTGCACTGGATTGATTTTAGTCAAGTTACCGCGAGACATGATGCGAGATCTCTGTCCTGAGATCAGACAAGCGCACTGAGAGGATTTGATGTGCCCGGCAGGCGTGTGCACTGGATTGATTTTAGTCAAGTTACCGCGAGACATGATGCGAGATCTCTGTCCTGAGATCAGACATGCACACTGAGAGGATTTGATGTGCCCAGCAGGCGTGTGCACTGGATTGATTTTAGTCAAGTTACCGCGAGACATGATGCGAGATCTGTCCTGAGATCAGACATGCGCACTGAGAGGATTTGATGTGCCCGGCAGGCGTGTGCACTGGATTGATTTTAGTCAAGTTACCGCGAGACATGATGCGAGATCTCTGTCCTGAGATCAGACATGCGCACTGAGAGGATTTGATGTGCCCGGCAGGCGTGTGCACTGGATTGATTTTAGTCAAGTTACCGCGAGACATGATGCGAGATCTCGGTCCTGAGATCAGACATGCACACTGAGAGGATTTGATGTGCCCGGCAGGCGTGTGCACTGGATTGATTTTAGTCAAGTTACCGCGAGACATGATGCGAGATCTCTGTCATGAGATCAGACATGCACACTGAGAGGATTTGATGTGCCCGGCAGGTGTGTGCACTGGATTGATTTTAGTCAAGTTACCGCGAGACATGATGCGAGATCTCTGTCCTGAGATCAGACATGCACACTGAGAGGATTTGATGTGCCCGGCAGGCGTGTGCACTGGATTGATTTTAGTCAAGTTACCGCGAGACATGATGCGAGATCTCTGTCCTGAGATCAGACATGCGCACTGAGAGGATTTGATGTGCCCGGCAGGCATGTGCACTGGATTGATTTGAGTCAAGTTACCGCGAGACATGATGCGAGATCTCTGTCCTGAGATCAGACATGCGCACTGAGAGGATTTGATGTGCCCGGCAGGCGTGTGCACTGGATTGATTTTAGTCAAGTTACCGCGAGACATGATGCGAGATCTCTGTCCTGAGATCAGACATGCGCACTGAGAGGATTTGATGTGCCCGGCAGGCGTGTGCACTGGATTGATTTGAGTCAAGTTACCGCGAGACATGATGCGAGATCTCTGTCCTGAGATCAGACATGCGCACTGAGAGGATTTGATGTGCCCGGCAGGCGTGTGCACTGGATTGATTTGAGTCAAGTTACCGCGAGACATGATGCGAGATCTCTGTCCTGAGATCAGACATGCGCACTGAGAGGATTTGATGTGCCCAGCAGGCGTGTGCACTGGATTGATTTGAGTCAAGTTACCGCGAGACATGATGCGAGATCTCTGTCCTGAGATCAGACATGCGCACTGAGAGGATTTGATGTGCCCGGCAGGCGTGTGCACTGGATTGATTTTAGTCAAGTTACCGCGAGACATGATGCGAGATCTCTGTCCTGAGATCAGACATGCGCACTGAGAGGATTTGATGTGCCCGGCAGGCGTGTGCACTGGATTGATTTGAGTCAAGTTACCGCGAGACATGATGCGAGATCTCTGTCCTGAGATCAGACATGCGCACTGAGAGGATTTGATGTGCCCGGCAGGCGTGTGCACTGGATTGATTTGAGTCAAGTTACCGCGAGACATGATGCGAGATCTCTGTCCTGAGATCAGACATGCGCACTGAGAGGATTTGATGTGCCCAGCAGGCGTGTGCACTGGATTGATTTGAGTCAAGTTACCGCGAGACATGATGCGAGATCTCTGTCCTGAGATCAGACATGCGCACTGAGAGGATTTGATGTGCCCGGCAGGCGTGTGCACTGGATTGATTTGAGTCAAGTTACCGCGAGACATGATGCGAGATCTCTGTCCTGAGATCAGACATGCGCACTGAGAGGATTTGATGTGCCCGGCAGGCGTGTGCACTGGATTGATTTTAGTCAAGTTACCGCGAGACATGATGCGAGATCTCTGTCCTGAGATCAGACATGCGCACTGAGAGGATTTGATGTGCCCGGCAGGCGTGTGCACTGGATTGATTTGAGTCAAGTTACCGCGAGACATGATGCGAGATCTCTGTCCTGAGATCAGACATGCGCACTGAGAGGATTTGATGTGCCCGGCAGGCGTGTGCACTGGATTGATTTTAGTCAAGTTACCGCGAGACATGATGCGAGATCTGTCCTGAGATCAGACATGCGCACTGAGAGGATTTGATGTGCCCAGCAGGCGTGTGCACTGGATTGATTTGAGTCAAGTTACCGCGAGACATGATGCGAGATCTCTGTCCTGAGATCAGACATGCGCACTGAGAGGATTTGATGTGCCCGGCAGGCGTGTGCACTGGATTGATTTTAGTCAAGTTACCGCGAGACATGATGCGAGATCTCTGTCCTGAGATCAGACATGCGCACTGAGAGGATTTGATGTGCCCGGCAGGCGTGTGCACTGGATTGATTTTAGTCAAGTTACCGCGAGACATGATGCGAGATCTCTGTCCTGAGATCAGACATGCACACTGAGAGGATTTGATGTGCCCGGCAGGCGTGTGCACTGGATTGATTTGAGTCAAGTTACCGCGAGACATGATGCGAGATCTCTGTCCTGAGATCAGACATGCGCACTGAGAGGATTTGATGTGCCCGGCAGGCGTGTGCACTGGATTGATTTGAGTCAAGTTACCGCGAGACATGATGCGAGATCTGTCCTGAGATCAGACATGCGCACTGAGAGGATTTGATGTGCCCGGCAGGCGTGTGCACTGGATTGATTTTAGTCAAGTTACCACGAGACATGATGCGAGATCTCTGTCCTGAGATCAGACATGCGCACTGAGAGGATTTGATGTGCCCGGCAGGCGTGTGCACTGGATTGATTTGAGTCAAGTTATCGCGAGACATGATGCAAGATCTCTGTCCTGAGATCAGACAAGCGCACTGAGAGGATTTGATGTGCCCGGCAGGCGTGTGCACTGGATTGATTTGAGTCAAGTTACCGCGAGACATGATGCAAGATCTCTGTCCTGAGATCAGACATGCACACTGAGAGGATTTGATGTGCCCGGCAGGCGTGTGCACTGGATTGATTTTAGTCAAGTTACCGGGAGACATGATGCGAGATCTCTGTCATGAGATCAGACATGCGCACTGAGAGGATTTGATGTGCCCGGCAGGCGTGTGCACTGGATTGATTTTAGTCAAGTTACCACGAGACATGATGCGAGATCTCTGTCCTGAGATCAGACATGCGCACTGAGAGGATTTGATGTGCCCGGCAGGCGTGTGCACTGGATTGATTTTAGTCAAGTTACCGCGAGACATGATGCGAGATCTCTGTCCTGAGATCAGACAAGCGCACTGAGAGGATTTGATGTGCCCAGCAGGCGTGTGCACTGGATTGATTTGAGTCAAGTTATCGTGAGACATGATGCGAGATCTCTGTCCTGAGATCAGACAAGCGCACTGAGAGGATTTGATGTGCCCGGCAGGCGTGTGCACTGGATTGATTTGAGTCAAGTTATCGCGAGACATGATGCGAGATCTCTGTCCTGAGATCAGACATGCGCACTGAGAGGATTTGATGTGCCCGGCAGGCGTGTGCACTGGATTGATTTTAGTCAAGTTACCGCGAGACATGATGCGAGATCTCTGTCCTGAGATCAGACAAGCGCACTGAGAGGATTTGATGTGCCCAGCAGGCGTGTGCACTGGATTGATTTGAGTCAAGTTATCGTGAGACATGATGCGAGATCTCTGTCCTGAGATCAGACAAGCGCACTGAGAGGATTTGATGTGCCCGGCAGGCGTGTGCACTGGATTGATTTGAGTCAAGTTATCGCGAGACATGATGCGAGATCTCTGTCCTGAGATCAGACATGCGCACTGAGAGGATTTGATGTGCCCGGCAGGCGTGTGCACTGGATTGATTTGAGTCAAGTTATCGCGAGACATGATGCGAGATCTCTGTCCTGAGATCAGACATGCGCACTGAGAGGATTTGATGTGCCCGGCAGGCGTGTGCACTGGATTGATTTGAGTCAAGTTATCGCGAGACATGATGCGAGATCTCTGTCTTGAGATCAGACATGCGCACCGAGAGGATGTGTGCCGACAGAGCGCCTTGACAATCAGGTGACTAATGACACTCCAGTCTGACATGCGCAGACGCTGGGGGGTGTGTCCCGACGCAGCGTTCGGGGCTGGCGCACGCTGTGGCGGTAGTTTTAAATAGAGGGATATCGGGACAGTGCAGCCATTATACCACATCAGGACACTAGTAAGGTTGCTATCGAACCTCCTGATGATCCCAAAGGGGTGAAACGCGTTGAGGCGTCTGAGGCTATGGGACAGTGGATGGATTTCACGATGAGTATCCTAACTCCTTTATTTGAGCTTTCCACTGATGAAATCGTTTTATCTATTGTCTGACAATGTGATGATATCTATGAATCAATGCTGTGGATATGGGCTCAATTTGTGACTTTGGCGATCTTTATATATTGTGACCTATATATATATATATGAGGATGTGGTATCTTGAATTATATATATATTTTTGGGATTTAAGATTACATGCTGCTACAACTAGGTGGATTAACACACGGTGTTGGCTGCTGATGAGTCACGATACTTTTTATCCTTTCAGCTATATCTATATGTCTGAGCCACGAGTCTAGATGGGACTGTGTATAGCACATTAATCCTTTAATATCAAGATCTTCAGTACTGGATCCCCATATGCCTATTTATTTATGTGTTTTTATATCTACAATATATGTGTAATTTTTTGTGGGTTCTAGGGTCCCCCTCATAGAATCGTAGAGTTGGAAGGGACCTCCTGGGCCATCTGGTCCAACCCCCTGCTCAAAGCAGGATTCGCTAAATCATCCCAGTCAGATGTCTGTCCAGTCTCTGTTTGAAGACTTCCATTGAAGGAGAACTCACCACTTCTCGTGGCAGCCTGTTCCACTCATTGATCACTCTAACTGTCAAAAAGTTTTTTCTAATATCTAATCTGTGTCTCTTCCCATTCAGTTTCATCCCATTGCTTCTAGTCTTTCCTTGTGCAAATGAGAATAAAGTTGATCCTTCTACAATGTGACAGCCCTTTAGATATTTGTAGACAGCTATTAAGTCTCCTCTCAGTCTTCTCTTTTGCAAACTAAACATTCCCAAATCCTGCAACCTTTCCTCATAAGACAGGGTTTGCAGACCGGTCACCATTCTGGTCGCTCTTTTCTGAACTTGCTCCAGTTTGTTGATGTCTTTTTTAAAATGTGGTGCCCAAAACTGGACACAATATTCCAGATGAGGTCTGACCAAAGAGGAGTAGAGGGAAATAATGACTTCACGTGATCTAGACTGTATGCTTCTGTTAATACATCCTAGAATTGCATTTGCCTTTTTTGCTGCTGCATCACACTGTTGACTCATATTCAGTCTGTGATCTATTAGTATACCCAAGTCTTTTTCACATGTGCTGTCACTTAGCCCTATTCCTCCCATTCTATATATGCTTTTTTCATTTTTATTGCCCAGATGTAGTACTTTGCATTTCTCCCTGTTAAAAACCATTCTGTTAGTTGCTGCCCACTTCTCCAGTTTATTTAAATCTTTTTGAATCCTCTCTCTCTCTTCTCTAGTATTAGCTATCCCTCCTAGCTTTGTGTCATCGTAGGATTCTCTCTGTTATCTGATAGGGGTCCCCTTAGCATCGGGGAAGGGACTCCATTAGAGGTGCCAGGGTGCAATAGGGTCCCCAGGGACAGCCACCGTTGAGCGGGGGCGCCACAACGTTCCCCCTAGGGTGCCAACCTCCGCGGCTAGGAAGGTGATAACAGGAGATATCAATAGGGACTCCTAGGTTATTCCCCACATTTTATGTGTTTTGGATTTTTGGACACTTTTTTTGTTTTTTTGTGTTCACTTGTGGTGTGACCCTTGTGGTTTTTTATTAATAAAGTATTATTTTTAGGGTATATTATATGATTTATTATTTTGAGACCCTGGAGTATTTAACTGATTTTTTCCCATACATCGTCCACCAACAGCTCAACTCGGTCACCTACGTGGTCACGCTTGACCATGCTCGGGGTAGGCGCAAGGCCTTTCACGTCAATATGCTGAAGGATCACAACGAACGTAAAGCTTGCATCCTACTGGTCTGCAACCTGCCCGAGGATGGGGAGAAAGATCCCCTCCTGGACATGCTGGCCCAAGCCAAGGCCAATGGGTCCATTGAGGACATGGAGATAAGTGCCTCCTTAACTGTACCCCAGCGGTCGCAGTTGTTGGCCACCCTGGA
The DNA here is from genome assembly GCF_039654945.1 of Dendrobates tinctorius. Lineage (NCBI taxonomy): Eukaryota > Metazoa > Chordata > Amphibia > Anura > Dendrobatidae > Dendrobates > Dendrobates tinctorius. Next base: position 2,018,378 of record NW_027361902.1, on the reverse strand, counting down.
ACTCTTCCAGGCCGTGTTCACCAACTGACCTGGGAGGACGGAGTTAGTGGTTCATGAGGTGGACACCGGGAATCACGCCCCACTACGGCGAACACCTTACCAGATCTCTGAGGCAGTGCAACAGGTCATGCGCCAAGAGATCAATGAGATGTTACAGCTGGGGGTGATTCAACGGTCAAAAAGTGCGTGGGCCTCACCTGTAGTTCTCGTGCCTAAAAAGGATCGAACCACCCGGTTCTGCGTGGACTACAGGGGGCTCAATGCCATTACAACCTCTGATGCACACCTGATGCCACGCATCGAGGATCTGCTTGAGCGGTTGGCGAAAGCAAAGTACATATCAATCATGGATTTGAGTCGGGGATACTGGCAGATTCCCCTGAGCCCTGAGGCGCAGGAGAAATCCACCTTTATCACCCCCTTTGGACTGTACAAGTCCACAGTCATGCCCTTCTGCATGAAAAAAGCCCCTGCCACTTTCCAGCGGATGGTTAACCACCTGCTCCGGGGACTGGAGGAGTACGCGGTGGCGTACTTGGACGACATTGCCATCTTCAGTTCCACCTGGGAGGAACACCTTCAGCATTTCCAGGAGGTGCTCAAGCATCTTCACCAGGCAGGCCTGACTATCAAGCTGGGAAAGTGCCAGATGGGCATGAGCGAGGTCCACTACCTGGGGCACCGGGTAGGCGGGTGTTCCATGAGTCCGGAGCTGGAAAAGGTGGATGCAATCGTGTCCTGGCCCACCCCAGGACCAAGAAACAGGTGAAGTCCTTCTTGGGCACTGCAGGGTACTATAGGCGGTTCGTACAGGACTATAGCGCCCTTGCAAAACCCTTGACCGACTTCACCAAGCAGAGGCTACCCCAGTCAACTGGACGGAGGACTGTGAGGCGGCCTTTCAAGCTTTGAAAACAGCCCTGTGCAACTCTCCAGTGTTGAAAGCAGTCAACAGCAGTCGCCCGTTTCTGGTACAGACCGACGCCAGCGAGTTTGGCCTCGGTGCTGTGCTCAGCCAGGTCGACTCGGGGAACCAGGAGAACCCCCTGTTGTACCTGAGTCGGAAACTTTTGCCAAGGGAAGTGGCATACTCCACCATTGAGAAGGAGTTGCCTGGCCATGGTGTGGGCACTGCAACGTTTGTAGCCCTACTTGTACGGGCGCACCTTCACGGTGCTAACTGACCACAACCCTCTGAGCTGGCTGCACACAGTGTCCGGAACCAACAGAAGGTTGCTCCGCTGGAGCCTTGCCCTTCAACAGTACGACTTTACCGTACAACACAAAAGGGGCAGCGAACATGGTAACGCCGATGGGTTGTCCCGCCAGAGAGAACCCGCTGAGGTGCGCATGGCGGATTACCATCAGGTTATGCCTCCATAATGCACTCTAAAAGGGGAGGTGTAATGTAAGATATGTCTGTAGGATATGATTTTGCTGGGACATTTTAGAAGTCTCCCATTGCTACTCTACTGATAACATTGTAGACTGTCAGTTCCTGCAATCCCCCTTCTCCCCTCTTTCAACAGCTCTGTGTCCACATTGGTAATAGGACACTTCCTCTGCAAGCATTTGACCCCTCTCCACAGAAAGGAAAGTTGATTAGTTAAGGGAAAGGGTTTCTTTGTTTGAGCCATGCGGGGCAAGCATATGAATGAGAGATATTAAAACAAGTCATATCGCAAAAACCATATGCGGCAGCTATATGAAAATTACATTCCTGCGTAGGACACGAAACCAGCTTTCTAACCCCTAATTTTCACGGTTCTAACCCCTCCACAAACTGAGATATGGGTTATTCCCAAATGGTGTGTCTGAATTACTGAATGGTTGATTTTGTTTTATTGGTTTCGATAAACTGGGAAAAATGATACCATCGGCGTGTTTATACGTGCTTCCCTCGTCTAGATATAGTTAATATAAGTTTTTTAGGTAAATTGCAACTTAGAGAAAGGGGGGCTGAACTTCTCCAGCCGGCCCCTTCTGTGAGGTCACACAGCAGAGGCCATAAGGCATGCCAAGGTACAAACCACTCAGTTGAAGCTGCAGAGTCGTGCTGACAAGAACCCCAGATGCATGGGGACGTGTGGCTACGCCTTCTTTCCCCACATGGTTTGCCTAATACCAACTAAGCACATGTAAGTGTTAATCTGTCTTTTTAATCCTTGTTATTTTATATTTGCCTTGTACATATTTAATGTCTCAACTTTGTAACAACTTTTTATCTATGTAATCACTGCCCTCTTTGGGGAATAAATCGTAAAATTATCAGTCTGTCTTCATGCTCTAAGAAATGAACTATGCGCTTTTTTAGATAATGGTTACTAATTTGGGGGTTTGCTATGGACCCTCTTAATTAACTCATTAAGTGAATCGTAGCTGGTAGCTGCGAAGTGTGATTTGGACCCCGGGCACTGCTGGCTGTGACGGAAAGGGACTTTATAAGCTAATTGGGTGGCTGCGGCCAGAGCATTGATAATTCCCTCACCGCAGCGTGCCGGGTGGCCAGACCTCATTGAAGCAGCCGGCCGGTGACCAATTATCCCAGGTGTAGTTCCCTGACTGACCTGAGGATAAGGGGGGGCGCCGGAGAGCTGCGAGTTCCAAAGTGGAACTGAAAAGTGGGATATCCATAAATCCCCGCAGTTCTTGGAAGGTGGTTAGCAGTGGTGGGGCATCCAAAATACCCCCCTGCGGTAAATTGTTGGAGCAAGATTAGCTTGCTGTATTTTTGTCACATGGTACCAGTGGTGGGATAACTAAGATAATCTCCCACTGTGCCTGTGATAGCCGTGTGCCGGCAGTGCGTCGCATCCCTCCGTCCGCTGACATACCCGTGTCAGCGGCGGGATCGTGGAAATGGGTTGAACAGGTCGGTCACAGTTTATTAATTACCTAAGCAGAGAAGGGCAATTACATTTCGTAACGGGAGGCTCGTCGCTGAAATCCTGTCTGCGATCGACAGGCGATTTGGCCAACGAACGGTCATGAACCTTTGCCCTCCTCTACTTCTTCCGCCACGGAGGATCCTGTGTATGACCTACACAGGACTCCGACCCCCACCCATCAACATCAGGGCCTGTTCAACTCCATCCTGCAAGCAGGACAAAAATATATCGAGGCAGATGTCCTAAGGTGAACGCCGTCCAATCTTAATAATCCCGTGTTGTTTCCTTCCAGCTGGTGATGGCGAACCACAACACCATATTTTCCCCTCACGAATTTTGCCATCTGCGCGTTGAACTTTTTTCTTACTCGTTCTAGGACGCTGGCTGGAATTCCTTGGTTACATGGGCGCATATAAAAGATCACTGCTTCTCCATGTATTTCCAGTCACTTTACTCACAGGACACAGAATATATCACACAGATACAGAGGGCAGGCCAATAGAAAAGCGGCAGGCCAGACATGCATTACAAAAGCCGCAGGTGGCCGGAGCCTGCCGATGTTTACTGTGGGAATTACAAAGGTGGGGGGAGGGCGGACAAAAGGAGAATATCGTGTCCCCTCTGCCCAGGGGCGCAACTTGTGAACTGATGCATTAGGGACATGCATCTCACATAGAACCTATTATACATACATATAACTGCACAACATATTCTGGGTGCTGAGTGGTTCTGTAGCACGTAACATCATCCATTTGTAAAGATCAGCGATTTTATGCTGGCCAAGACCATTGCCCATAACGTGTAACACAATTGTCACCGGGCGTTTTGCCCTCCAGATGTCAACCATCTCTTGGAACACTTGTTACCATCGGAGGCCTCTTATCACTCTCCAGTTGACTTCCAGACCCGGGAAGCCTAGACTCTTTCAACACCAGGCCGTAGCTCGGCCCTCTTTGCCGCCCAATAGACATATGAATCTCCTAAAACCCAAACTTCCACTCCTGTAAGAGATAAAATGTTATTTCAGCAAATCAGGTCTTATGTCTCTAGTGAAGCATGCGGATTTCCATCGACCCATTCTCTGCACCTCGGCCTCCGATACTCCTGCCCTAGCTGCTTCTGTGGCTGCCCCGATTCTGAAAGAATGGGTCCCGTATTCCTTCGGATTAGCGCCGGATTTTTCTAAGCATAACGTGAAAATTGCCTGAAATTGATATTTGGTAAGAGGGTCTGTATGAGAGAAAAAATCTGCTTTCTTGTCTTATTACCGCATAACCTTTGACTATTTTTAGTGGGCATACTGGGCCATTTGCTGATTTAACCAGCACCCACGTGCCCCTCCCAGTTGGATCACACTTGGATTTTCACGCTCGTTGCGAAGAGCGTCGCTGCATATGACTATGTCCTCGTTAATTAAACGGCCTTCTGACGTGCTTTTTGATCGAGGTAACAATTCGCTAATGCGCAGTGCACCGAAAAAGGAGATGGCGAAGGCTGCTGATGAGGGTCGCCTCGTATTGTGATTTGCAGACTGATGGGGCTCTTGAAATAATGTCATGCAATAAACTCAGTGAAATGGGTCGGCGACATTCTTGGCTTGGTTGAAGCCTTTTCCAGCCTTTAATGGCTTGCTTCATGAAAAAGTTTTGTTACATCGGCCCACCCCAATAGTTGAAAGAAGAAAGCTAATCCCGATAATTTCCGTTGCGCTGCCGTACCCGACGCCCCTCCTTCCTTTAGCCGAATCAAAAATTCTGTCGTCACTACACCTCTTGCTCGGTCGTACTAATCTACTGGCCTACCCTGAATTAATGAGCACCAATCCTCCCAAGCCTTACCATAAACTTGCCAGGTAGCCGGTGAAACTGAAGCGCGGATTAAGGGCATCAGTGATTGGCCACTGTGTCCCATAGGGATGGCGGACACTGAATGCCCGAAGGTTGCGCGTTGGGAAGCTGGATTCTGAAGGCCTGCCAATCGGAAGATAAAAGTGGGTTAATGAGATCATCATCTATCTCCGCCACTACTGTGGCTCGGCCCCAGATATTGTTTTCCAAGCATAGCAGTGCTAACTGGCGCAAAAGAACGAGTATGGGCAAAGAAGCAGATGACATATGGTTCAAGCTCTTAGCGGTTGTCATTTTTTGCTTGAAAGCGAACGTTCGAGTTTCTCAGCTGCTTGGTCCACATCTAGACAGATGCAACTATTGAGAAAATTTCCAACAGGGCTGGATCGCGTCCCCAACTTGATATAGTCCATAACTCTGGCCAGTTGCTTTTGCACCACTGGTCATTGTAGATTGCTGCAAAACCTTGTTTTACCCCCACCCTATTGCGTCTTTGCTTGACGTTTCGTTAGCCATGACACATGTATGACCGTTGTATGATTGTAGGAACGTTTTCCACACTACCAAGTCTGCTTTTAACGAGCGAGTGAGCCTAATTCTATGGCTTGGCTGGGAAATGCCCTTTGTTGCTAAAGATAATCTGCGAGAAAAGACTCTACCGACCGGCATTACGCGGCTGACGTATGTCATTAGGCCCAGTAAGGGCTGCATCTGCTGGAGGGTGACTTTTCTAACTGTGCAAAAACCTTCTAGCATCTGTAGAGTTTTCTGAATTTTTTCTGTAGGTAGCCAAAAGATCATCCCATTGGTGTCTATTTCAATGCCCAAGAAAGGCAGTACATTACATGGTTCGACTGTTTTTTCGGGTGATAGCGGGACACCAAAATGATGCGCTATAAATTTAAATTTGGCTAGTAGGAGGGGGCAGAGTTTAGAATTTTTGGGACCAACGAACAAGATATCGCTGAGGTAGTGAATCAGAGAAGTGCTGCCTGTCTTATAACGGACTACTCAATCTAGGAACCTACTGAATAACTCGAAAAAGTGACACGAAATGGAGCATCCCATCGGCAGGCACATATCAAAGTAACAGTACTGGTCCACCTTGCATCCTAATAGGTTGTAACATTCGGGATGTACTGGTAAAAGGCGGAATGCTGATTCTGGAGGTCCCTTCCAACTCTACCATTCTATGATTCTCCCCAGGACTCCTACCCTCGTCACCACGTGACCTACGTCTCGTCACCACGCGCACTGAGCCACAAAAATTAACAAAAAATGACGGCAGAATTGCATTATTTTTTTTTACAATTTCATCGCACTCTGAACTTTCCCCCAAAGTGAATGGAATCACTCAAAATTACAAGTTGTCCCGCAGGAAGCGCACTGCACGTCCATGTACACAGAAATAAAACATGGAAGCCGGTATGTCACGAAGGAGTTAACCAGAGGGACGGGAGGCAGTAGTGTAATAGGAGTGAGCACCCATCCATCGTGAAGGAAACTTACAAATTATCTGCAACACTTCCCGTCTCCTTCTCTACTGTGACCTCACCCACAAAGAAGACCTTGCCCCACGACGGAGACCTGGTCCCAAGATGAAGCCTCAGCTCCACTACTGAGCCCTCGCCCCACGACGGAGACCTGGTCCCAAGATGAAGCCTCAGCTCCACTACTGAGCTCTTGCCCCACGACGGAGACCTGGTCCCAAGATGAAGCCTCAGCTCCACTACTGAGCCCTCGCCCCACGACGGAGACCTGGTCCCAAGATGAAGCCTCAGCTCCACTACTGAGCCCTTGCCCCACGACGGAGACCTGGTCCCAAGATGAAGCCTCAGCTCCACTACTGAGCCCTCGCCCCACGTTGGGGACCTGGTCCCAAGATGGAACCTTCGCCCCATGACAGAGACCTATTCCTAAGGCGGAGCCTCAGCCCTACGATGACTTTGCCACAAGTTGTTTTTCCTCATAAGATTCTTTGTCTGTGTGTGTCATGCGATTAGTACAATGTTCTATGGAGACGGGTGACGTGGGTCAGAGTGAAGGCACGGACACGATATTTTAAAATTCAATGTAATATATATATTGCAGAGAAACAAGCCTCAGGAAACAGATGGAAACAACAGTGGTTTAAAGCAGAGTCAGGAACATGAGGGGTTATCCGTACAGACCAATGGTGCGAGTTCAAGTCCGGGAATGCAGGATCCAGAGGTCCGGAGCTGGACTGGGCTCCAAGCAGAGAGCCAGCCGCAGCGGAGGTGGGTGCAGAGCAGGTCCGAAGCAACAGTTCTTTCAGATGGAACGTGAATCCGGAAGCAAGCGGGGTATCCCGAAAAGACAAGCAAGATACTAGTACTTCTAGCATGGCAGCAGGTGAGGTACAAGATATACAAGCACTGTATAGTGTGCAGAGTCCCTTTATATACGCAGCAGACGGAAACAAAGCATCTCAAACAGGAAACAAGATGGCCTCTGCGAAGCCATTAACTCCATCTTAGGTAAGGGCAAAGTCCAGCAGAACTAAGGGCAAGACCAAGCAAACAGGAAACAAGATGGCCCCCGTGAAGCCATTAACTCCATCTTGGGTAAGGGCAAAATCCAGCAGAACTAAGAGCAAAACAGGTACACAGTTCAGATCCTACAATGTGGCATTAACCATTTAAGGTCTCCCCTGGCAGAGCTGCAGGAAGACGTCCCCAAGCAGCAGCATCACATTTTACAATTGAGTTTCTACAGGAGACATTGGATCATATCCAGTAGGCGCCGTGCAGCCAACATATAAACACCGGTGCTCTCATGGGAGCGCCATGCCACTCACTATTAACTGCTTATTATCCAGAACCCAAGCCCATGGATGCAGTAACAGATGGGTGCAGTGGGTGATGGTCGATCTACGTAAGATCATATGTGGGCCGGGGTCACATGATACATGCAGCCCAATGTCTGGGTGACATGTACTCTGGCCTCCAGAAGTGCAGGCACCATTACTGAGAAGACATCCTGACCTGAGAGCAGCCCCCTTCCCAGGGCAGGCAGGCACCGGTATCGCCATGGAGGCTGTATGCCCATGTGCCATCCGACAATCCACTTATGCCCCCCGGACATGTCATGCCCGCACAATGTCCGGACACAGACCCTCACACGTCACCATTGGTACAGCGGCAACGTCCACCAGCGCACAGCAATCCACCCACCGCCGATCTTCATCAACATAGTCAGCTTGAATCAGTAATTCCACAAAAGATGTAAACAATCAGCGCTGATGAAGAAGGGCCAGAAAGTCACTGATGGGGGCCACGTCTTGCAGAGCAAAGACATTCACCAGAAAAGAAGACATGGAAAACTTAAAGAGGAAAGGATTTTATTGAATTTACATATCTGTAGTCATCATGCAGTGGAGCCACTGGGGGCAGACAGCCAGGAGACCCAGGATCACCCTATGTATGGACAACATGGAGGAAAGCCCTGGAATCACCAAACACGACCGGCTGTGGCCAGTGCAGCCTATGTGTGGACACCATGGGGGGGGGGGGGGGAGAGCCCTGGAATCACCAGAGACCACTAGCCATGACCAGTGCACCCTATGTGCGCTCACCATGGAGGAAAGCCTTGAAATCACCAGTGACCACCAGCCTTGGACAGTGCACCCTATGTATGGACAACATGGAGGAAAGCCCTGGAATCACCAAACACGACCGGCTGTGGCCAGTGCAGCCTATGTGTGGACACCATGGGGGGGGGGGGGGAGAGCCCTGGAATCACCAGAGACCACCAGCCATGACCAGTGCACCCTATGTGCGCTCACCATGGAGGAAAGCCTTGAAATCACCAGTGACCACCAGCCTTGGACAGTGCACCCTATGTATGGACATCATGGGGAAAAGCCCTGGAATCACCAGTGACCACTGGACGTGGCCAGTTTGCCCCATGTCTGGACACTGTGGAGGAAAGGGTCAGTATACCTGGGGCTGAAATATGACGACTGGTCCTGGCCCCAGAACATTTGTGGATATGAACCATCCATGGATCTGATTGTGGAATGGTGAAATCAGGGAGGTTTGTGGGAGACATAAAACAGAGTGCTATACACAGGTAAAATACTGCATGGTCCGGTCCCCAGGACGTGGTCCCGTGTCTCTGTGTCCATGCAGGGGAGACACATGGAAAGTCTGGGAGTATATACAGTGCCATCAAAGGCCGGCTGTGCCCACTCCTCACGGGAGCCCGGCGCCATTCACATTGAGGGTGAGCAAATGTTTCAGTATTACAGCCACTGGCCGAATCCACAGCGCGAGCATGCGCAGCATCTACACCAGCGGGAGCGGAGGGAGGATGGAGGCCGCTGCGCTGCAGGAGGCTCAGGTTCGGGGCATAAAGTGCAGCTAGTGACGGAAGCAGGGACATTCACATACATTCACAAGGGACCACAGGGAGGAAAGCGAGGAGGGTCCTGACTCCGGGGGAGGGTCCTGGATCTGGAGGAGGGTACTGACTCACAGGCCGCACCTCACTCCTTGGCCTTTCCGATTATAGCCAGGATGTACAGGAAGATGTTAATGATGTCCGTATACAGGTTCAGGGCAGCAAACACATATTCTTCAGGGCTGAGAGACAGCTGCTTGTTCCCAAGGATCATCTGCGTGTCCACGGCCAGGAACTAGGGGAGACACAAGGAGGAAACTGTCAGCAATGTTGGGGAACAGAACATCAGGGAGGAGCCTGTCAGGAGCACTGCAGGAGGAAGGCATATGACCACATGACGCGACCTCAGTGACCCTGAGCGGGGGTCCTCTTATATGGGGGCACGGTGATGTCTTCGCCGGCGGCGGATGACCGGACCCTCCAGGGCATACATTTCCCAGGATACCGCGCACTTGGGGTCGCCGTCACCCTCCTTTGACAAGACCCGGCCCTCACTGCAGCCCCCATCACTCTGATCCGATCCCTCAGCTCCAGCAGGTGGAGCACAACCAGAGAAAGCCACAGCTCAGCCTACCAGGACGTCAGCAGTAACATCTCTACTCCAACCCAAGTGATGGATCATGGGATGGGACAACGTATACCCCCAAACAGGTGCAAAGTCAGCTGAGCCCACACTAGATAATACGAGTAAAGACAGGCGACAACAGGGCAAAGGGCGGGTGTCAGGACTCACGCAGGTGAACAGCAGTGCCCCCAGCGAGGCGTAGACGATCTGCAGGATCTTGTTGCGAATGAAGATGCAGAGGATCGAGAAGATGATGAGCACCACCAGACTGACCATCAAGACCCCCATGCAGGAAGTGAAGTCATATTTAGTCTGTGGAGACATGGAGGGTAAGAGAAAAAGTCTTCCTCAGAGGATGGGGGTGGTAGTTACTGTGGGGCACACTCACCTGAAGGGAGAACAGGACCACGGTGAAGCAGACAGCTGCAGTGATGCCCAGCGCCATTATCACGGCGTCCGTCTCGTAAAAGCTGGCAATCATTCCAACCATATAGGAGAGGCTGAGGGTCAGGATGGACTGTGGAAGAAAGAGCATGACACTCGCCCTCCACCTCAGTCCTCCCACTATATGGGCCCCTGACCACTGCACTTACCAGGGCCACCAAGTTCCAAGGGTGACGGCGACGAAAATCTCCACAGCAGCTGAGAGTAATGAGGGAGACAAAGAAGATGGCGTAGGAGAGGTAATACGTCCATGCGTTCCTCCTCACGTAGAGCTGGACCTCCTTCACAAAGGTGAACACTGCAACAAACGCGAAGGTGACGAGGAGCTGAGCCGTGAGGACGAGGAAGACCTGAGGAGAGGAACAAGAGCGTCACCCCAGGGCCCAGCCACTGCTAGCGGAGTCTCCAGGCACCCGCCAACAGAGCGGAGTCTCCAGGCACCCGCCAACAGAGCGGAGTCTCCAGGCACCCGCCAACAGAGCACCAATGATGATAGTTCAGACCCCTCCTCAGCCTGGTCCTGTGGATGCAGACTTATCAGCAGATCCAGAGTAGCACTGAGACCGTCACTTATCTATCAGGTTTTCGGCACACCCCCAGGAGTAGTGGTCATCTATACTGACCTTACGAATGAATGCTCGCCGGATGTTCTTATCATCCCAGTGGCTGATGGGAAAGTCCTGGTTATCACAATATGAGGGGGGTCCTTCCTCATGATATGTGGTGCTATGTATGGGAGACCCGAAATCTGAGGAAAGAAAGAAAAGGAGGGATGCAAGAGCTCAATGTCAGGCTTGGTCAGTAGACAGCTCCTAAACAAGTGGGAGTTAAAAACAGGAGTTGTAGCTGCTGAGTGTGAGTCTGCCGGGATAGGACTGGTGGAGCAGTCTGTCATATGTTCTGCTCTAACTACTGACACAATTTACCCCTGGCCACCCCTAGGCCTAATTAAGAGGGGGAAGAGAGTAATAGTTCAGTGTGGGCCCTGCCCATGGGATGATTTAGCGAATCCTGCATTGAGCAGGGGGTTGGACCAGATGGCCCAGGAGGTCCCTTCCAACTCTACCATTCTATGATTCTATGTCAGGCTTCAACAATCCGTGGCCAGTAAGTGCCACAATCTCCCCATCGCTTCCCATCCCTGTGTGTATGGACGCTTGCACAGCAGATCTGGAGGAGGGAGATGGACAATCCTGAGAGGAACATGCGGTGGACATGGATGGTGAGAAGTGGGACAGAAGTAAAGGGCAAGATGTAATTTGAGTGGAAAGGGGCCTAAGAAAAGGAAGGGGCCGCTCTCGTGTCTGTACTTCCATCAAAACTCACACATAGCGGCCCTGGGGGATAATGTTACCGCTAACACCTGGGAGAGGCCGGGGTGCCGAGCCCCCACCCGAGAGGGAGGCCGAGCCCCCACCCGAGAGGGAGGCCGAGCCCCCACCCGAGAGGGAGGCCGGGGTGCCGAGCCCCCACCCGAGAGGGAGGCCGGGGTGCCGAGCCCCCACCCGAGAGGGAGGCTGGGGTGCCGAGCCCCCACCGGGGACAGAGGCCGGGGTGCAAAGCTCCCACCCGGGAGCGAGGATAATGCTACCGCTAACACCTGGGAGAGGCCGGAGAGCCGAGCCCCCACCCGGGAGGGAGGCCGGGGTGCACAAGGAGGAACACATTCACGTTGCTGGTAATGCTGAGACATAATCAGACTCTTCACACAATTGGGCTAAAAACAGGGAAACGAGGAGACATTTCTATATAAGGAGTCATCCACTGTGGGAGAATGTGCAAGGAAGACTAACGAAGAGCTGTGGAAATATACTCTGTACAGAGCATGTGACTACAGAGAGGAGCTGTGGATATATAGTATATACAGAGCGTATGACTACAGAGAGGAGCTGTGGATATATAGTATATACAGAGCGTGTGACTACAGAGGGGAGCTGTGGGTATATATAGTATATACAGAGCGTGTGACTACAGAGAATAGCTGTGGATACATAGTATATACAGAGCGTGTGACTACAGAGAATAGCTGTGGATACATAGTATATACAGAGCGTGTGACTAGAGAGGAGCTGTGGATACATAGTATATACAGAGCGTGTGACTACAGAGAGGAGCTGTGGGTATATATAGTATATACAGAGCGTGTGACTACAGAGGGGAGCTGTGGATATATAGTATATACAGAGCGTGTGACCACAGAGGGGAGCTGTGGGTATATATAGTATATACAGAGCGTGTGACTACAGAGAGGAGCTGTGAATATATAGTATATACAGAGCATGTGACTACAGAGGGGAGCTGTGGATATATAGTATATACAGAGCGTGTGACTACAGAGAGGAGCTGTGGATACATAGTATATACAGAGCGTGTGACTACAGAGAGGAGCTGTGGGTATATATAGTATATACAGAGCGTGTGACTACAGAGGGGAGCTGTGGATATATAGTATATACAGAGCGTGTGACTACAGAGGGGAGCTGTGGATATATAGTATATACAGAGCGTGTGACTACAGAGGGGAGCTGTGGGTATATATAGTATATACAGAGCGTGTGACTACAGAGAGGAGCTGTGGATATATAGTATATACAGAGCGTGTGACTACAGAGAATAGCTGTGGATACATAGTATATACAGAGCGTGTGACTACAGAGAATAGCTGTGGATACATAGTATATACAGAGCGTGTGACTACAGAGAGGAGCTGTGGATACATAGTATATACAGAGCGTGTGACTACAGAGAGGAGCTGTGGATACATAGTATATACAGAGCGTGTGACTACAGAGAGGAGCTGTGGATATATAGTATATGCAGAGCGTGTGACTACAGAGGGGAGCTATGTATATATAGTATATGCAGAGCGTGTGACTACAGAGAGGAGCTGTGGGTATATATAGTATATACAGAGCGTGTGACTACAGAGGGGAGCTGTGGATATATAGTATATACAGAGCGTGTGACTACAGAGAGGAGCTGTGGATATATAGTATATACAGAGTGTGTGACTACAGAGAGGAGCTGTGGATATATAGTATATACAGAGCGTGTGACTACAGAGAGGAGCTGTGGATACATAGTATATACAGAGCGTGTGACTACAGAGAGGAGCTGTGGGTATATAGTATATACAGAGCGTGTGACTACAGAGAGGAGCTGTGGATATATAGTATATACAGTGTGTGTGACTACAGAGGAGAGCTGTGTATATATAGTATATACAGAGTGTGTGACTACAGAGAGGAGCTGTGGGTATATAGTTTATATAGAGCGTGTGACTACAGAGGGGAGCTGTGGATATATAGTATATACAGAGCGTGTGACTACAGAGGGGAGCTGTGGATATATAGTATATACAGAGCGTGTGACTAGAGAGGAGCTGTGGGTATATAGTATATACAGAGCACGTGACTACAGAGAGGAGCTGTGGATATATAGTATATACAGAGCACGTGACTACAGAGAGGAGCTGTGGATATATAGTATATACAGAGCGCGTGACTACAGAGAGGAGCTGTGGATATATAGTATATACAGAGCGCGTGACTACAGAGAGGAGCTGTGGATATATAGTATATACAGAGCGTGTGACTACAGAGAGGAGCTGTGATGAGTGAGGGCGACTGATTGGTCCCCAGTTAGAAGTGGGAACCGTGAGATACAGCGCTGGTGCCGCCATTTCCAATAAGACTTTGTGTAGATAGTGCGCTGTTCAGCTCTTATTCACAGCGCTGTCACCACGGAGAGTCTGCAGAGCACAGACGTCACCACGGAGAGTCTGCAGAGCACAGACGTCACCACGGAGAGTCTGCAGAGCACAGACGTCACCACGGAGAGTCTGGAGAGCACAGACGTCACCACGGAGAGTCTGCAGAGCACAGACGTCACCACGGAGAGGAGCAGCATGGCGCAGGATCCCGGAGGCTTCTGTGAAATGGCACAAGTCACAGCGCAGCTCCTATATCTGCAGGTGACACTAGCGTTTGTCGTATGTGCAGACTATGGAGGACGTTTTTAAGTTACAGGAGCACTTGTTTTTAAACCTCCACTGAGTAGCTGGGGGCAAAGTGGAGAATGGCTTCACAAGCCAAGGGTGTAGTACAACCACTCCTCAATCGGGACCCCATCTACAACATGGAGGTCAGGATGTCCTGGAGGTAAAAAGGGTACAAAGAGGACAACACTGATCAGGGTCGAGGATTGTAGACAGGAGAATGACACTTGAGGAGGGGGCGCTCCGTCCGCCTGGAGAAAGACAGGTGCCATCTCTAGAGGATACAAGGGGGCGCTCCCTCCGCCTGGAGAAAGACAGGTGCCATCTCCAGAGGATACAAGGGGGCGCTCCCTCCGCCTGGAGAAAGACAGGTGCCATCTCCAGAGGATACAAGGGGGCGCTCCCTCCACCTAGAGAAAGACAGGTGCCATCTCCAGAGGATACAAGGGGGCGCTCCCTCCACCTGGAGAAACAGGTGCCATCTCCAGAGGATACAAGGGGGCGCTCCCTCAGCCTGGAGAAAGACAGGTGCCATCTCCAGAGGATACAAGGGGGCGCTCCCTCAGCCTGGAGAAATACAGGTGCCATCTCCAGAGGATACAAGGGGGCGCTCCCTCCGCCTGGAGAAAGACAGGTGCCATCTCCAGAGGATACAAGGGGGCGCTCCCTCCGCCTGGAGAAAGACAGGTGCCATCTCCAGAGGATACAAGGGGGCGCTCCCTCAGCCTGAAGAAAGACAGGTTCCATCTCCAGAGGATACAAGGGGGCGCTCCCTCCGCCTGGAGAAAGACAGGTGCCATCTCCAGAGGATACAAGGGGGCGCTCCCTCAGCCTGGAGAAAGACAGGTACCATCTCCAGAGGATACAAGGGGGCGCTCCCTCCGCCTGGAGAAAGACAGGTGCCATCTCCAGAGGATGCAAGGGGGCGCTCCCTCCGCCTGGAGAAAGACAGGTGCCATCTCCAGAGGATACAAGGGGGCGCTCCCTCCGCCTGGAGAAAGACAGGTGCCATCTCCAGAGGATACAAGGCGGCGCTCCCTCCACCGGTGCCATCTCTGGAGGATACCAGGCTTCTCTACCATGAGGACTATTCACATGTGGAATAAATAAGCTCAGGAGAAGTCACAGCAGGAACCATCGATGGTTTCATAAAGGCGGAGGATGCTCTTTTACAAGAATATAAGGATGTAAATGTGAAACCTTCTTTTCTGAATATTTGGTCTAGTGGATCTACCAGACGTGACAGATGTTGTGTTGGGCGGCCGGATGACGCCTTGTAGACCGACACGTGCCCCTTCCCTCACCCCTTCCCAGCACTCGACTGAACATGTATTTTTATTAATTCAGCACAATTAACTATGTGACCTCATGTAATCAGATGAAAAATCGACCTGCGAGACCCCACACCAGTCACTCACCGCTTGGCTCTGGGGGGTAACCACCCTGTCCGTATGGAGGCTGATGATACGGCTGACCTGGATATGGGGCCCCTGGATAGGGCCCCTGGTTGTAAGCTGGCGGGTAGGGGGGCTGCCCCATAGGTGGGTGACTGGGGTACGGGACCTCTGTAGGATAGGGGGCAGTAGTAGGATAGGGGGCAGTATTGGGGTACGGTGGTTGTCCATAGCCTGGGGCTGGAACAGTATTTGGTCCAACCGGATAGGGGGGATTAGAGTAGGGGTCCCCCGTCACCAGGAAACTCTTCTCGTGTGACATCTTCTATATCAGCACCTGAAGAAAAAAAAAAACGAGAACTTTACTGCCCCATCATGGCTTCCCAGAGACTGAGGCCCACACATCAATGCCCCCCAAACATCAGCATCAGTGCCCACCCCCATAACTATACCACAAGCACCCAGACAAGACACCCACCGTATTATGGGAAACCCCCAAAATTCATAGACCCCGCTATATACCAGTAACACCCCCCACACCTCATAAGACTGGTATGTGTTCTGGCTGCTGCAATACCATCACCCATCGTTCCTGATCCCAGTCACCCTGGATCTATCACTGGTGTGTCTCCTGGTTGCTTTCTCACCTTATTGCCTGGATTCTAACTCACAGTTTGGCCTTATCTGTCCATGTGAATCCATCTCCTTTTGCATTTTCTCTTCTGGCTCCTAATTATTCATCTCCTGTGTCTGTCCAGCCTTCCTTCTGCTCCTCCCTCCTGATCACACCTGGGCCTTTTCATGTGCTGTTAAGTTGCCAGAAATTCAGAAGCAATACACAGGGCTGTCTAGACCTTGGGCTGTCTTTGGAAGGATGCCTTTTATAAGGATAACTATAGAAATGAGCCAGAAGTGACCAGAAGGTACGCCTAACCTCTGTTAAAACATACAACATTTCTGTTAGCTCCACACTTCCTCTTACCATGCTGAAATATGCTCTTTCGCCTCCATTACTCTTCACTCTCCTTCGCTATCCACAGACCCCAGCACCCTATAACCAAGTAATAATCTCTCCTCCTCTCTTGCCCTCCCACCTGACCTCATCCGCTGACCTGCTCCTCAACCTCAGATCTCTCCTAATAACACACAAATCGCCCTCTCTCCTTCGCCTCTCTCTGCTGGCGACATATCTCCCAACCTTGGACCCCCCACAGCTCACACCTCCCATTATTACCCCCTTTCTGTCGTTCCCAAACCAACACAAACATCAGAAATCTTTCCCACCTCAAATACTTGCCCTTGATGCCTACCACTCAGCTCCCTCTCTCTGGATCACTCTGGAATGCCCGCTCCATCTGCAATAAACTCCATGTGATCCACAAGCTCTTTACCTCTCGCAATTTTTCCTTCCTTGGCCTCACTGAAACATGGCTGACACCCACCGACACTGCCTCCCCTGCTGCGCTATGCTATGGCGGCCTCCACTTCACCCACACTCCTCGCCCTGGCAACAGACATAATGGAGAAGTGGGCCTTCTCCTTTCTTCCAATTGCACCTTCAACCCAATCCCACCTCTTCCCTCCCTTGTCCTCCCCTCTTTTGAAGTCCACTCTGTCCGGATCTACTCTCCCTCCAACCTCCAAGTGGCTGTCATATACCGACCTCCGGGCCCGACCACTGCCTTCATTGACCAAATCTCTACCTGGCTCCTTCACTTTCTCTCTGCTGACATTCCCACCAACATCATGAGTGACTTCAATATCCCCATTGACACCAACCAGTCAGCAGCCTCAAAACTCCTGTTGCTCACTTCATCTTTTGGACTTACTCAGTGGTCCTCCTCAGCCACCCACATAGACGGACACACATTAGACCTGGTCTGTTCCCTATCTAACTTCACAACCTCACCTCTCCCTCTCAATGACCACCATCTACTCAGTTTCTCATCCCTGTCCTCCTCACCTGTCACCCATGTCCAGCAGCATGCGCACCCCAGCAGAAACCTTGCACATCTAGACACCCACGCGCACTCTGACTCTATCCTACCACTGTCCTCCATATCCTCACTCCACAACACAGATACTGCCACTAGCTTCTACAATGCCACTCTTGCATCAACCATCGACTCGGTCGCCCCTGTCATGCATAACAGAGTGCGACAAATCAATAGACAACCCTGGCACAATAACACCACTAAAAAGCTTCGGCAAGCATCCAGAATTGCTGAATGGCGCTGGAAGAAAACGCATTCCCAAGACGACTTCATTGCACTCAAACAGGCAACACTTGCATTCAAATCTGCCCTCACCTCTGCTAAACAGGCCTACTTCACATCCCTTGTATCTTCCTTATGCCACAACCCCAAACAGTTGTTCAATACTTTTAACTCCCTCCTCCGCCCACCACTGCTCCCTCCAACTTCCCTAATGTCTGCTGAGGACTTCGCCGCGCACATCAAAAATAAGATCGACCAAACAAGGCAAGTCTTTATTATTCAACCACCACAATCCCTTTGTATACCAGACCAACGCCCTAACCCCATAACCTCCTTATCCAACATCACTGAAGGGGAGCTTGCTCATCTTCTCTCCAAATCACACCTCACCACTTGTGCACTCGACCTCATACCATCCCACCTCCCCCCCAACCTCGCCACCACTCTTATCCCATCCCTGACCCACCTCTTCAACCTATCACTTACTTCCAGTACCTTGCCTTCTGCATTCAAACATGCCACAATCACGCCTATCCTTAAAAAGCCAACCCTCGACCCAACAGCTATGTCCAGGTTTCACCCAATATCGTTGCTCCCATTCACTACTAAATTCCTGGAGCAGCGTGTCCACACTGAACTTTCCTCCCACCTCTCATCAAACTTGCTCTTTGACAATCTACAATCTGGTTTCCGTCCCCATCATTCCACTGAGACAGCCCTGACCAAAATTACTAACGACCTACATACAGCCAAAGCTAACGGACAATACTCTATACTCCTGCTTCTAGACCTGTCCTCTGCTTTCGACACGGTAGACCACTGCCTCCTACTACAGATCCTCTCCTCCTTCGGCATCAAAGACCTCGCCCTATCCTGATCTCCTCATACCTTTCCAACTGCACATTCAGCGTCTCCCACACCCACACCACTTCCTCATCCCACTCTCTCTCTGTTGGAGTCCCCCAAGGCTCTGTTCTAGGACCCCTACTCTTCTCAATCTATACACTTGGCCTACGGCAACTCAAAGTCCCATGGATTCCAGTACCACCTTTATGCTGATGATACTCAGATCTACCTCCCTGGCCCAGAAGTCACCTATCTGCTGTCCAGAATCCCGGAGTGTCTATCAGCCATATCCTCCTTCTCCTCTCACTTCCTCAAACTCAATGTAGACAAATCTGAACTTATCTTTCCCCCATCTCACAGATCTTCCTAACCTGACTTATCTATAACAATTGACGACATCACGCTTTCCCCCGTACCGGAGGTCCGCTGCTTCGGAGGATCCCTTAACTCTGCCCTGTCCTTCAAACCGCACATCCAAGCTCTCTCCACCTACTGTCGCCTCCAGCTCAAAAATATTTCCAGAATACGTCCCTTCCTCAACCCTCAATCTACTAAAATGCTTGTGCATCTCCCGCCTCGACTATGGCAACATCCTTTTCCCTGCTAACACCCTCACACCTCTCCAGTCCATCCTTAACGCTAATGCCCGACTAATGCATCTCTCTCCTCGTTACTCCTCCACTTCTCTCCTCTACAAATTACTTCACTAACTCCCATTCCCTCAGCGTATCCAATTCAAATTACTAATACTGACCTACAAGGCCATCTATAACCTGTCTCCTCCATATAGCTCTGAACTAATCTCCCGATACCTTCCCTCACGTAATCTTCGGTCCTCCCAGACCTCCTTCTCTCCTCCACACTTATTCGCTCCTCACCCAACCGCCTCCAAGACTTCTCCCGAATAGCCCCCATCCTCTGGAATTCTTTACCCCAACAAGTCCGACTATCAACCACATTCGGATCCTTCAGACGGAACCTGAAAACCCACCTCTTCAAGAAAGCCTACAGCCTGCAATGACCCCGCTGCCTCCTCACCACTACCGGAGCCACCGCCTCACCATCACTGGAGCTACCGACTCACCAACACCGGAGCTGCTGCAACCCCCCAACCTACTGTCTCCTTCCCCACCATTCTGTAGCATGTAAGCCTGAAAGGGCAGGGTCCTCTCTCCCCTCTATATCAGTCTGCGATTGTTAGTTTACTGTAAGTGATATCTGTTATTCGTATGTAACCCCTTCTCGTGTACAGCACCATGGAACCAATGCTGCTATAAAAATAATAAGACCCCGCTTTATACCAGTAACACCCCCCCACACCTCATAAGACCCCACTTTATACCAGTAACCCCCCCCACACCTCATAAGACCCCACTTTATACCAGTAACACCCCCCCACACCTCATAAGACACCGCTATATACCAGCAGCACTCCCCACATCTCATAAGACCCCGCTATATACCAGTAACACCCCCCACACCTCATAAGACCCCTCTACATACCAGTAGCACCCCCCCACACCTCATAAGACCCCTCTATATATAAGTAACACACCCACACCTGATAAGACCCCTCTACATACCAGTAGCACCCCCCCCACACCTCATAAGACCCCGCTATATACCAGTAACACCCCCCACACCTCATAAGACCCCTCTATATACCAGTATCACCCCCCCACACCTCATAAGACCCCGCTATATACCAATAACACCCCCCACACCTCATAAGACCCCGCTATATACCAGTAACACCCCCCACACCTCATAAGACCCCTCTACATACCAGTAACACCCCCCACACCTCATAAGACCCCTCTATATACCAGTATCACCCCCCCACACCTCATAAGACCCCGCTATATACCAGTAACACCCCCCCACACCTCATAAGACCCCGCTATATACCAGTAACACCCCCCCACACCTCATAAGACCCCGCTATATACCAGTAACACCCCCCACACCTCATAAGACCCCTCTACATACCAGTAGCACCCCCCCACACCTCATAAGACCCAGCTATAAGTAACACACCCACACCTGATAAGACCCCTCTACATACCAGTAGCACCCCCCCACACCTCATAAGACCCCGCTATATACCAGTAACAACCCCTACACCTTATAAGACCCCGCCATATACCAGTAACACCCCCCCACACCTCATAAGACCCCACTATATACCAGTAACAACCCCCACACCTCATAAGACCCCGCTATATACCAGTAACACCCCCCCACACCTCATAAGACCCCGCTATATACCAGCAACACCCCCACCTCATAAGACCCCCTATATACCAGTAACACCCCACCTCATAAGACCCCCCTATATACCAGTAACACCCCCACCTCATAAGACCCCTCTATATACCAGTAACAACCCCCCACACCTCAAAAGACCCCTGTACATACCAGTACCACCCCCCACCTCATAAGACCCCTCTACATACAAGTAACACCCCACACCTCATAAGACACAGCTATATACCAGTAATAACCCATACACCTTATAAGACCCCGCCATATACCAGTAACACCCCCGCACACCTCATAACACCCCCCACACCTCATAAGACCCCTCTACATATCAGTAACACCCCCCACACCTCATAAGACCCCCTATATACCAGTAACACCCCCCACAACTCATAAGACCTCGCTATATACCAGTAACACACCTCACACCTCATAAGACCCCGCTATATACTGTAAGAGAATGGTCAGCTATAATATACTGAGCTGCCATGAGCAACGAGGCAGCCATCTTATGAAAGTTAGGAAAGAACATATTCAACTTTTACAATAGAAATAATACGATGTACTCTGTAAAAGCAGATGGAGAATGTAAAATGAGATCATGCCCATTAACCAATTTAGTAGATGTGCATACAGGTAAATTGGATCAGCCTCAGGGCAATGAGAAAATAAAACCAACGAATATATGGGAAATGTGTATTCATGACAGTGTTAGTAGGAAACAGACTTCTACAATTGTCAAATATATGGATTTATGGGTTTAGTCTAAGAGCAGTAATAAGATTAATGACAGTAGTTAGAGATAATATTGGATTTGTGTGTTTCTTAATGTGGTCTGGTAAAAAGTTAATTACTGATGTAACGTTGTGCCACTTCTTCCTTTGTCCAAAAAGATATGATGTAACCATATACGTATAATATGTATACAGCTTCTTTTGTTTGCGTAATGTATAAAAAGCCCCTGTTACTGTTGCTCGGGGCCATTCCATCGCCATCATGCCACTGTGCCTCACCATGGCCAGGGCACAGAGCCTTATCATCGCCAGACTTCCCAGCGAATCTCTGCCCGTCTGAATTCCTGTTTTTGCCCGCATATTTCAACTTCTCTGACTTTCTGCTCTGTTTTGCCGTGTATCTCTGAATAAACTACAACCTCAGCTTTAGAGGATTGTATGCAGTTTGGTCCGGCTCTTCCAACTCTCCAAATCAGGACTCTCTTTCTTACATATACCAGTAACACCCCCCACACCTCATAAGACCCCGCTATATACCAGTAACACCCCCCACACCTCATAAGACCCCGCTATATACCAGTAACACCCCCCACACCTCATAAGACCCCGCTATATACGAGTAACACCCCCCACACCTCATAAGACCCCTCTATATACCAGTAACACCCCCCACACCTCATAAGACCCCTCTATATACCAGTAACACCCCCCCACACCTCATAAGACCCCGCTATATACCAGTAACACCCCCCACACCTCATAAGACCCCTCTATATCTATCTATAAACAGAAAGATAGTGAGGAAACACTTAGCTAACCTAAATGAATTCAAGTCTCCAGGTCCAGATGAATTACACCCCAGAGTACTGAAGGAGATAGCAGAAGAAATTTTTGAACCCCTCTCCATAATCTTTGAAAATTCTTGGAGAACAGGAGAAGTGCCAGAAGACTGGAGAAGAGCAAATGTTGTTCCTATCTTCAAAAAGGGGAAGAAGGTGGACCCAGGCAACTATAGGCCGGTGAGTCTGACTTCTATACCAGGAAAGATCTTTGAACAAATTATTAAACAACATGTATGTCAATACCTGGATAAGAATGAAGTGATTAAACAGAGTCAGCATGGGTTTGTAACTAATAAGTCATGTCAGACTAACTTAATTTCCTTCTATGACGGAATCACTGATTGGGTGGATCAAGGAAATGCTGTAGATATAGTATATCTTGACTTCAGCAAAGCATTTGACAAAGTCTCTCATACAATCCTTATTGAAAAAATGACTAAGTATGGAATGGACAAGGCAACTGTTAGGTGGATTCATAACTGGCTGAGTGATCGGACCCAAAGAGTGGTCGTAAATGGCTGCACATCCAGTTGGAGGAATGTGTCAAGTGGGGTACCACAGGGCTCTGTCCTGGGCCCTGTATTGTTCAACATCTTTATCAACGATTTAGATGAAGGAATTGAGGGTAAACTGATTAAATTTGCTGATGACACAAAGCTAGGAGGGATAGCTAATACTAGAGAAGAGAGAGAGAGGATTCAAAAAGATATAAATAAACTGGAGAAGTGGGCAGCAACTAACAGAATGGTTTTTAACAGGGAGAAATGCAAAGTACTACATCTGGGCAACAAAAATGAAAAAAGCATATACAGAATGGGAGGAATAGGGCTAAGTGACAGCACATGTGAAAAAGACTTGGGTATACTAATAGATCACAGACTGAATATGAGTCAACAGTGTGATGCAGCAGCAAAAAAGGCAAATGCAATTCTAGGATGTATTAACAGAAGCATACAGTCTAGATCACGTGAAGTCATTACTTCCCTCTACTCCTCTTTGGTCAGACCTCATCTGGAATATTGTGTCCAGTTTTGGGCACCACATTTTAAAAAAGACATCAACAAACTGAAGCAAGTTCAGAAAAGAGCGACCAGAATGGTGACCGGTCTGCAAACCCTGTCTTATGAGGAAAGGTTGCAGGATTTGGGAATGTTTAGCTGCAAAAGAGAAGACTGAGAGGAGACTTAATAGCTGTCTACAAATATCTAAAGGGCTGTCACATTGTAGAAGGATCAACTTTATTCTCATTTGCACAAGGAAAGACTAGAAGCAATGGGATGAAACTGAATGGGAGGAGACACAGATTAGATATTAGAAAAAACTTTTTAACAGTTAGAGTGATCAATGAGTGGAACAGGCTGCCACGAGAAGTGGTGAGTTCTCCTTCAATGGAAGTCTTCAAACAGAGGCTGGACAGACATCTGTCTGGGATGATTTAGCGAATCCTGCGTTGAGAAGGGGATTGGACCAGAAGGCCCAGGAGGTCCCTTCCAACTCTACGATTCTATGATTCTATATACCAGTAACACCCCCCACAACTCATAAGACGCCGCTATATACCAGCCTCCCCATCCTCCTCTACAGTGACCGGCATCCCCATCCTCCTCCTCTATAGTGAGCGGACTCCCCATCCTCCTTCTCTATAGTGAGCGGCCTCCCCATCCTCCTTCTCTATAGTGAGCGGCCTCCCCATCCTCCTTCTCTATAGTGAGCGGCCTCCCCATCCTCCTCCTCTATAGTGAGCGGCCTCCCCATCCTCCTCTATATTGAACAGTCTCCACATCCTTCTCCTCCTCTATAGTGACCGGCCTCCCCATCCTCCTCTACAGTGAGTAGCCTCCTCACCCTCCTCTATAGTGACCGGCCTCCCCATGCTCCTCTATATTGAACAGTCTCCACATCCTCCTCTATTGTGACAGGTCTCCCCATCCTCCTCCTCTATACTGTCCGGCCTCCCCATCCTCCTCTATAGTGAGCGGCCTCCCCATCCTGCTCCTCCTCTATAGTGACCGGCCTCCCCATCCTCCTCTATAGTGAGCGGCCTCCCCATCCTCCTCCTCCTCTACAGTGAGCGGCCTCCCCATCCTCCTCCTCCTCTACAGTGAGCGGCCTCCCCATCCTCCTCCTCCTCTACAGTAAGCGGCCTCCCCATCCTCCACTATAGTGAGCGGCCTCCCCATCCTCCTCTATAGTGAGCGGCCTCCCCCTCCTCCTCCTCCACTATAGTGAGCGGCCTCCCCATCCTCCACTATAGTGAGCGGCCTCCCCATCCTCCACTATAGTGAGCGGCCTCCCCATCCTCCACTATAGTGAGCGGCCTCCCCATCCTCCTCTATAGTGAGCGGCCTCCCCATCCTCCTCTATAGTGAGCGGCCTCCCCATCCTCCTCTATAGTGAGCGGCCTCCCCATCCTCCTCTATAGTGAGCGGCCTCCCCATCCTCCTCTATAGTGAGCGGCCTCCCCATCCTCCTCTATAGTGAGCGGCCTCCCCATCCTCCTCTATAGTGAGCGGCCTCCCCATCCTCCTCTATAGTGAGCGGCCTCCCCATCCTCCTCTATAGTGAGCGGCCTCCCCATCCTCCTCTATAGTGAGCGGCCTCCCCATCCTCCTCCTCCTCTATAGTGAGCGGCCTCCCCATCCTCCTCCTCCTCCTCTATAGTGAGCGGCCTCCCCATCCTCCTCCTCTATTATGAGCGGCCTCCCCATCCTCCTCCTCCTCTATAGTGACCGGCCTCCCCATCCTCCTCCTCCTCCTCTATAGTGAGCGGCCACCCCATCCTCCTCTATAGTGACCGGCGTCCCCATCCTCCTCCTCTATAGTGACCGGCCTCCCCATCCTCCTCCTCTATAGTGACCGGCCTCCCCATCCTCCTCCTCTATAGTGAGCGGCCTCCCCATCCTCCTCCTCCTCTATAGTGACCGGCCTCCCCATCCTCCTCCTCCTCCTCTATAGTGACCGGCCTCCCCATCCTCCTCCTCCTCTATAGTGACCGGCCTCCCCATCCTCCTCTATAGTGAGCGGCCTCCCCATCCTCCTCCTCCTCTATAGTGACCGGACTCCCCATCCTCCTCTATAGTGACCGGACTCCCCATCCTCCTCCTCCTCTATAGTGACCGGCCTCCACATCCTCCTCCTCTACAGTGACCGGCCTCCACATCCTCCTCCTCCTCTATAGTGACCGGCCTCCCCATCCTCCTCCTACTCTATAGTGACCGGCCTCCCCATCCTCATCCTCCTCTATAGTGACCGACCTCCCCATCCTCATCCTCCTCTATAGTGAGCGGCCTCCCCATCATCCTCTATAGTGACCGGCCTCCACATCCTCCTCCTCTACAGTGACCGGCCTCCCCATCCTCCTCCTCCTCTATAGTGACCGGCCTCCCCATCCTCCTCCTCCTCTATAGTGACCGGCCTCCCCATCCTCCTCCTACTCTATAGTGACCGGCCTCCCCATCCTCATCCTCCTCTATAGTGACCGACCTCCCCATCCTCCTCCTCTATAGTGAGCGGCCTCCCCATCATCCTCTATAGTGAGTGGCCTCCCCATCCTCCTCTATAGTGAGCGGCCTCCCCATCCTCATCCTCCTCTATAGTGAGAGGCCTCCCCATCCTCCTCCTCCTCTATAGTGACCGGCCTCCCCATCCTCCTCCTCCTCTATAGTGACCGGCCTCCCCATCCTCCTCCTCCTCTATAGTGACCGGCCTCCCCATCCTCCTCCTCCTCTATAGTGACCGGCCTCCCCATCCTCCTCCTCCTCTATAGTGACCGGCCTCCCCATCCTCCTCCTCCTCTATAGTGACCGGCCTCCCCATCTTCCTCCTCCTCTATAGTGACCGGCCTCCCCATCATCCTCTATAGTGACCGGCCTACCCATCCTCCTCTATAGTGACCGGTCTCCCCATCCTCCTCCTCCTCTATAGTGACCGGCCTCCCCATCCTCCTCCTCCTCTGTAGTGAGCGGCCTCCCCATCCTCCTCCTCCTCTATGGTGAGCGGCCTCCCCATCCTCCTCCTCTATAGTGACCGGCCTCCCCATCCTCCTCCTCTATAGTGACCGGCCTCCCCATCCTCCTCTATAGTGACCGGCCTCCCCATCCTTTTCTATAGTGACCGGCCTCCCCATCCTCCTCTATAGTGACCGGCCTCCTCATCCTCCTCCTCCTCTATAGTGAGCGGCCTCCCCATCCTCCTCTATAGTGACCGGCCTCTCCATCCTCCTCCTCCTCTATAGTGAGCGGCCTCCCCATCCTCCTCCTCCTCTATAGTGACCGGCCTCTCCATCCTCCTCCTCCTCTATAGTGACCGGCCTCCCCATCCTCCTCCTCCTCCTCTATAGTGACCGGCCTCTCCATCCTCCTCCTCCTCTATAGTGAGCGGCCTCCCCATCCTCCTCCTCCTCTATAGTGACCGGCCTCCCCATCCTCCTCCTCCTCTATAGTGACCGGCCTCCCCATCCTCCTCCTTCTCCTCTATAGTGACCGGCCTCCCCATCCTCCTCCTCCTCTATAGTGACCGGCCTCCCCATCCTCCTCCTCCTCTATAGTGACCGGCCTCTCCATCCTCCTCCTCCTCTATAGTGACCGGCCTCCCCATCCTCCTCCTCTTCTATAGTGAGCGGCCTCCCCATCCTCCTCCTCCTCTATAGTGACCGGCCTCCCCATCATCCTCTATAGTGACCGGCCTCCCCATCCTCCTCCTCCTCTATAGTGAGCGGCCTCCCCATCCTCCTCCTCCTCTATAGTGACCGGCCTCTCCATCCTCCTCCTCCTCTATAGTGAGCGGCCTCCCCATCCTCCTCCTCCTCCTCTATAGTGAGCGGCCTCCCCATCCTACTCCTCCTCTATAGTGACCGGCCTCCCCATCCTCCTCCTCCTCTATAGTGAGCGGCCTCCCCATCCTCCTCCTCCTCTATAGTGACCGGCCTCTCCATCCTCCTCCTCCTCTATAGTGAGCGGCCTCCCCATCCTCCTCCTCCTCCTCTATAGTGAGCGGCCTCCCCATCCTCCTCCTCCTCTATAGTGAGCGGCCTCCCCATCCTACTCCTCCTCTATAGTGACCGGCCTCCCCATCCTCCTCCTCCTCTATAGTGACCGGCCTCCCCATCCTCCTCCTCCTCTATAGTGACCGGCCTCCCCATCCTCCTCCTCCTCTATAGTGACCGGCCTCCCCATCCTCCTCCTCCTCTATAGTGACCGGCCTCCCCATCCTCCTCCTCCTCTATAGTGAGCGGCCTCCCCATCCTCCTCCTCCTCCTCTATAGTGAGCGGCCTCCCCATCCTCCTCCTCCTCTATAGTGAGCGGCCTCCCCATCCTCCTCCTCCTCTATAGTGACCGGCCTCCCCATCCTCCTCCTCCTCTATAGTGAGCGGCCTCCCCATCCTCCTCCTCCGTTATACCCCGTGTTACACGGGGCCGCCCCTCCCCGTGCACCGGCTCTGCCCGCGGTACCGCACACTGGAGGCGCCGGTGTGACGTCTCCGCATTCCCGCACTCACCGGACACTGCAGGCACCGGCAGTGAGGCCGCAGCTGAGACCGGATCAGTGACGTCACCTCTGCGTCATCCACAGGCACCTCCTCCTGCCTCATTCCCAGACGCCCCGCCTACAGCAACGCTAGAGAAAAATCACCATGGCAACAACTAGGTGGTGCGCGGGAGCCCCCACCGCGCTCAACACGTGACCCCCACAACGTACGCAACACGTGACCCCCACACCGCGCTCCACACGTGACCCCCACACCGTACTCCACACGTGACCCCCACACCGTACTCCACACGTGACCCCCACACCGCGCTCCACACGTGACCCCCACACCGTACTCCACACGTGACCCCCACACCGTACTCCACACGTGACCCCCACACCGCACTCCACACGTGACCCCCACACCGCGCTCCACACGTGACCCCCACACCGTGCTCCACACGTGACCCCCACACCGTACTCCACACGTGACCCCCACACCGCACTCCACACGTGACCCCCACACCGCGCTCCACACGTGACCCCCACACCGCGCTCCACACGTGACCCCCACACCGCGCTCCACACGTGACCCCCACACCGCGCTCCACACGTGACCCCCACACCGTACTCCACACGTGACCCCCACACCGTACTCCACACGTGACCCCCACACCGTACTCCACACGTGACCCCCACACCGTACTCCACACGTGACCCCCACACCGCGATCCACACGTGACCCCCACACCGCACTCCACACGTGACCCCCACACCGCGCTCCACACGTGACCCCCACACCGCGCTCCACACGTGACCCCCACACCGCGCTCCACACGTGACCCCCACACCGTACTCCACACGTGACCCCCACACCGTGCTCCACACGTGACCCCCACACCGCGCTCCACACGTGACCCCCACACCGCGCTCCACACGTGACCCCCACACCGCGCTCCACACGTGACCCCCACACCGCGCTCCACACGTGACCCCCACACCGCGCTCCACACGTGACCCCCACACCGCGCTCCACACGTGACCCCCACACCGCGCTCCACACGTGACCCCCACACCGCGCTCCACACGTGACCCCCACACCGCGCTCCACACGTGACCCCCACACCGCGCTCCACACGTGACCCCCACACCGCGCTCCACACGTGACCCCCACACCGCGCTCCACACGTGACCCCCACACCGCGCTCCACACGTGACCCCCACACCGCGCTCCACACGTGACCCCCACACCGCGCTCCACACGTGACCCCCACACCGCGCTCCACACGTGACCCCCACACCGCGCTCCACACGTGACCCCCACACCGCGCTCCACACGTGACCCCCACACCGCGCTCCACACGTGACCCCCACACCGCGCTCCACACGTGACCCCCACACCGCGCTCCACACGTGACCCCCACACCGCGCTCCACACGTGACCCCCACACCGCGCTCCACACGTGACCCCCACACCGCGCTCCACACGTGACCCCCACACCGCGCTCCACACGTGACCCCCACACCGCGCTCCACACGTGACCCCCACACCGCGCTCCACACGTGACCCCCACACCGCTCTCAACACGTGACCCCCACACCGTACTCCACACGTGACCCCCACACCGCGCTCCACACGTGACCCCCACACCGCGCTCCACACGTGACCCCCACACCGCGCTCCACACGTGACCCCCACACCGCACTCCACACGTGACCCCCACACCGTACACCACACGTAACCCCCACACCGTGCACCACACGTAACCCCCACACCGTGCACCACACGTAACCCCCACACCGTACACCACACGTGACCCCCACACCGTACACCACACGTAACCCCCACACCGTACACCACACGTGACCCCCACACCGCGCTCTACACGTGACCCCCACACCGCGCTCAACACGTGAACCCCACACCGTACACCACACGTAACCCCCACACCGTGCACCACACGTGACCCCCACACCGTGCACCACACGTGACCCCCACACCGTACTCCACACGTGACCCCCACACCGTACACCACACGTGACCCCCACACCGTACTCCACACGTGACCCCCACACCGTACTCCACACGTGACCCCCACACCGTACTCCACACGTGACCCCCACACCGTACACCACCCGTAACCCCCACACCGTAAACCACACGTAACCCCCACATCGTACACCACACGTGACCCCCACACCGTACACCACACGTGACCCCCACACCGTACACCACACGTAACCCCCACACCGTACACCACACGTGACCCCCACACCGCGCTCTACACGTGACCCCCACACCGCGCTCAACACGTGACCCCCACACCGTACACCACACGTAACCCCCACACCGTACACCACACGTAACCCCCACACCGTGCACCACACGTAACCCCCACACCGTACACCACACATAACCCCCACACCGTACACCACACGTGACCCCCACAACGTACGCAACACTTGACCCCCACACCGCGCTCCACACGTGACCCCCACACCGCGCTCAACACGTGACCCCCACACCGTGCACCACACGTGACCCCCACAACGTACGCAACACGTGACCCCCACACCGTGCACCACACGTGACCCCCACACCGTGCACCACACGTGACCCCCACACCGTGCACCACACGTGACCCCCACACCGTGCACCACACGTGACCCCCACACCGTGCACCACACGTGACCCCCACACCGCGCTCAACACGTGACCCCCACACCGTGCACCACACGTGACCCCCACACCGTACGCAACACGTGACCCCCACACCACGCTCCACACGTGACCCCCACACCGCGCTCCACACGTGACCCCCACACCGCGCTCCACACGTGACCCCCACACCGTACTCCACACGTGACCACCACACCGTACTCCACACGTGACCACCACACCGTACTCCACACGTGACCCCCACACCGCACTCCACACGTGACCCCCACACCGCGCTCCACACGTGACCCCCACACCGCGATCCACACGTGACCCCCACACCGCGCTCAACACGTGACCCCCACACCGTACTCCACACGTGACCCCCACACCGTACTCCACACGTGACCCCCACACCGTACTCCACACGTGACCACCACACCGTACTCCACACGTGACCCCCACACCGTACTCCACACGTGACCCCCACACCGTACTCCACACGTGACCCCCACACCGCGCTCCACACGTGACCCCCACACCTCGCTCCACACGTGACCCCCACACCGCGCTCCACACGTGACCCCCACACCGCACTCCACACGTGACCCCCACACCGTACTCCACACGTGACCACCACACCGTACTCCACACGTGACCCCCACACCGTACTCCACACGTGACCCCCACACCGCGCTCTACACGTGACCCCCACACCGCGCTCTACACGTGACCCCCACACCGTACACCACACGTAACCCCCACACCGTACACCACACGTAACCCCCACACCGTGCACCACACGTAACCCCCACACCGTACACCACACGTAACCCCCACACCGTACACCACACTTGACCCCCACACCGTACACCACACGTAACCCCCACACCGTACACCACACGTGACCCCCACACCGTGCACCACACGTGACCCCCACACCGTACACCACACGTGACCCCCACACCGTGCACCACACGTGACCCCCACACCGTACTCCACACGTGACCCCCACACCGTACACCACACGTAACCCCCACACCGTGCACCACACGTAACCCCCACACCGTACACCACACGTAACCCCCACACCGTACACCACACGTGACCCCCACACCGTACACCACACGTAACCCCCACACCGTACACCACACGTGACCCCCACACCGCGCTCTACACGTGACCCCCACACCGCGCTCAACACGTGACCCCCACACCGTACACCACACGTAACCCCCACACCGTGCACCACACGTGACCCCCACACCGTGCACCACACGTGACCCCCACACCGTACTCCACACGTGACCCCCACACCGTACACCACACGTGACCCCCACACCGTACTCCACACGTGACCCCCACACCGTACTCCACACGTGACCGCCACACCGTACTCCACACGTGACCCCCACACCGTACACCACCCGTAACCCCCACACCGTACACCACACGTAACCCCCACATCGTACACCACACGTGACCCCCACACCGTACACCACACGTGACCCCCACACCGTACACCACACGTGACCCCCACACCGCGCTCTACACGTGACCCCCACACCGTACACCACACGTAACCCCCACACCGTGCACCACACGTAACCCCCACACCGTGCACCACACGTAACCCCCACACCGTACACCACACGTAACCCCCACACCGTACACCACACGTGACCCCCACACCGTACACCACACGTAACCCCCACACCGTACACCACACGTAACCCCCACACCGTGCACCACACGTGACCCCCACACCGTACACCACACGTAACCCCCACACCGTGCACCACACGTGACCCCCACACCGTACTCCACACGTGACCCCCACACCGTACACCACACGTAACCCCCACACCGTGCACCACACATAACCCCCACACCGTACACCACACGTGACCCCCACACCGCGCTCTACACGTGACCCCCACACCGCGCTCAACACGTGACCCCCACACCGTACACCACACGTGACCCCCACACCGTACACCACACGTAACCCCCACACCGTGCACCACACGTGACCCCCACACCGTACACCACACGTGACCCCCACACCGCGCTCTACACGTGACCCCCACACCGCGCTCAACACGTGACCCCCCACACCGCGCTCCACACGTGACCCCCCACACCGCGCTCCACACGTGACCCCCACACCGTACACCACACGTAACCCCCACACCGTGCACCACACGTGACCCCCACACCGTACACCACACATAACCCCCACACCGTGCACCACACGTGACCCCCACACCGCGCTCAACATGTGACCCCCACACCGTGCACCACACGTGACCCCCACAACGTACGCAACACGTGACCCCCACACCGCGCTCCACACGTGACCCCCACACCGCGCTCAACACGTGACCCCCACACCGTGCACCACACGTGACCCCCACAACGTACGCAACATGTGACCCCCACACCGTGCACCACACGTGACCCCCACACCGTGCACCACACGTGACCCCCACACCGTGCACCACACGTGACCCCCACACCGTGCACCACACGTGACCCCCACACCGTGCACCACACGTAACCCCCACACCGTGCACCACACGTGACCCCCACACCGCGCTCAACACGTGACCCCCACACCGTGCACCACACGTGACCCCCACACCGTACGCAACACGTCACCCCCACACCGCGCTCCACACGTGACCCCCACACCGCGCTCCACACGTGACCCCCACTCCGCGCTCAACACGTGACCCCCACACCGCGCTCAACACGTGACCCCCACACCGCGCTCCACACGTGACCCCCACACCGTACACCACACGTAACCCCCACACCGTGCACCACACGTGACCCCCACACCGTGCACCACACGTGACCCCCACACCGTGCACCACACGTGACCCCCACACCGTGCACCACACGTAACCCCCACACCGTGCACCACACGTGACCCCCACACCGCGCTCAACACGTGACCCCCACACCGTGCACCACACGTGACCCCCACACCGTACGCAACACGTGACCCCCACACAGCGCTCCACACGTGACCCCCACACCGCGCTCTACACGTGACCCCCACACCGCGCTCCACACATGACCCCCACACCGCGCTCCACACGTGACCCCCACACCGCGCTCCACACGTGACCCCCACACCGCGCTCCACACGTGACCCCCACACCGCGCTCCACACGTGACCCCCACACCGCGCTCCACACGTGACCCCCACACCGCGCTCTACACGTGACCCCCACACCGCGCTCTACACGTGACCCCCACACCGCGCTCAACACGTGACCCCCACACCGCGCTCAACACGTGACCCCCACACCGCGCTCCACACGTGACCCCCACACCGTACACCACACGTAACCCCCACACCGTGCACCACACGTGACCCCCACACCACGCTCCACACGTGACCCCCACACCGTGCACCACACGTGACCCCCACACCGTACGCAACACGTGACCCCCCACACCGCGCTCCACACGTGACCCCCACACCGCGCTCCACACGTGACCCCCACACCGCGCTCAACACGTGACCCCCACACCGCGCTCAACACGTGACCCCCACACCGCGCTCAACACGTGACCCCCACACCGCACTCCACACGTGACCCCCACACCGCGCTCCACACGTGACCCCCACACTGCGCTCCACACGTGACCCCCACACCGCGCTCCACACGTGACCCCCACACCGTACACCACTCGTAACCCCCACACCGTGCACCACACGTGACCCCCACACCGCGCTCAACACGTGACCCCCACACCGCGCTCCACACGAGACCCCCACACCGTACACCTCACGTGACCCCCACACCGTACACCACACGTAACCCCCACACCGTGCACCACACGTGACCCCCACACCGTGCACCACACGTGACCCCCACACCATACACCACACGTAACCCCCACACTGTGCACCACACGTGACCCCCACACCGCGCTCCACACGTGACCCCCACACCGCGCTCCACACGTGACCCCCACACCGCGCTCCACACGTGACCCCCACACCGTACACCACTCGTAACCCCCACACCGTGCACCACACGTGACCCCCACACCGCGCTCAACACTTGACCCCCACACCGCGCTCCACACGAGACCCCCACACCGTACACCTCACGTGACCCCCACACCGTACACCACACGTGACCCCCACACTGTGCACCACACGTGACCCCCACACCGTGCACCACACGTGACCCCCACACCGTACACCACACGTAACCCCCACACTGTGCACCACACGTGACCCCCACACCGTGCACCACACGTGACCCCCACACCGTACGCAACACGTGACCCCCACACCGCGCTCCACACGTGACCCCCACACCGCGCTCTACACGTGACCCCCACATCGCGCTCTACACGTGACCCCCACACCGCGCTCAACACGTGACCCCCACATCGCGCACCACACGTGACCCCCACACCGTACACCACACATAACTCCCACACCGTGCACCACACGTGACCCCCACACCGCGCTTCACACGTGACCCCCACACTGTACACCACACGTAACCCCCACACCGTGCACCACACGTGACCCCCACACCGCGCTCAACACGTGACCCCCACACCGTGCACCACACGTGACCCCCACACCGCGCTCCACACGTGACCCCCACACCGCGCTCCACACGTGACCCCCACACCGCGCTCCACACGTGACCCCCACACCGCGCTCCACACGTGACCCTCACACCGCGCTCCACACGTGACCCTCACACCGCGCTCCACACGTGACCTCCACACCGCGCTCCACACGTGACCCTCTCACCGCGCTCCACACGTGACCCCCACACCGCGCTCCACATGTGACTCCCACACCGTACGCAACACGTGACCCCCACACTGCGCTCCACACGTGACCCCCACACCGCGCTCCACACATGACCCCCACACCGCGCTCCACACGTGACCCTCACACCGCGCTCCACACGTGACCCCCACACCGCGCTCCACACGTGACCCCCACACCGTATGTGATGTACAATGTCTGTGAGGTATGGGGTTTTGTCCACAAAATATGATGTTTTCTGTTGTAACTTTCCAGAAAGATCCGGCAGATATGACAATCCAGGCTGCTAGCTCTGCAGCTTCATCCCTCCTCCCTTCACACACACACAGAGCAGTGCCCCCCCCCTCCTCTACAGCCTGTGTTCGCACTAGTAATAGGAGACCCCCCTGCTGTTACAACCATTTGTTTCCTTCTCTCCTCTTCAGAGCGGGAAAAACTTCTTTGTTTGAAACGAATAAAACTATGAGAGACTATACCATAAGAACCAAATACCCTAGAGATATGAAAATCACATTTTTGTAATCCGGGCGGTCACAGCGTCGCTGCCGTGGTTCTGGCGAAGCGTAATCCTTTCAGAACCTGAGATATGTGTTCCAGCTAAACGGTGTATCAGAACTACTGCATATTTGGTCTTGAATTATTGTACTCAACAAATCACAACCAATGATGCCCTATATATGTCTGTGCGGGCTGCCCCCACGGAGTTATGATTAGTATAAGTTTTCTAGTGTAATTCTACATCCAAAAGAGAGAGGTGGGATTAACCCAGCATGCATCTCTCCGTGATGTCACATAGCAAGTCTATAAAGCATTTCCTGGACAAAACCAGAGCAGAACAGCTCAAGTCGTCGTGCTAGAAAGACCCAGATGAGCGGAGAAGTGCAGCTCCGCCTCCACCCACCTTAGCCGCATGGTCTGCCTAAGGAACAATATGGAACTGTGAGTGTACTCTCTTTGTTTTCTCCACTTTTATTTTATACCTGTACAGTACATATTTTATGTCTCAATTTTATAGCAACTTTTATCTGTAATCACTGTCCTCTTTCGGAAAATAAATGAAATAATTATTTAGATCTGTCTCTATGCTCTAAGACTCGAACTATACGCCTTTGATAATCGCTACTAATTCAAGGGGTTTGCCACGGACCCTCTTAATTTAACACTGTGAACTAAGTAACCGTGACTGGTGGCAGCGCGTTGTGTACGGCTATTGCGGCTTGCTGGCAGTTTAGAAGGGTCTTATATAGCTGAATAAGGGTCTGCGGCACCAGCATTCATAATTCCCTTACTGCAGAAGCCTAATTGCCGGTTCACAACAGGCAGCCCGTCCGGCGACCAATTATCCTAGGTGCAGTTCCCTGACTGACCTGAGGGTAAGGGGGGCGCCGGAGAGCTGCAAGTTCCAAAGTGGAACTGAGAAAGTGGGATGTACATAAATCCCCGCAGTACTTGGAAGATTGATAGCAGTGGTGGGGCATCCAAATTAAACTCCCCCTGCGGCAAATTGTAGAGCGAGATTAGCTTGCTGGATATTTTTGGTCACATAGTGCCAGTGTTGGGATAACTAAGATAAGCCCCACTGCGCCTGTGATAGCCGTGTGCCGGCATTGTGTCACGTCCCTCCGTCCGCTGATACACCGGTGTCAGTGGTGGGACTGTGACATAGTGGTGACACAGGGTCCGCTGTCCGTCGCGTTTTGGTGGCAGCGGGACCCCCGTTAGTGTCGCCCGTAAGTAGACGAACGGCGGTGGGCTGTTCGTCACACCGTACGCAACACGTGACCCTCAGGCTGTGTGCACACGCTGCGGATTAGGTGCGGATTCATCCGCGCGGATTTTGTAAAATCCGCAGGTGAAACCCAGGTCACAAGACCTGCGGTTTTACCTGCGGATTGCTCTGCGGTTTTGCCCTGCAGTTTTTCATGTCCTCAATGGAGGAGATGGCAAACCGCAGCGGAATCCGCAGAAAGAACTGACATGTCAATTCTGTCTGCGGATTGAAAACCGCAGATAATCCGCGCGGAAAATTCTGCACAGTCTGCACTGCGGTTTTTGATTCCCATAGAGAATCATGGTACTGTACACCGCAGCAAAATCCGCAGCGTGTGCACACAGCCTCACACCGCGCTCAACACATGACCCCCCCACCGCGCTCAACACGTGACCCCCCCCCACCGCGCTCAACACGTGACCCCCCCACCGCGCTCAACACGTGACCCCCCCACTGCGCTCAACACGTGACCCCCCCACACCGCGCTCAACACGTGACCCCCCCCACCGCGCTCCACACGTGACCCCCCCACCGCGCTCCACACGTGACCCTCACACCGCGCTCCACACGTGACCCCCACACCGCGCTCCACACGTGACCCCCACACCGCGCTCCACACGTGACCCTCACACCGCGCTCCACACGTGACCCCCACACCGCGCTCCACACGTGACCCTCACACCGCGCTCCACACGTGACCCTCACACCGCGCTCCACACGTGACCCCCACACCGCGCTCCACACGTGACCCCCACACCGCGCTCCACACGTGACCCCCACACCGCGCTCCACACGTGACCCCCACACCGCGCTCCACACGTGACCCCCACACCGCGCTCCACACGTGACCCCCACACCGCGCTCCACACGTGACCCCCACACCGCGCTCCACACGTGACCCCCACACCGCGCTCCACACGTGACCCCCACACCGCGCTCCACACGTGACCCCCACACCGCGCTCCACACGTGACCCCCACACCGCGCTCCACACGTGACCCCCACACCGCGCTCCACACGTGACCCCCACACCGCGCTCCACACGTGACCCCCACACCGCGCTCCACACGTGACCCCCACCCCGCGCTCCACACGTGACCCTCAGGCTGTGTGCACACGCTGCGGATTAGGTGCGGATTCATCCGTGCGGATTTTGTAAAATCCGCAGGTGAAACTGCAGGTCACAAGACCTGCGGTTTTACCTGCGGATTGCTCTGCGGTTTTGCTCTGCGGTTTTTCATGTCCTCAATGGAGGAGATGGCAAACCGCAGGAGAATCCGCAGAAAGAACTGACATGTCAATTCTTTCTGCGGATTGAAAACCGCAGATAATCCGCGCGGAAAATTCTGCACAGTCTGCACTGCGGTTTTTGATTCCCATAGAGAATCATGGTACTGTACACTGCAGCAAAATCCGCAGCGTGTGCACACAGCCTCACACCGCGCTCAACACGTGACCCCCCCACCGCGCTCAACACGTGACCCCCCCACCGCGCTCAACACGTGACCCCCCCACCGCGCTCAACACGTGACCCCCCCACCGCGCTCAACACGTGACCCCCCCACCGCACTCAACACGTGACCCCCCCACACCGCGCTCCACACGTGACCCCCCACCGCGCTCCACACGTGACCCCCCAACACCGCGCTCCACACGTGACCCCCCAACACCGCGCTCCACACGTGACCCCCCAACACCGCGCTCCACACGTGACCCCCCAACACCGCGCTCCACACGTGACCCCCACACCGCGCTCCACACGTGACCCCCACACCGCGCTCCACACGTGACCCCCACACCGCGCTCCACACGTGACCCCCACACCGCGCTCCACACGTGACCCCCACACCGCGCACCACACGTGACCCCCCCACCGCGCACCACACGTGACTCCCCCACCGCGCACCACACGTGACCCCCCCACCGCGCACCACACGTGACCCCCCCACCGCGCTCAACACGTGACCCCCCCACCGCGCACCACACGTGACCCCCACACCGCGCTCCACACGTGACCCCCCCGCCGCGCTCCACACGTGACCCCCCCACCGCGCTCCACACGTGACCCCCCCACCGCGCTCCACACGTGACCCCCCCACCGCGCACCACACGTGACCCCCCCACCGCGCTCAACACGTGACCCCCCAACACCGCGCTCCACACGTGACCCCCCAACACCGCGCTCCACACGTGACCCCCCAACACCGCGCTCCACACGTGACCCCCCCCACCGCGCTCCACACGTGACCCCCCCACCGCGCTCCACACGTGACCCCCCCACCGCGCTCCACACGTGACCCCCACACCGCGCTCCACACGTGACCCCCCCACCGCGCACCACACGTGACTCCCACCGCGCACCACACGTGACTCCCACCGCGCACCACACGTGACTCCCCCACCGCGCACCACACGTGACCCCCCCACCGCGCTCAACACGTGACCCCCACACCGCGCACCACACGTGACCCCCACACCGCGCTCCACACGTGACCCCCACACCGCGCTCCACACGTGACCCCCCCACCGCGCTCCACACGTGACCCCCCCACCGCGCTCCACACGTGACCCCCCCACCGCGCACCACACGTGACCCCCACACCGCGCTCAACACGGTCGTAAATAGAAGGTCGTACCTATGGCGTGCATGGTATTGTTTGACTCTATTCGGTAAATTGCAACCATTGATACCACTGATGAGTCCATACTAGCTTCCCCCATAGAGTTATGAGGATTATAAGTTTTAGCAAGATTCCTACATTGGAAGGAGAGAGGTGGGATTAACCCAAAATGCATCTCTCAGTGATGTCACAAAGCAGAGCCTATAAGGCATTCCCTTGGCAAAACCAGCTCAGAAGAGCTCCAATCCTCATGCTGACAAGAACTCCAGATGAGTGGAGATGTGTGGTTCCACCCCTCTCAGCCGCATGGGTTTGCCTAAAGAGTCATGATCAACCATGAGTGTACCTCTGTTTTTAATCCCTTTATTTTATATTTGTACTGTACATATTTTATGTCTCAATTTTATAGCAACTTTTATCCGTAATCACTGTCCTCTTTCGGAAAATAAATGATTTAATATTTAGCCTGTCTCCATGCTCTAAGAATCGAACTATACGCCTTTGATAGAGAATCGCTACTAATTCAAGGGGTTTGCCACGGACCCTCTTAATTTAACACTGTGAATTAAGTAACCGTGACTGGTGGCAGCGCGTTGTGCACGGCTATTGCGGCTTGCTGGCAGTACAGAAGGGTCTTATATTGCTGAATGAGGGGCTGCGGCCACAGCATTGATAATTCCCTTACTGCAGAAGCCTAATTGCCGGTTCACAACAGGCAGCCCGTCCGGCGACTAATTATCCTAGGTGCAGTTCTCTGACTGACCTGAGGGTAAGGGGGGCGTCGGAGAGCTGCGAGATCCAAAGTGGAACTGGAAAGTGGGATATACATAAATCCCCGCAGTACTTGGAAGATTGATAGCATGATTGATTGATCCCGCTGTCAGAGGAGGACACGGTGATGGATCTGAAGCATTCCCTGAAGTGCCTCCATGGTTCCGTCACAATCTCCTCATGAAATTACCTCATTTCCGGTCAGCTTCCAGCACATCACTTCCGGTGGACCGTCATGTGCGAGTTTTAAAGTGCTCCTTGGGGCTTCGCCGTGTACTCCTGTGTCCACAGGAAAAGTAAGCTCCCTGCCGGGGCAGACTCTCAAAATCGGGACTGTCCCGCTGGATCTGGGACGGTTGGGAGGTATGAATGCTCCCCACCATACACCTTGTACACGCATGGCTCCGCACACCTCATACACACCCGGTTCCGCTTTGTATGCCTCGTACACACATGGCTCCACTCCGTACACCCCGCACACACACGGCTCTGCTCTGCTCCGAACACACACGGCTCATCTCCGTACACTTCGTACACACACGGCTCCGCTCCGTACACCTCGTACACGCGGCTCCGCTCCGTACACACACGGCTCCACTCCGTACACCTCGTACACACGGCTCTGCTCCGTACACCTCGTACACACGGCTCTGCTCCGTACACCTCGTACACACACGGCTCCGCTCCTTACACCTTGTACACACACGGCTCCGCTCCACACACCTCGTACACACATGGCTCCGCTCCGCACACCTTGTACACACACGGCTCCGCTCCGTACACCTTGTACACACACGGCTCTGCTCCATACACCTCGTACACAAACGGTTCCGCTCCGTACACCTTGTACACACACGGCTCCGCTCCGTACACCTCGTACATATACGGCTCCGCTCCATACACCTCGTACACACGCTGCTCCATTCCATACACCTCGTACACACATGACTCCCCACCGTACATCTCGTACACACATGACTCCATTCCGCACACCCCATACACACGCAGCTCCGCTCCGAACACCCCATACACACGCGGCTCCGCTCCGTACACATACGGCTCTGCTCCGTACACCTTGTACACACACGGCTCCACTCCATACACCTCGTACACACACGGCTCCGCTCCGTACACCTCGTGCACATGCGTCTCCGCTCCGAACACCTCGTACACACACCGCTCCGCTCTGTACACCCCGTACACACACGGCTCCGCTCCGTACACACACGGCTCAGCTCCGTACACTTCGTGCACACACGACTCCGCTCCGTACACCTCGTACACACACGGCTCCGCTCCGTACATCTCGTACACACGCTGCTCCGTTCCATACACCTCGTAAACACATGGCTCCCCACCGTACTGTACACCTCGTACACACACGACTCCGCTCCGCACACCCCATACACACGCAGCTCCGCTCCGAACACCCCATACACACGCGGCTCCGCTCGGTACACATACGGCTCTGCTCCATACACCTCGTACACACACGGCTCTGCTCCATACACCTCGTACACACACGGCTCAGCTCCGAACACCTCGTACACACGCGGCTCCGCTCTGTACACCCCGTACACACACGGCTCCGCTCCGTACACACACGGCTCAGCTCCGTACACTTCGTACACACACGGCTCCGCTCCGTACACCTCGTACACACACGGTTCCGCTCCGTACACACACGGCTCCGCTCCGTACACACGTGGCCCCGCACACCTCGTACACACATGGTTCCGCTCCGTACACCTCGTACACACACGGCTCCGCTCCGTACACCTTGTACACACGCAACTCCGCGATATGCATACACTACATGTAACCCCCACACCGTACACTACACGTGACCCCCACACAGTGCACTACACGTGACCCCCACACCGTGCACTAAATGTGACCCCCACATTGTACACTACACGTCACCTCCACTCCGTGCACTACACGTGACCCCCCATGCCGTACACTACACGTGACCCCCCCCACGCCGTGCACAAAACATGACCCCCCTACACCGTGCACTACACGTGACCCCAACTCTGTGCACTACACGTGACCCCCACTCTGTACGCTACACGTGACCCCCACACCGTACGCTACACATGACCCCCACCGTACGCTACACGTGACCCCACACTGTACACTACACGTGACCCCACACTGTACGCTACACGTGACCCCACACCGTACGCTACACGTGACCCCCACACCGTGCGCTACACGTCACCCCCACTCTGTGCGCTACACGTCACCCCCACTCTGTGCGCTACACGTCACCCGCACTCTGTGCGCTACATGTCACCCCCACTCCGTGCGCTACACGAGACCCCCACTCCGTGCGCTACACGTGACCCCCACTCCGTACATTACATAGAATCATAGAATGGTAGAGTTGGAAGGGACCTCCTGGGCCATATGGTCCAACCCCATGCTCAAAGCAGGATTCACTAAATCATCCCAGACAGATGTCTGTCCAGCCTCTGTTTGAAGACTTGCATTGAAGGAGAACTCACCACTTCTCATGGCAGCCTGTTCCACTCAATCACCCTCACTGTCAAAAAGTTTTTCTAATATCTAAGTCACATTACATAG
Organism: Dendrobates tinctorius; assembly: GCF_039654945.1. Classification (NCBI taxonomy): domain Eukaryota; kingdom Metazoa; phylum Chordata; class Amphibia; order Anura; family Dendrobatidae; genus Dendrobates; species Dendrobates tinctorius. Next base: position 1,975,227 of record NW_027361902.1, on the reverse strand, counting down.
CTGAAACCACCCCCATAGGTGGGTTGTGTATGTGTGGTTAGTCAGTCCCGCCCAGCTCTCCGACTAACCCTATAAGCCCCCCTAGTAAACAAACACTTGTAGAACTACAAGTCCCAGCACAACAACTTTATTTCGGGCTTACAGCACAGAGGACCTCTGCGACACATACTGGCCAATTACAATCATGTCGGTCACTGTCTCACCATCATAATCAAAGATACGCCTGCGACTGCCATGCCGTCCTATGGCCTCAATACGCTTCCATGCGTATTCTGAGGAGCACATGCAGTGCCCCTTAGGTGTAACAGTGGTCACTGCCTCACATACCCCCCTCTGTTCAAACTTGTAGGGTTGAACACTTGTCACACACCAAGGGCCCCGAGACTGGGCACCCACGTTACCTTGCCCTACCAGTCAAGAGGACTGTCTCAGTCGGTTTTGGGCGTCATTCAGTGTCATACCCTTGTTAGGCCTCTCCGCCCCCAGCGGTCAGTATGTCGGCCTTGGGCTTCAGCCCTTGGGTCACCATCTGTTTGTGTCACCAGACCCTTTTTAGTCACCACACTTTTCAAGTGTGCCCCTGCACACGACCTTTCTCTATGGCTGCCTCCCACGGTTGTTGCGGTCATGAGACCCACGTCCAGTCGAGCCGACTGGCTGATCTGAGTCTGACCCTCTGTCACTACGTCCGCTACCGGGTCTACTGTCCATGTCCCTCACCTTTGTACTGAGAGAACTGCCACTTTCAGATTCTCTGCATCCCAGGCGTCTTCTTGCTAAACGTCTTTGGCTGTCAGCCATTCCATTATTTGCAGGGCCTCTTCTGTTCACTTTTCCTTGGGTTGTAGCCGGCCGCCATCTTATATCCTGCATCTGTTTATTAATCTGCAGCCTGTCCAGTCTTAGCTGCTCTACCTCTCGTAGGTACATCACCCGATATTCCAGGAGCATTCGGATATTTTTAAGGCTCTCCACTGAGCCCACAATGATGAATGGCACCATCTCATCTTCACCAGCTACCTCGACTTCGCCATCAGCTGGAATCCTCTCTCACTACACCAGATCTATTCACGAGCTCTTGCATCACCTTTCCACTTCTCCCAATGACTTTCCCCACTAGATTTCTGGGTACTAGAACGATGTCTTCCACAAAGCCCAGCCGATTATGAGCTTCCCTCGCAAGCTCCAGATGTCGAGCGGCTTCCTTATTTCTCAACATGATCATCTGTTTTGTGCGGAGACATTGTAGATGCATATCCCTCAGGACAGCCACCAGCTTCACTGTGACTTCTCTGGCCAACAGAATGACCAACTGCTGAGTCTCAGGAGCCCAGTGCCCACTACACGCTTCTGCCGCCTTTTTAAAGGCCTCATGCACATCCTCACTGCAACATATTTCTCGCACGTCTTCGGGTACCTCTACCACGCACTTGAAAAGCGAAGTCTCATTCCCTTCATGGACGGACGGCTCCCTCTTTGCCATGCACCTATCTATCAAGACATCTGCCACAACTGGGTAATTGTCTTTTTCCGCTCTTGGCGCACACTCTTCCTGAACTTTACACTCTTCAAGACCCCTCGCTAACATGGGCATTTGCCGATCCGTCTTGTTACCACTCGGGCATGGCCGCTGTAAGTCTTCGACCTCCAACTTCTCATCTTGCAGAAGACCTCTTAAAGGGAATCTGTCACCCCATTTTTGGACTATCAGCTGCCGGCACCACCATCAGGGGCTTATATACAGCATTCTGTAATGTTGTAGATAAGCCTCCGATGTAACCTGAAAGATAAGAAAAACGAGTTATATTCTACTCACCGGGGGGCGGTCCGGTCTTGGTCCGATGGGTGTCGCGGTCCGGCGCCTCCCATCTTCTAATGGTGACGTCCTCTTCTTTGCTTCCTGTCGCGGCTCTGGCGCAGGCGTACTTTACCTGCCCTGTTGAGGGCAAAGTACTGCAATGCGCAGGCGCCGGACCTCTCTGACCTGGTCCGGCGCCTGCGCACTGCAGTACTCTGCAGTATATAGATAAGCCCCTGATGGCTGTGCCGGCAGCTGATAGTCGAAAAATGGGGTGACAGATTCCTTTTAATGCTTCTGTGGCACCCCTGAGGCTCAGTCGCCACAGAGGTACTGCACCTCCTCCTGAGGTGTGGTGCCCCACCATCCAGGTAAGCAGGAGGCTCCTGACCACGCTCCAACACCTGCACCCCACACCACACAGTAGTTCAGCAAAGCCACATTGCGGCTCCCTGCTTGGAGTGTAGCAGAGAACCTTTGGTGGCTCCCTGCTTGGAACACAAAACGTGCTGGGAGGCGGGTGGAGTTAGAATACATAAGAGAGGGGGAAGGGTCAGTCAGAGGGAGTCACTCGGAAAGGAGTGAGGAAAGAAGATCCCTGAGAGAGGGATCGAGGAAGGAGGTGCTGCAGCAGACCTCAGTGACCTGGGTCTGCTGTCACGAGAAAGGAAAGAAAAAGAAAGACATTGAACAGAAACCTGATCTTCCATAAGAAGGAAAGACTAGTACGGAACGAAGGAGTAAAATGGAACAGAGGACGTGGGTTAGGAGAGAACCCTGCCTAGAAGTTCTAAGCGCAAGGCCGGGGCCCGGTCCCCGAGGTTGTATGGATGCTAATGGTTCTGCAGCAGACACTGGTGGAGTAATGAGCTGTAAATGCACTACTCCCATCTAAGACTTGGGGGCACAACAGCAACCTTGATAGTGAGCCGGGGCTCAGGAGTAAGGAGTCCCCGAAGCAGGCTACAGCTGTCTGCCGTTCAAGTAGAGTTCTTGAGAACATCTGTCAGGAGGCACTCCAGTGTAACTCAGTACTGGGAGTACTTCACACTTAAAGGCGCTATAAGAGGAGACATTCAGAAAGGCACATGTTGGCGGAGCGTTGGAAGGGAGCATTCCATCTGGCCTGGAGGTTGATTGAGTCTCTGACCCGGAGGACACGGCACGGAGGTGGGCACCTGTATGTGTACTACAGACTGTGAGTAAAGCTTTGGAACTACAAGCCTTGTGTCCTCCATTGAGTCTTACACCATCACACCCAGCACCGCTACATTTGGGTACCAGTTTCTACGCCGCTTGTGCCTCTCCTCTACCCCCCTACATCTACACTGCCCTGGGGATACAGCTCCACCTGTGGGGAGCTTCACCATCTTGGCTGCAACACACCAACAGCCCCAGAGGATCTGCACGCAGCGTCGGCTCAACATCTCACTTGCCGAACACCACAGGTGGCGTCACGAACTATTCCATTAACTACATTCCACCATGCAACTTCCCCTGTTAATTGGGCGTCCAGGGCCACGGACCGGGTCACCTCTGCTGTGACACATCCCGCCGACACCGGCCCGGTACCGAGTACCCCACAGCCCTGGGAGGGCGACCCACTTCTCTGAGCACTACCAAATCTTCCCTTAAGGCCTTATTCACGCTTTGCTACGGTGACCTCTGAGCTCAGAGACTTCCTCCTCCAGCTCATCCACTCTGTGCTCAGATGCTTGTCTCAAGGCCTTTCTTGTTCGACATGCTCTTTTATTGTCCCTTTAAGGATCTCTAAGGCTACTTTCACACATCAGGTTTTCGGCGTCAGGCGCGATCCGGCGTCGTGCCGGAACGCCGGATCCGGCAAATGTTTCGTAAAACCAGATGTGACAGATCCGGTTTTCTGCCGGATCCGTCTTTTTCTTGACAGACAAAACCGGATCCGTCTCATCCGGTTCATCCGTTTTTCTATCCGTTTTTCGACGGATTACGCCGGATCCGGTTTTTAAAATTGACCCTTGTGGCCTTCCGAACGGGATTGGCTACTGGAAAACTATATATAGCATGTTCCTACAGCCCTTCTTTGACAGGTTGTAGAGGAGAAAGTGCAGGTTGGAGAGAAGAGCAAGTTACTGGCGAAGATGGATGTTGTCATTGGAAATATTTTGAAGAATTTGGCGGATTTTACAGCGGAGGCGAATCGTTTGAGGGTGATTGTTCTGGAGAAGGAGAGAGCGAGACAGCAGCGCATCAGGCATCGTAGACGACATTTGTGGATCCACCCCATCACAGCCAAGAGAATGACGCGTGGGGTCTATTCTACACTCTGCATGGACCTTCGACGAAACCCGGATAAATTTTTTGGATATGTTAGGATGAAAATGGAGAATTTTGATTACTTGGTGGAGCGCATTGCACACCTCATAAGAAAAGCGGACACCTATTGCCGCTTCTCTGTTTCACCCACAGAGCGTCTGATGGTGACTTTAAGGTAAGCCACATTTATTGGATGTGCTCGCATCAGAGCACACTTTCACTGCAATCTTGTTGGTGGTAGTTTGCATCTCCAAGTGTTATAGCTCAGTTTTGGTATGTAATGCTGTGATTTAAAACTAATTTATTGTTTTTTAATTCCCCACAGATTTCTTGCAACTGGAGAATCCCTTTCGTCACTGCATTTCCAGTACAGACTCGGGATTTCCACCATATCTGGAATTGTGAAGTACACATGCCGTGCACTGTGGGACTCCTTAGCTGAAGAGTTTTTACCAGAGCCCACAACAGAGAGGTGGATTGAAATTGCTGACAAGTTTCAACAAATATGTCAGTTTCCAAACTGCTTGGGCGCTGTGGACGGGAAACATATCCGCATTGTAAAGCCAGCTGGATCGGGATCGGAATATTTCAATTACAAGAAATATTTTTCAATTGTCCTCATGGCCATCGCTGACGCGGAATACAAATTTATTGCTGTTGATATTGGGGCCTATGGCCGCTCCAATGACTCTCAAGTTTTCAAACTGTCTGCCATGGGGCGTAAACTGTATGGAAACACCTTCCAGTTCCCACCACCTAGACCGCTGCCGCAAACATCTGGTCCACCTATGCCATTTGTCTGTGTAGGGGATGAAGCCTTCCAGCTGTCAGAACACCTTTTGAAACCGTACTCTAGCAGAGGATTGACAAGACCAAAACGCATTTTTAATTACCGCCTCACAAGAGCAAGAAGAATGGTTGAATGTACCTTTGGTATTCTGACAGCCAAATGGCGGGTCCTATTGACTGCGATCAACCTCAAGACAGAAACTGTGGACGAGGTGATCAAAGCGTGCGTGGTACTCCACAATTTTGTTATCTGCAAGGAACCCATTTCCATTGAGGACACCTCTGAAGAAACCACCTTGCAAGATTACCATGACATTACCACTAGAAGTTCTGTGACGGTTTCAGTAATGAGGGACAATTTTGCACTATACTTTATGTCACCTCAAGGCAGAGTACACTGGCAGGAAGGCAGAGTGTGAAAGATTTGTGCCCAACCAAACTTGTGTACCTTCTGTACCAACAGTATATACCTTTGCCAACCAAAGTTGGCTATCTTGTCATGGTCTCTATTTTTAGCTTTAGGCCACAGGTGTGTACCTGGTTGTGTTTTATGCAAAGTATTTCACCTTTTAACAAAAGTTGTGTACATTGTTAGGAAATCACCAACAATAAACACAACTTTTTAGGTGAAATACTTTGCTTCAAACACAACCAGGAACACAACTGTGGCAAAAAGCTAAAATTTACCCACAGTTATATACCTAGTTTTGAATACCATTTCACCTTTTAAATACCCTGTATTTAACCTTTTTCGCCGCAGAAAGAAATGACAGACAACCAGTGTAAAATAATTTAACTTTTATTGAAAAATGTTTTTTTTAGTGAACTTTTTTAAAATTTTAATAAACTTGTTTAATAAAACTTTGAAACTATAAAACTGAAACCATAAAACTGGTCATTTTTATTTAAATACACACATTATAATTCTGTGTAGTGTGTGGTGGAAATACTGCTGTAGGGGCTGCGGGACACTTCGACACTGGGAGTGTGGAGAGAGTACTGGGATCGTGGTGGGGAAGGAACAGTTAGAGGTGAAGGTGTGGAAAAAACTACAGAATGGGTGGACATGTGGGAAGCAGAAGAGGTGGTGGGTGGTGGAGTGGAGGGTTGGGCAGGGACTGTAGGAGCAGATGATGTTGATGGCAAGTTGTATGGGGAAGGAGTTTGGTACGGGGCAGGTTGCTGGAAGTGGGGAGATGTCTGGTACGGGGCAGGTTGCTGGAAGTGGGGAGATGTCTGGTACTGGGCAGGTTGCTGGTGCTGGGGAGGTTGCTGGTGCTGGGGAGGTTGCTGGTGCTGGGGAGGTTGCTGGTACTGGGGAGTTTGCAGGTACTGGGGAGGTTGCTGGTGCTGGGGAGGTTGCTGGTGCTGGGGAGGTTGCTGGTGCTGGGAAGGTTGCTGGTGCTGGGGAGGTGGATGGTATGTAATAGGAGGGGGAGGATGGAAAGTGGCTGGAGGGGGTGTAGATGTAATAGGAGGGGGAGGATGGAAAGTGGCTGGAGGGGGTGTAGATGTAATAGGAGGGGGAGGATGGAAAGTGGCTGGAGGGGGTGTAGATGTAATAGGAGGGGGAGGATGGAAAGTGGCTGGAGGGGGTGCAGGTGGAGGATCTACTGTGGTGGGAGGAGGAGGTTGGGAGGTAACTTGCTGGAGAGCAGCGTGGCATGAATGCATTACATGCATCTGCTGGGCAGGAGAGAGCGTTTCCATGCGCTCCACAACAGACCTGAAAAAGGTGTGGTTTGGCGAAGATCTTGCTTCTGAATGCATGGTTTGCAGAAGTGTCTTCACCTCCAGAATGCTGGAGTTGATCTGCTGATAGCCTGCGGAGATTTGCTCTGACAAGACTTTGAGACAGTTCTGGAAAGATGCATTCAGATGCAAGAACTCTGGCGCATAAGTCTTTTCCTGACCCCTCTGCTGCTGCCGCCCAGTACCCGCAGGTGTACTAGAGGTGGCAGGGGCAGAAGGGTGGGGTAAAGGGAAAGCGATCTCCTCACCAGCAGCTTCATGTAATGTAGGCGGCCATGATGCTCCTGTGCTGGTGGATGGGACAGATGGGTCGAATGTGTGGTAAGGCTGGGAAGGTGCAGATGTACCGGGGCGGTCGAAGTGTCCCTCGGTGCCGGTCTCCTCAGGGATCGCCTCAGAAGGGTCCAATCGTGCAGGCTCCCGAGTGCTGCTCACCGTGCTGTGGAATAAAGAGAAAAAAAAACAATTAAAATACTGACATGGTATGGCCCTGGCTGAAAAAAAAATTTACATCTAACATTTTTTTTCACATGTGGTGTGTAATATTTACCTTCTGGTGACCATTGTTTCCCGGAGGAACGACAGGGCTTGTGCGTACTTGTACTTGCTCCTGCGTCCTCCAGATCCACTCGGGGCCCGCATCTCTTTATTGAACTCCTTCTTGAAACGATCCCTCACAGACCGCCACCGATTCACAATTCTGTTCCCTGAAACGAGAAAGGAGTGGTTAGTATACAACATCAGTGTTTCCCAAACTCCAGTCCTCATGGTCCCCAGGGGTCATGTTTTCAGGATTTCCATAGTAAATAGAAATCCTGAACACATGATCCGTGGGGACCACGAGGACTGGAGTTCGGGAAACACTGGTTTACATCAAGCAACCGGTACTGTATATACTTACGCTCTGTAATCTGGGCCCGAACATCGAGGTCCTCCCAGCGGCCCACAAGGAGTGAACAGATTTCCTCCCAGAGTCGTCGGGTAACGATAAGGTCAGCGTGGCGGCGGTCAGCCATATTCCAGAGCGGCTCCCTTTCTCTGACAAGATCGATGAGGCGGTCCACATCGATTCCTCCATCCTCACCGTCAGAGTCGGGAGCACGCTGTGAAGGCTGTTAAAGAAAAAGACAAAAATAACATAATTAGCCTCCACAAAAGAAATGAAATAAAAAGTGCAAAAAAACAAAGCAAAAATATTTATACTTACACGCTGGTGACCGCCGCGTTGCTGTCGCCGACGACCCTGGGAGGCACTGCGAGGACCTCTTGGCCGAGCACCAGATTGGGAAGACTAGAGAAGAAAACAAAAAATGTTATGTCTTTGGATGTAGGAATTTGTTTGCTGTGTGTGGTCTGCAGAACATTGTTTTCTATGTGTTGTGTGTAGTGTGATGTTGTGTTTCTGCGTTTGATGCAAAAAACTTACCAATTGTGAGCCCACTCCAGGTGTCTGTCCACCCCTTCCTTCTTCTTCTGGGAGCTCCTCTTCATCTTGTGAATCCTGTTTTGAAATAAAAGGCAATGAATAGACATATATTACAGAGAAGATGGATTTTGGAAATAAAAACTTACCGTCAAACGCTGACGATGCGAGGGAGGGCTCCCAGAAGATGATGTGCTGTCTTCCTGGTGGCCAGACTCCATGCCTGTGGGTGGTGTTCCAGCTGCTGCCATTGCTGCTGCTGCTGCATCTATTGGGCGGCTGTTGAATAAAGAGAAACAAAGGGCCAATGAATATCTTGATATTCAATAGCCCTAGTTTGGAGGAATGGGGGATTTGATAATTACCGTCTCTCATCTGCTGCTGGCCTCCCCTCCTCGGCATGTTCCATTTGCTGCTCCATTTGGGGTGGTGGTGGTGCTGATGGTGCTGCAGTGGTCTCCTGCCTTCTCCTGCTTCGCTTGGTTGCTTTCTTGGGTGGCATGTTGGGTGTGGCTGTGGGTCCCACTGTCTTGCTTTTATATATGTCTTGTGGGCAGAGCTACTGAGCATGCTCAGACCAAAAAACCGGATCCGGCGCATTGCGGCGCTCATAGGCTTCTGGGAGCTTTTTCGCCGGAGACAAAAAACGTTACAGTAGCCGTTTTTTCCAGACGCCGGATCGCGACACATTGCCGGATCCGGCGAAAACCGGATGAAACGCATGGCCATCCGGCGCGATCCGGCGCAAATGCAAGTCAATGGGGGGGAAACCGGATCCGGCATTGCATTTCGCCGGATCCGGTTTCTGTCAAAAGCGCCGGATCGCGCCTGACGGCGAAAACCTGATGTGTGAAAGAGGCCTAAGGAATCACTGTTCTTGTTCCTAGACTCCAAATCCGTGTTTTCCTCAGATTTCTGGTCTCTCAGATGCTTTAATTCGGCCTGTAAATCTGTAACCTTTGGCTTCCCACGAGACAACACTTTGGCGACGTCCTAGAACTCCTGCGCTTACTTCTCGCCAATCTGAGCTTTGACTGCCACAAGCTCAGACTCCAGGCAATGCACCTGATTCAACTGCGTGGAGTTGGCGACTTCCATACTCGCCACCTTCAACCTCTCATTTGCCAGCTGTTGACCGACCTCATCATGTTCTTTCTCCAAGCTTTGCACATACGCTTCTACCTGGCGGAAACTGTAGGCTACGCTGCTTCCACGTGCACATTTCCTTCGTCAGCTTGTCGATTTGATCCTCTAGTTGTCGAGTGACAGCGGTTGAATTGGACAGCTTCTCCTGCAGGCTCTCTATTGCGTCTTGGAGTTGTGCTACAACTACGATTTTAGCTGTTGGAACCCCACCACCACCACCCTGGGTCAGTTTTATGTTTCCCACGTCCTTGACTACCTCAGTGCTGGGTACTGTCAGTTGTAAAGTGACCTCTTTATCAAGGACATTAACCTTGTTGGCACCTGTCCCTGTCTCCTCTTTATCAATTCTTTCAGAGGGTGCAATTTGTTCAGCCCCTTTTTGCGCTTTATGTTTCCGGCGACGGGAGGAAGACTTGCCATTTATACCCCAAGTCAGTCTTACTGCACTCTTTTCCGCTTGCGTCACCGTCTGAATGGGAGTCACCACCGCCCGATCGGTCATCCTGGAACCAGCAGTCCCCATTTATAACGGTCACACTTTTGGTCACCTCTGCCAAGTCCCAGAGTTGGTCAGACCCACACTCCTGTCCGATCATACTTTCTGGCATAGCTGCAGCCGTCATGTCACGAAGTTGGGCCCATCCACCATTTTCCTTGGTCATGCCTAACTTAGGACTGTCAACTCTAGGGGGCGCATTCTCCATATTATTACCTCCTATACACATTATCTCTACAGACACTTTTCCTTTTATTCACCAGTCCCACAGGGCTTCCAGGTCCTGCCCTATTATCATAGTATACAGTAAGTCCGGGACTACCGTCACTTTGTGGTACGTGGAACCCTCAGTCGCGTCAATGTAGAGGTATGCTGTCAAAGGTCCTTTATCGTCCCCACCGGAGCCATTCACTCTCAGCCCCATTCCAGGCGACACAGAAAGTTCAGGAGGGGTCCTCAGCAAAGACACTCCACTTCCCGGGTCTATAATTCCCATCACACTTTCCCCATCCAGCCAGGAGGGACACTGTCGTGACGCCTTATTGGCCAAGCAATCCACAGCATAGCATGGACCTGCATAGCATGAACTACGTTGTTCCCGGCTACAGTCTAATGGCGCATTCGCCGCCGCCTCTTTGTGCCGCCACCCCTATTTGGATTACCGCCCCCTTTTGGACAACCACTCCCTTTTGGGATACTGCCCCCTTTTGGGACCCTACCCCTTTTTTGTCAACCATCCCTGTTTGGGTTACCGTCCCCTTTTGGAACGCCACACCCTTTTGGGCAACCATCACTGTTTGGGTCACACCCCCCTTTTGGGCCACCACCCGTTTTAGGGACACCATACGCTCTCTGGTGTACACCTCGTGGACACTAAGGCCTCAGTTCGCACCGTACACTTATGTCTCTGGGCTTGCACTGGCCCTTGAAGAGTTTGTATGACCTGGACCACTAATGTCCTTATGACACCAGCTCCTGCTGGCACTGCCACAGCTCCTGCTGCAGCCAAAAACCGCTGGCGCCTCCGGCTGCTGATCACAAGCCACTGCTGCTGCAACTGCTGCAGAACCTCTTGCTGCGACTGCTGAAACTGCAGCTCCTCTCCACAAGGCTCTGCATGGCTCTGCCAGGCTTTGTCTGGCTCCAGAAGGCTCTGCATGGTTCTGTACAGCGAGGCTCTGCACTGCTCTGCATGGCTCTACACCGCTTTGCATGGCTCCGCTAGGATCTGCCAAGCTCTGTACAGCTCTAAGTGGCTATGCGGACGTCCGGACACCACAGGAAACTTCATATCGCCGAGTTACAGCCAAACGCATGAAATCTTCGTGGACCCGCCAATCCACAGCAAACTTCGTAACCCCGCCGAGTTACCACCCGAAGCTTGTAATCTTCGTGGCCCCACTGAGCCACAGCAAGCTTACTTGAAGACATTTTTGTCCTTCCTGGACCGTGCCTGCAGTCTAACGCCATATGTAAGACAGCGCTTACTGCATGTGTTGGGGGGACACTCGCTTGGCAGCGGGATGAAGGCACACAGTAACGATTTATTATGCAATCATAAACCGTACCATGAACCATCCATTACATACATCACCGAACATAACATTAAGATTATGGTCTCTAAACACGCTGGACCATACTCCGTCCAGTTCCCGTGGGTGACCGCACAGATCATTAACTGACCTTTCAGTGCACACAGTTCCCCATACTCTGGGTTACCTTCCAGGAGCTCCTGCTCCCCATGCTGACTCCTCGTCAGTCCTAGGTCCCCAAGGAAGCTGCCTAACTGGGACCACCGTCCCGGACAGTGCCTTGCTCACCAGGCCACCCGACAGTCCAGATCCTCAGCAAGACGGTAGCTTCCTCAAAATAGGGCTCTGCAGGTCCATGGCCTCACCCCGTGCTTTCAGGAATCCGATCCACCCACACACAGGGCCTTCCAACACAAAGGCCTTCCGGGACCTTACACATTGACCATTCAGATCCATACACTCGGGCATGTGACTAGACCTCAGTCACATTATATAGCTGAAGCCATCCCCATAGGTGGGTGGTGTATGGGTGGTGTATGTGTGGTTAGTCAGTCCCGCCCAGCTCTCCGACTAACCCTATAAGCCCCCCTAGCAAACAAACACAAACACTTGTAGAACTACAAGTCCCAGCACAACAACATTATTTCAGGCTTACAGCGCAGAGGACCACTGCGACACATACCGGCCATTTACAATCATGCCAAACACTGTCTCACCATCATAATCACAGATATGCCTGCGACTGCCATGCCGTCCTATGGCCTCAATACGCCTAAGTGCGTATTCTGAGCTCATACAGCACCCCCTAGCTGTAACAGGGGTCACTGCCTCACATCTGCTACAGATGCATCTGGATAAGGCTGGTTTCACATTTGCATCTGTGTGCGCAGCGTTTTATCCGCAGCAATCCGAATGCATCATGTGTACCTATTTTTAACATGGTGTATGCAGGGACATGTGTTTGCATCAGTTAACATGCGTCTGCGTACACATGCGTCGTTTCTCAGTGTGCGGCGAGGTCCGGCGAACGCAACATGTTGCATTTTTTGAAGCAGCAAAAATCCGACAAATATGCGCAGTCATGCACATGCGGATGAGTGCGTCAAAAATGCATTACTGGCTATGGAAGCGCACAAGGACATGCGTTCAATGCATACTATTAATGAGTTGGTCCAGGAAGTGAGTCAACCACCTGCTAATTGATAGCTCTATAAAAGGAAGTGTGGACACTGCAAGGCCATAACTCTCTGGACGATAGCACAAGACTGGCTATGTAAGTATAGAACCTTTGAAAATATCTGTCTCTCACTGCTCTTTGTACTCATTTTTTTTTCTATTTTATCTATAGGTTTCACAATGGGAAGAAGCCACACTGGATTTTGACAATGAGCAACTAATCCACCTTGTGCAGGAGCGAGTACCGTTTTGGGACACCCGTGACCGTCAGCACTCCGACAATGTGGTGATTCGACGTCTCTGGGAAGAAGTGGTGACATCGCTGCTTGCTGATTGGGACTGTGCCACGCCACGTGCCAGAAATGATTTTGGTAAGTATTGCAATGTGGTCTGACGCAACAGTGAACCTGTTAATGTATGTGCACTGTTTTCCAATTAATTTTTTATTTTTTTCCCCCTTCACAGTGAAGAGAATCAAAATCTGCTGGTGTTCAAAGAAGGAGAGAGGAGATTTGGGTTCAAAGTGGTTCTGCTCAAAGGTTCTGGAAATACAAATACCACTGGAACCTTGCATTTCTGAGGCCTGCGCTTGGTCAGCAAACGTAAGTATATTTTATTTTTTGTAATCTTCTTTTTAATGTTTTATTTTTTTTTCCCACACAGAACCTGGAGCAGCACAACACAACCCGGATCATCCTCTGTTGATGCGGCCCCTCATCTACCAGCCACTGAACAGATGTGTCAGGATCCTGTTAGCGTCGGCAACTGCCACGGCTGAGCAGGGTGACTTACCCACACTGCGGGAGAGCACGGGGCCCAATACGGTAGTGAAGGTTTAAGCAGACAGGACCTGAGGCATGGAAAATAGTTAGGAGTACCAGGACCTACGATCATGTGACTGCAGGGGGCGGGGCTTAGCGTCCTACTACTGCAGATGATGTAATGTACCTACTGCAGGAATACTGTAGTAGAGGAGAGGAAAACGCAGGTCAGACAAGCAGAGGTCATACACGAGAGGGCGGTGCGGTACAAAAGGGATGAGCAGAGAATAGTCAAGTCACAAGCAGAGAGTCATACACGAGAGGGCGGTGCGGTACAAGAGGGACAGGCAGAACTCGTAACAGGGACAGAACCGGATCAAAACCAAACAAGCAACAAGTTATCAGGCACAAGGCACACGTACACAAGAGGTCAACTAACTCAGCCGAGGGCAGGAGTATAACTGACACCGGCCCTAGGTCAAGTGAGCATTAAATAGCCACCCTCTGCCAGAGAGAGGCAGAAACAATTAACCCCCTGTCTGACCAGGACGGGCCAAAGCGAAACCCCGTCCTGGATCATGACAGTACCCTCCTCTCAATGGTGGGCCACTGGACCCCCAGGTCTCACAGAATACTTGGCGTGAAAGGCCCGGACCAACCAATCCGCATGAACCGATCGAGCAGGAAACCATGACCGTTCTTCAGGACCGTAGCCTTTCCAATGTACCAGATATTGAAGGGCACGACTGACCAACCTAGAGTCGACAATTCATTCCACCTCGTACTCAGACTGCCCGTCTACCAAAACCGGTGGTGGGGAAGCTGATGATCCCTCCCCACCGGACCTCACAGGTTTCAAAAGGGCCCTAGGGAAAACATTGGGGATCCGTAGAGATGGCAGGAGACGCAACCGAAAAGCCACCGGGTTAACTGCTTCGGTAATTTCATAGGGACCTATAAACTTAGGTACAAGCTTCGCAGAGGGGACCTTGAGCCTTATATTCTTGGTAGATAACTATACCTTATCCCCAATCTGAAACACCGATCCCGTGGATCGTTTTTTGTCTGCAAAAATTATCCTGGGCCTTCGTAATGTTACTCTGGACCTCCCGCCATACCTCCACCAACCGCTGGATAGTCTCATCCGCCCCAGGACACCCAGAGTTCAAACGAGAAAATTCTCCAAAATGAGGATGAAACCCATAGTTGCAGAAAAAGGCAGATGTACCCGTAGACTGGTTAATGCGGTTGTTAAATGTAAACTCGGCCAACGGTAACACAGAACACCAATCATCCTGTCGGGCTGAGGTCAAGCAACGCAGAATTTGCTCCAGAGACTGATTGGTCCGCTCGGTCTGCCATTAGTCTCTGGATGATAAGTGGATGAAAAGGACAGACCAATACCCAACCTCTTACAAAAAGCCCTCCAAAATTTGGAAACAAATTTCACTCCTCTATCAGACACCACATTCAAGGGTACCCCATGCAACCGCACCACATGCTCAACAAACAATCTGGACAATGTTTCCGCATTAGGTAGAGCTGCCAAAGGTACAAAATGTGCCTGCTTACTAAACCTGTCCACCACAACCCAAATGATGATATTACCCTTGGAGGGGGGAAGGTTGGTGATGAAATCCATGAACAAATGAGTCCAGCCGGCCGGTTATGGGGGTTTTTTGCACGGGCACAAACATCAAATGCAGACACAAATTCCCCAACATCAGAGGCTAAAGAAGACCACCGGAATACCAGGGCTGTGGAGTCGGTAAGCCACAGTTGCGACTCCGACTCCGACTCCTGGATTTTATCAGGCTCCGACTCCGACTCCTTCATAAATGGCCAATTCATAACAACAAATTTACTGTTGTAAAATATTAAACATCGTGCTTATTCAGTTTCTCACCATCATATAAGTAATCAGACCACTTAGAGCAAAAACTACATTTATTAGAATACAATTAGAATATAGCAAATAACTTTTATAAACTTTTCTAAACTGTAAGTAAATATGCAATAAACACTTTTATGCAGTTAATAAGAAGAAATCTATAAATTTGTCCTCAGAAAAAGTATTGCCTCTGTCAGATCCTCCTTCATGGATGCCCTCAAATCTGATCTAATTATTTTGAGGGCAGAGAACAACCTCTCTACACTAACTTGTGTTGGTGGCAAAGCAGTAACCACTCGGGCAACATCTCTGACAATGTCAGGATACAGAGGAATCGCTTGTTGCACTGTTATTTTTGATGAACGGTCAAATTTCTCAATTTCTTTTAGTGCACATGAAAAATTCTGCTGAAATGTCCTGGCTGTGTTCCTTGATGGGGATGACTCTTCTTCTATGCGGGAACGCTTTGCACGGTCCTTGTGATCCAAATATTTTTCGAAATTAAATTCTTCATCAGTTGATGATGAGGGTGAAGATGTGGCAGGACGACCAAATTCTTCTTGTTCCTCCTGACTGTTCTGCAACCCTTTCATCCTTACTGCTATTTCAAGCAGAGCTTCTTTTCCTTTACTTAGCTGTTGATCATTTAGAAGAATCCGATGAATTGGGTCTACATAAACAGCTGCCAAAAGAATGTTATTTTGTAATAGTAGCTCCTCTCTCCGTTTCATTGATGTAGCAATGCCACTTGCAATTAACCCTCCTCTTTGGGACAGGCGAAACATCAGGTTCTTCCACTCCTTTAAGAAAATACCTGGAGTTAAGTCCTCTGCTTGTAATTTTTTAGTCACTGTAAATGGGTGCTCTAGCAATTTTTCCAGCTCAGTCACCTGATTCCACTGACTTTCATTTAGCGTCAGTTGAGGGTTAGCCATGTCTACAAGAAAGGTTTTCAGTTCAACCAAGCGCTGAATCATTAAGTAAGTACTGCCCCATCGTGTGGCTTGATCAATAATTGCCCCTTTTCCAGCACGTCTCTTCAAAATTGAGTCAACTTTAGGGGTTCTGGCAACAGTAACCAATTTTCTCACCTTGCCAATCAGTGCAGCAGCATGTCCTTCTTGCAGACTGTCTCTTATAGCCAGCTGTAGCATATGCACAACACAGCGCATGTGATGAATGAAAGAACATATTGACACAGTTTCAACAAGATCATCTAAACTATCATGTTGCTGTTCATCTGAAGCAACTTCAGTTTGCTCCTCAGTTACAATACTGTGTTCCTCTATTTCAAACATTTCTGTGTCTGTGGACCCAGAATGTTCTTCTAGCTGCTGGTCACCATCATTACTCTCATTCATTAGCTTAATAGTACTTATCATATTTGAAGCATTGTCAGTTACGACAGAAAGAACTTGCTCTTTTTTAAGTTCATAGTCTTGCAGAACCTTTTCCACCAAGACCTGGAGAAACTCACTGGTGTGATGAGCTTTGGTGTCTTTTACTGCCAATGTCTTGGTAACTATTTCATTTTTGTCACAAACAAATCGGACATTGGTGGCAAAATAGTTCACTCTGTGACGTGTGCAGGCATCCATTTTAAGAAACAGAAAGCGTCCCTTGAGTGTTTTTTTAAGTTCTTCCTTTTGTTTAAAAGCTTCTTCGATTACTAATTTTCTAATACTCTCTCTCTCTCCAGAGAAACACCAAGCTTGCGGGCCATTTCCCCATTCAGACACATAAAAGCTGGTCGTGAAAATAATGAAATAGGCACACTATCCTTTACAACAAGCTCTATGATCTGTTTTTTAAATGTATCTACTGTCATTGTCACAGTAACTTTGTCACTGACAAAATATCTTGCAACTGATGTCTGCAAAGTTCTCTGCTCCTTTGTTTGGCTGGAAGAGCTGGGCACTGGTTCATTGGTTTGGATGCAGTCTTTCTCATCCACTGCTTTCAGTACTTCTGGATGAAAGCGCTGTAAATGTCTCTTTAGATTAGAAGCTCTGGTAGGAGCATTTTTATCTTTGCCTGAATATGTACTCATCTTGGCTTCACAGCATTTGTTTTCATCTGGATCATTTGTCATACACTGACAGACATAATGTTTCTATCTTGAGTGATGGTGAAATGTTCAAATACAGCTGATTTAATGTGATGCTTCTTTGACATTCTCAGGTTTTTAATTCTGCATTCACAATCCAAATGACAATTGTTTTTCCTAAAAACAATTGTACAAAATTATTGCCAGGTCATACAACTGATATAGTGGTCAGTAATACTGTTATTATTCCTCATGTGCTCACAGTTAACTGATGCAAAGTTTGTTGAAAGGACAATACTTCTTACAGTCTTCCTCTTCTGAGTAGCAGGCAGCTGTGATATGCTTGGAAGACCCACACCTAGTATGATCTAGTCTAGAGGAGGAGCTTTACTACTCAGAATTTGCAACACATTTTCACTTTCAGTTTCATACATTGTAAGTAGGGGGGTTGGGGCAGCATGAGGTTAACCAAGTATAAGATTAGATAAGGGCAGTGGAGAACAGTGACACACAAGAAGTAAGAAATGTCTCCAGCAGAACTGCTTATCACTGTTGTTCATAGTTTGATAGAACATATATATTTGAGTAACATTTATAAAATTCATATGAAAGTTCAATTATGAAATATTAATACATTTTTTTTAAAGCTGGAGTCGGAGTTGGTACATTTCTACCGACTCCGACTCCAACCAAAACTAACTCCGACTCTGACTCCACGACTCCGACTCCACAGCCCTGCAGAATACTCTAGCAATGGCCTTCCGGGTAGCCGAGATCCCTGGATGTCCACCCAGATCTGAGTCATGGAACTCCCGGAGGACCTTGAGACGAAACTGAGCTGTAATCATAGAATCGTAGAGTTGGAAGGGACCTCCTGGGCCATCTGGTCCAACCCCCTGCTCAAAGCAGGATTCGCTAAATCATCCCAGTCAGATGTCTGGGACTTCCATTGAAGGAGAACTCACCACTTCTCGTGGCAGCCTGTTCCACTCATTGATCACTCTAACTGGCACAAAAAGTTTATCCACCGGCTTAGCCAGAGGTGCAAGAGACTGGGCTTCCCGAATCTCCCGTTCCAACATATTAGAAACACCTGCCACCACCACCCCAGGCTGAAGAATGGAGGATGGAGGTTCGGGGGGGACATCGGATCTAGACTGCTTGACAAGGCATCAGCTCTGACATTTTTGGATCCTGGCCGAAAAGTGATCGAGAAGTTGAATCTGAAAAAAAAGTGACCATCTAGCCTGTCTGAAAGTCAACCTTTTAGCTGACTCAATGTAAGCTAGGTTTTTGTGGTCTGTAATTACAGTTATAGGATGGACAGCCCCCTCCAAAAAATGCCTCCATTCTTCAAAGGCCAACTTTATGGCCAGAAGTTCTCGATTCCCAACATCATAGTTTCTCTCCGCAGGGGAGAATTTCTTCGAGAAAAAAGCGCAAGGTCTCAAATTGGTCAAAGTGGCGGGTCCCTGGGACAATACCGCCCCCACCCCCACCTCGGAGGCGTCCACCTCAACAATAAATGGTTCAGGCGGGTCCGGTTAAATAAGAACCGGAGCACACATGAAACATTTTTTTAAAAACTGAAACGCCGCTATCGCTGCGGCTGACCAATTCTTGATATCGGCCCCCTTTTGAGTCATGTCAGTGAGGGGTTTAACCACCTGTGAGAACCCCCTTATAAATTTACGATAATAATTGGCGAATCCTAGGAAACGCTGCAGAGCCTTCAAATCACAAGGTTGAACCCACTCGACAATGACCTGCACCTTATTAGGATCCATGCGATACCCTTCAGCAGACACAATGAACCCCAGAAAAGACAGTTCCTGAACAAAAAATAAACATTTTTCTAGTTTAGCAAAGACACAGTTCTCCCGAAGCCTTTGGAGAACTGCCCGAATATGACCAATGTGAGCCTAGATCAATATGTCATCCAAATACACCAACATAAAACGTCCAATAAAATCAGAGAACACGTGATGCATGAAATTTTGGAAGACCGCTGGAGCATTGGTCAGACCGAAAGGCATGACCAAATTTTCAAACAACCCTTCAGTAGTGAGAAAAGCGGTTTTCCACTCATCTCCGTCCCGGACTCGGATAAGGTTATACGCTCCCCGTAGATCAAATTTCGAAAACCACTTAGCTCCGGACAACTGGTTGTATAAATCAGGAATAAGTGGAAGGGGATACGTATTTCTCACAGTTATCTTATTTAACTCACGAAAATCGAGGCATGGACGTAAACCACCGTCTTTTTTCTTTACGAAAAAGAACCCTGCCGCCACGGGAGAAACAGAAGGACGAATGTGTCCCTTACGGAGACTCTCGGAAATGTATTCCTTCATCGCAGCCCGTTCTGGACCTGAAAGGTTATACAAGCGGGCCTTGGGCAATTTAGCACCTGGAACCAGGTCAATGGCACAATCAAATGGGCGGTGTGGTCGTAAAACCTCAGCCTATTTTTCGGAGAAAACATCCGTATAGTCTTTTAGGTTCTCCGGAATACCTTCCAGACCCACGGACAACACAGACACAGTAACCAGACATTTTTCAGAACAATAGGGACCCATTTAACAATGTCCCGAAATTCCCAATTAATCACATGATTATGTAATTGTAACCAGGGGAACCCCCAACACCAGTCCCGCAGGCAGGTTGTCCATAACAAAACATGAAATATGTTCCTGGTGCAAGGAACACACTTTAAGGAGAAACTCTTCAGTACGAAATATGACATCATTCTTAGCCAGTGGTGTTTTGTCAATGGCAACAACGTGAATAGGAGTCTCCAACCTGATTGTCCCTAACTTACTCCTGGCCACCAAGTCAGAGTCAATAAAGTTCAACGACGATCCACAATGCACGAAAGCAGAAGTGATTGTGGAGACACTCCCACAACAAAGTTACTTGTAACAACATTTTAGAAAATGGAGAAAAGGGTACCTGAGAGCCTGGGTGACCTCCACGACAATCACCCTGTCAGGAACTCTGCACTACACTCGCTCACTGAGCCAGTGCGTGTGTCCTGAGTACAGAAACAGTGCTAAAAGATACCTGTGGAGCAGGGCAGCAGAGGTGACAATGCGTGCTTCAAACTATCGGTGTCAGGATCCTGTGAGCACCGGAAAGTAAAGATGCACAGGACCTGTGGACGCTGAAGTTAGCAAGCTGGCACAGGACCTATGGTCATGTGACTGCAAGGGGGAGGGGCTTAGCGTCCTGCTTTCAGATATGACAGGACACCATACAACAACTCAGAGTCAGGCAAAACGTAGGTCACACACAGTACGGGCAAACGAGGCACAGGAGGGACAAACAGACGGGTGATCAGACAAAGCCAAAGGTCATACACAAGAGGGCGATGTGGTACCAAGGGGACGAGCAGAGAGAAGTCGGGTCACAAGCAGAGAGTCATACACGAGAGGTGGCGCAGTACAAGAGGGACAGGCAGAACTCGTAACAGGGACAGAACCGGATCAAAACCAAACAAGCAAGCAAGATATCAGGCACAAGGCACACGTACGCACAAGGTCAACTAACTCAGCCGAGCGCAGGAGTATAACTGACACCGGACCTAGGTCCAGTGAGCATTAAATAGCCGCCCTCTGCCAGACAGAGGCGGAACAATTAACCCCCAGTCTGATCAGGACGGGCCAAAGCGAAACCCTGTCCTGGATCATGACACACTCGGGATCAGTCGCTTGCAGGTTGGTGGACAAGAAGGGCAATCCTTTTTCCAATGTCCGGAATCCCCACAGAAAAAACAGCACTTTCCCAAGCGCCGTTGTCTCTTTCCTTTCTCCTTGAAGTCGATGGTTCCCATCTCCATGGTTTCCAATGTAAGACTGGCTCCCCTTCCTTGAGAAAATAATGGGATTTCAACCTGCATCACTCCCCTGGCCCATAGCCTGCGATCCATTCAAATGGCTTGTGTCATAGCCTCTTCCAGGGAATCAGGCGGAGGGTGGAGAGCCAAGGCATCTTTTAGATGTTCAGACAGGCCTCTACGGAACAAACCCTGGAGAGCGGCATCATTCCAACAAACCTCAGCATCCCAGCGTCTGAACTCTGAGCAGAACCACTCGGCTGAGTGCTTCCCCTGACACACACTCATCACCCTGTCCTCAGCCATACGCATCCGATCAGGCTCATCATAAATATGTCCCAAGGCCTCAATAAATGCATCCACAGTCATACGCTCAGGGGCAGTGGTAGGAAGGGAGAAAGCCCAAGCCTGGGGAGCTACCTTAACAGAGACATAATGACCCCCACTCTCTGACTTTCATCCCCCGAAGAGTGTGGTCTCAATGAAAAAAAAAGCTTACAGCCCTCCTTGAACACTTTGAATTCCCTTCTATCTCCAGAAAAAGTATCCGGTAACTTAACCGTAGATTCAGGGGAAATTACTGTAACCTCCCGAGCTCCTGATGATAAAAACCCCTGCACAGTGTCAGCAATCAGCTGCTGAGACTGAGCCAGGGCTAGTTGTTTCCCCAGGAGTCTCTGAGACATCTGAGTCAGGTGCTTGACCTGATCAGCCAAGGCTTGTATGGGATCCATGAGGATAACACACTTTTTTTTTTCCTCTTCAGAGGAAAAAAAACCTGAAACGGTCAGTTATAATGTCAGGATCCTGTCAGCGTCGGCAACTGCCACGGCTGAGCAGGGTGACTTACCCACACTGCGGGAGAGCACGGGGCCCAATACGGTAGTGAAGGTTTAAGCAGACAGGACCTGAGGCACGGAAAATAGTTAGGAGTACCAGGACCTACGATCTGTGACTGCAGGGGGCGGGGCTTAGCGTCCTACTACTGCAGATGATGTAATGTACCTACTGCAGGAATACTGTAGTAGAGGAGAGGAAAACGCAGGTCAGACAAGCAGAGGTCATACAAGAGAGGGCGGTGCGGTACAAACGGGATGAGCAGGGAATAGTCAAGTCACAAGCAGAGAGTCATACACGAGAGGGTGGTGCGGTACAAGAGGGACAAGCAAAACTCGTAACAGGGACAGAACCGGATCAAAACCAAACAAGCAACAAGTTATCAGGCACAAGGCACACGTACACAAGAGGTCAACTAACTCAGCCGAGGGTAGGAGTATAACTGACACCGGACCCAGGTCCAGTGAGCATTAAATAGCCACCCTCTGCCAGAGAGAGGCAGAAACAATTAACCCCCTGTCTGACCAGGATGGGCTAAAGCGAAACCCCGTCCTGGATCACGATAAGATGCAGTCCCAATCATCCACCAGCGAGGGAGAAACTTTGCAGGATACACAGGCTGGGAAACAGACAGCCAAGTCCATCAGGTTTTCCCCTCACAGCCCTCTGACGCTGTTTTTGTTGGGTCTACTCGTCAGCGGCAGAGGGCCTGGGAGAGGTCGGACATGCCCGAGTTTATGCACTTAAGCTTGGTCTTCCAGGATGGGATTAGGTTGATTGCTGACAGAGTGAAGAGTGGGTTTAATGATGTCAACAAACGCCTTGACCGCCTGGAAGCCGACCTTGAAAGATCGGCGCGACATTTTTTTCTGCAATAGAGCGGAGCATGTTGGAAAATCTTATGCCACAACTCCAGCTGAACATCATGCAGGCCTGCCAGATTGCTTACAGCCACACATTGAAGCAGCTGTCCCATAGCTACAATCAACAGGCCGGAGGATATTACCAGCAGCCTATTTTCCAACTCCCACAGCACCGAACTATCCTCCACGTCCACCGCCTCCAGTTCACAGATCGACCACGCTGCCGAGTTCATCAGCCCTGCAGCCGGCAGCATCCACCATGCTCCAGAGTCCAGCACCCATGCAGCCAGCAGTATTCACGATGCTGCCCCACTCCAGCACCCCAGCCCAGCAAACCTGCCCTGTCCAGAACCCCTGCAGCCAGTAGTATCCATGATGCTGCCCACTCCAGCCCCCTGCCCAGTCCAGCACCTCTGCAGCCAGCAGTAACCACAATGCGGCCCAGTCCAAGACCAGGCCAGATGACTGCTACAGAGGCCACCACTCCCACTCGGCCAAGAAAACAGAGGGCAAAAAAAAAAATTTCCTCCAGAACGAAAACCAGGAGCCAAAAAAACATTCCCATCTTGAACCCACCACCTCCACCCTCACCTACCTATTTGTCACTACCTTCCCTTGTGTCTGTGTCTGTACCTTCCAGTTTGTCTATCGATTCCCATGATTCCCAGGGCCGGACTGGGACAAAAAAGCAGCCCTGCCACACAAACCCCACCAGCCCACATACTATAACACTCATCAGCCCCGATCAGTGAATTTTTGCTATACTTTGTCGTCCCCTCATCACTCTATTAAAGGAGTTATTTAAAGAGCCACATATTAATGACGTCACAGTGCGTATGATTGACCACAGCTCCATTTACATGGTGCTCTTCAAAGCTACGTTTCCCAGGATCATGGGGGTCCCAGCAGTCAGATCCACAACAAACAGAAATTCATACCCTATCCAAAAGATAGGGGAGAACTTCCAAATTTGGATAACCCTCCATACAGTATTATGGGCTCCACATAGTCCTCCATACAGTATTATGTGCATCACTTAGTCCTCCATACATTGTTATTAGTACGACATAGTCCTCTTTACAGTATTATGGGCACCATATAGTTCTCCATACAGTATTATGGGCCCCACATAGTCCTCCATACAGTATTATGGGCACAACATAGTCCTACATACAGTATTATGGGCACAACATAGTCCTACATACAGTATTATAGGCATCACATAGTCCTAAATACAGTATTATGGGCACAACATAGTCCTACATACAGTATTATGGGCAACACATAATGCTTCATACAGTATAATGGCCCCAAATATTGCTCCATACAGTACAATGGGCCCCACATATTTTTCCATATGGTACAATGAGCCCACATAATGCTCCATACAGTATTACGGGCCCCATACATTACTGCATACAGTTTTATGGGCCCCATATAATTGGGCTCCATATATTACTTCACACAGTATAATGGGCAACATATATTACTTTATACAGTATAATGGGCCCCATATATTACTTTATACAGTATAATGGGCCCCATATATTACTTTATACAGTATAATGGGCCCCATACATTACTTCACACAGTATAATGGGCCCCATATATTACTTTATACAGTATAATGGGCCCCATATATTACTTTATACAGTATAATGGGCCCCATATATTACTTTATACAGTATAATGGGCGCCATACATTACTTCACAATAGTATAATGGGCCCCATATATTACTTTATACAGTATAATGGGCCCCATACATTACTTCACACAGTATAATGGGCCCCATATATTACTTTATACAGTATAATGGGCCCCATACATTGCTTCACACAGTATAATGGGCCCCATATATTACTTTATACAGTATAATGGGCCCCATATATTACTTTATACAATAATAATGGGGCCCATATATTACTTCATACAGTATAATGGGCCTCATATAATACTTCTCCCTGTCCCCACTGCTCTGGTCTCCTCAGTGTATTCTGCTTGGCACAGAGGATGCGCTGTAGTGACGTCATTGTGCCCTCTGCACTAAGACGTCACAGAGCTCAGACGCAGAGGGGGAATGATGGGAGAGGGAGCATCAGCAGCTGGCACCCTCACTCATCATTGTTTTCAACAGTGTAGGTGTTGGCACCAGAGCCTCACTACTTACAAGCCCCATAGCATGCCAAGTCCCCTACGACACTTGCCCGCTTTCGCCGGGTGGTGATGTCAGCCTTGATATATGTGTCATAATTGAGCACCACCAAATATTAACCAGTGGGTGAAGTGCTTCTAGGACACACACCCTTAAAGGGATTTATAAAAAGAAAATTGTGACGACAGCACGCCGCTGCCACCAAATTGTCACGATCCCACCACTGGCACCAGTATGTCAGCAGACAGAGGGATGCGACGCACTGCCGGCACACGGCTATCACAGGCACAGTGGGGGCTTATCTTAGTTATCCCACCACTGGTACCATGTGACAAAAATATACAGCAAGCTAATCTCGCTCTAACAATTTACCGCAGGGGGGTTATTTTGGATGCCCCACCACTGCGTTTTTCCAACCGGCGTAGGACCATTGGTTCCCGGTTTAAAGTGGGTGATATGGTTTGGCTGTCGTCTAAGAATATTCCTATGAGGGTTGCATCTCCAAAATTTAAGCCAAGATTTATTGGACCGTATAAGATTTTGGAGATTCTTAATCCTGTTACTTTTCGATTTGCTCTTCCAGTTACGTTCAAAGTCACTGTTGAAGAGGTTTGTTGAGCCAGTGGTTCCTGTGGCGGCACCTCCTGATCCTGTGTTGGTTAAAGGCAATGTGGAATATGAGGTAGAGAAAATATTGGATTCGCGTTTGCTTAGACGGAGACTCCAGTATTTGGTCAAATGGAAGGGTTATGGCCAGGAGGATAATTCTTGGGTCTCTGCCACTGATATTCATGCCAATAAATTGGTTCGTGCTTTTCACCGGGCCCATCCTGATCGGCCTGGTGGCATGGATGAGGGTTCGGTGACCCCTCCTCAAGGGGGGTACTGTCATGAGCTCATTTTCTGCTCTACCAGTTGAGAGTTCTCCTTCCGTTCTCCCTCTGGTGGTGACACGAGGTAGTGTGGTTGGTTTAAGTGGTAGTGATCTGCCACCTGATGAGGAAGATAATGATTTGATCTCTGGAGTATCAGACTGGCTATAAGACAGCCGACACCCTATCCGGGTGCTGGTGATTCCTTCTGGCTTGTCAGGTCTTGGTTTTCAGCTCTGTTCCAGTCATCTAAAGCTAAGTTTTTCTGCTAATGTTCACTCTTGATTTTGTTGGTCAATTCAGTTTGTTGTGTAATCAGCCTGCCCCTGCTGGGGCTATGCTGAAATTCCACTCCTATTAATCAGTATTTGCCAATTTGCTTTTTGTCCCTTATTAGATTGGCCTCTTTTTGCTCTGTCTCGGAATATTTCAGAGTGCTGATATAGTGGGAGAAGTCTAGTGACTTCAGGGTTAATTTTGCTATCAGATGTGTTGGACATTATTTTTGTAGGGTTTTTTGCAGGTTGCAGACAGTATCTTTCCTTTCCTTTCTAGTTAGCTTGGGCCACGTCGTTTGCTCAGCCTATTTTCCTGCCTGTGTTTGTGCTTTCATCTTGTTTCACCGTCAATACATGTGTGGGGGCTGTCTTTCCTTTGGGGTCTGCTCTGGGGAAGTTAGTTTTCCTCTTTTCCTGCTTTAGGCTTATGTAGTTCTCCGGTTGTGACGAGGCGTCTAGGACCAACGTAGGAACGCTCCACGACTGCTGTTAGTTGTGCGGTTAAGATCAGAGATCTGCAATCTGCATAGTTACCAACTTCTCTGGTTTTCTGAGACTTAGCTTGTTGTCTTTTTTTTCTCCTCGGTTTCCCAATCATAACAGATATCTAGGAATTGAATCTCCGTTTCTGAGTGCACTAAAGTAAACTTAATGTCATTATTAATAGAATTCAGGAATTCATGAAAAGCCTCCAACTCCACCAAAGTGCCAGTCCAAAGGAGGAGGACATCATCTATATACCTCCACCACCCGAGCACATGCTCAAAGTTGTGGGATACATAGACAAAATCCTCCTCCAAAGCTGCCATGACCAGAATCGCATAAGCGGGCGCTATATTGGCACCCATGGCAGTCCCCTTCATTTGCATAAAATAATCATCTCCAGAAAGGAAATAGCTATTATGTAACATTAATTTCAATAATTCTAACAAGAAATTCCTGTGTGAACTCCATTTTCACCAAACCTCTATCCACAGACTCAAGTCCCAGACTAAGACTAATTGATGTGTATAATGATACTACATCAAATGATGCAAGTATCACCCTTTCCTCTAGCTGTATATTATTTAATTTACACAAAATATCAGTCATGTCCAAAATAAATGATTTAGTTTGTCGACTTAATGGACTCAATATTTTATCCAAAAATATACCAATGTGGTTGAAGACAGAGCCTCTACCCGATACAATTGGGTGGCCAGGTGGATTTACCAATGACTTATGTATCTTTGGCAATATGTACATAACTGGTGTAATTGGATTAGCAATCAACAGAAATTTGTATAGATCATCATCAATCAATTTATCAGATAAGGCTTTATCTAGATTATTTTTTATTATGTCAATTATTTTAAATTTAGGGTCATTATCAATCTTTCTATAAACTTCGGTATCAGACAATTGCCTCCTAACCTCTGCTATATAATTCATAGTGTCCATAACGACGACAGCACCCCCCTTGTCTGCTGACTTTATGGTGATGCTGTCGTCATTTGCCAGGCTAACCAGAGCCTCATATTCATCACTAGTGATATTCGGATGTTTAAACCTCTCAGTAGTTTGGTTCGCTTTCAATAATTCCACATCCTTATTCACTGCTATATTGAAAGCTTCAATTGCCGGTACATTATCCAACGGTATAAAATCGCTTTTGTTAGACAGTGAATAACTTTTTAATTCAAATGTGCCCACATTTTTGATTGTTGTCACAACATCATCTACAACTGCTATATTAGCAGCATCTTGTGTATGATCTGTAAAGTACGGTTTAAGTTTTATTGACCTGAAGAATCTTAAGTTCCTTCTCTAATTCGAACCAATTAACAGGATTACTTGGACTATATGATAGGCCTTTCGATAACACTTGAATTTCAACATCAGATAGTATTTCAGGTGACAAATTTACCAGTAGTTCGGACCCTTTTTCTTGATAGTTACTGCTCTCAGAGGGTTGGTTCGCGCCTTCTGGCGTTTTTCTTTTTTGTCCACGGTTGTGCTTCCTCCCTCCTCTTCTGATCCTCCGATGCATTCGTCCAGATTGAGCTTTTGTGTCTCTAGAAAAATTGTTAATGTTTAAAAAATCAAGAGTCATTTTTTCCAAATTCTGAAAACTGGTAACAACCTGGTTTATTAGAAAACTTCTTTTCTTTAAAGGTTCGTTTTGCCAATTATAAATCTTTCCCGTGCGGTCGTCCTCAGCGTCTCTAATCCACTTCTGCCTCTTTACCTCCTCCAAACCCTCTTTATTTTTATTCAGACGTGTGGTGATAGTCTCCTTACATTTATCAAATATCTCCAAACCCAGCGTATCTCGCAATTTATTCTCATTAAGTGATGACATTTCTATTTGTAGGTACTCCATGTTCAGCAAGAGTATGTCCATTGCATATTTATTGGACAAAGAGAAACATTTTTCACAAAAAGATTCGTTCTATCTATTGTGGATTTTTGTGAATGTGCCAGATTTGGGACTTGAACTTGTGGTATTGTGGAGGGATTGTCCAAACACAGGAGGGTTGGAGTGGTGTGCCTTTAACCAGGTTCACCACTCTCCCTGCTACTTGGTTCTGGATTACCTATCATAGAATCATAGAATGGTAGAGTTGGAAGGGACCTCCTGGGCCATCTGGTCCAACCCCCTGCTCAAAGCAGGATTCGCTAAATCATCCCAGTCAGATGTCTGTCCAGCCTCTGTTTGAAGACTTCCATTGAAGGAGAACTCACCACTTCTCGTGGCAGCCTGTTCCACTCATTGATCACTCTAACTGTCAAAAAGTTTTTTCTAATATCTAATCTGTGTCTCCTCCCATTCAGTTTCATCCCATTGCTTCTAGTCTTTCCTTGTGCAAATGAGAATAAAGTTGATCCTTCTACAATGTGACAGCCCTTTAGATATTTGTAGACAGCTATTAAGTCTCCTCTCAGTCTTCTCTTTTGCAAACTAAACATTCCCAAATCCTGCAACCTTTCCTCATAAGACAGGGTTTGCAGACCGGTCACCATTCTGGTCGCTCTTTTCTGAACTTGCTCCAGTTTGTTGATGTCTTTTTTAAAATGTTGTGCCCAAAACTGGACACAATATTCCAGATGAGGTCTGACCAAAGAGGAGTAGAGGGAAATAATGACTTCACGTGATCTAGACTGTATGCCTCTGTTAATACATCCTAGAATTGCATTTGCCTTTTTTGCTGCTGCATCACACTGTTGACTCATATTCAGTCTGTGATCTATTAGTATACCCAGGTCTTTTTCACATGTGCTGTTGCTTAGCCCTATTCCTCCCATTATATATATGCTTTTTTCATTTTTATTGCCCAGATGTAGTACTTGGCATTTTCCCTGTTTAAAACCATTCCTTTAGTTGCTGCCCACTTCTCCAGTTTATTTAAATCTTTTTGAATCCTCTCTCTTCTCTAGTATTAGTTATCCCTCCTAGCTTTGTGTCATCAGCAAATTTTATCAGTTTACCCTCAATTCCTTCATCTAAATCATTGATAAAGATGTTGAACAATACAGGGCCCAGGACAGAGCCCTGTGGTACCCCACTTGAGACATTCTTCCAACTGGATGTGCAGCCATTTACGACCACTCTTTGGGTCCGATCACTAAGCCAGTTATGAATCCACCTAACAGTTGCCTTGTCCATTCCATACTTAGTCATTTTTTCAATAAGGATTGTATGAGAGACTTTGTCAAATGCTTTGCTGAAGTCAAGATATACTATATCTACAGCATTTCCTTGATCCACCCAATCAGTGATACCGTCATAGAAGGAAATTAAGTTAGTCTGACAAGACTTATTAGTTACAAACCCATGCTGACTCTGTTTAATCACTTCATTCTTATCCAGGTATTGACATACATGTTGTTTAATAATTTGTTCAAAGATCTTTCCTGGTATAGAAGTCAGACTCACCGGCCTATAGTTGCCTGGGTCCACCTTCTTCCCCTTTTTGAAGATAGGAACATTTGCTCTTCTCCAGTCTTCTGGCACTTCTCCTGTTCTCCAAGAATTTTCAAAGATTATGGAGAGGGGTTCAAAAATTTCTTCTGCTATCTCCTTCAGTACTCTGGGGTAGAGTTGAGCGAAACGGGTCGAAAAAATTCAAAAGTCGCCGACTTTTGGCAAAGTCGGGTTTCATGAAACGAAACCCGACCCTAGGATGAGGTCGGCCACGAGGTCGGCGACTTATGCGCCAAAGTCGCGTTTCAAAAGTTTGTTTTGCGCTCTTTTTCAGCCAATCAGGATCCACGGACACTGTGGGCAACGTGATGACATAGGCACGGGTCACCACCATCTTTCAGAAGGGCATGCAAGTGATTGGCTTGCTTTGGTGGGCGTCACAGGGGGTATAAAAGGGCGTGCACGCCGACCGCCGTCTTACTTCTGCCGATCTTAGTATAGGGAGAGGTTGCTGCTGATTCTGTAGGGAGAGCGTTAGGCAGGGAAGAAGACAAAAAAACTGCTTCTGCTGCTAGCGATTTGGCCTGCACAACACACCAGTCACTGTGTGTGCAGTGCAAGGGGAGGCTATATAGTGGTGTATCAGTGGTGTTGGTTGTTGGGCTGCCTTCTAAGGCTTCCTGACATTCCTGCATTGCTGTTTACCCACTGCTCCGCAAACTGCTTTTTTAAAAGCAATCCAATCTCCCTTATCCTCTAGTCACTTTTGTCACAGCTGTGCCATCGAGCCTGTCACATAGCGCTCAGATATTCATTGGGCCTCACACAATCCAAAAGTGTCCAGTGTCCAAAAGTGTGTGCAGAGATTCAAAATCTCCCTTATCCTCTAGTCACTTTGGTCACAGCTGTGCCATCGAGCCTGTCACATAGCGCTCAGATATCAGTGGGCCTCACACAATCCAAAAGTGTCCAGTGTCCAAAAGTGTGTGCAGAGATTCAAAATCTCCCTTATCCTCTAGTCACTTTGGTCACAGCTGTGCCATCGAGCCTGTCACATAGCGCTCAGATATCAGTGGGCCTCACACAATCCAAAAGTGTCCATCCAGTGTCCAAAAGTGTGTGCAGAGATTCAAAATCTCCCTTATCCTCTAGTCACTTTGGTCACAGCTGTGCCATCGAGCCTGTCACATAGCGCTCAGATATCAGTGGGCCTCACACAATCCAAAAGTGTCCAGTGTCCAAAAGTGTGTGCAGAGATTCAAAATCTCCCTTATCCTCTAGTCACTTTGGTCACAGCTGTGCCATCGAGCCTGTCACATAGCGCTCAGATATCAGTGGGCCTCACACAATCCAAAAGTGTCCAGTGTCCACAAGTGTCTGCAGAAATTCAAAATCTCCCCTGTCCTATAGACACCTTGTACCTTGTTTTACATTACTATATAGTTTGTTGGATTTTGTCTACATTTCTACCAAAAATGAGGAAGGCTGGTGGAAGAGGCCGTGGAATTGGGCGGGGGTTGGCAGCTGGTAATGATGGTGTTGGTGGTGGATCTGATGGTAGTGGCAAGAGCAAAATAGGACCGAATGCAGGAGGTGCTGACCCTGCGTCATCGTCTGGCTACATAAGGCCTCGAACGCTTAGTTTTCTAGGAGTTGGCAAACCGCTTTTAAAGCCAGAGCATCAGGAAAAAGTTTTGTCTTACATTGCTGACTCAGCCTCCAGCTCTATCGCCTCCTCTTCTTCAGTTGTAAAAAGTAAAAGCACTGAGTCGTCATTGGAGGCTCATGTTCATGAACCACACCTTTCCTTGTGTCCTTCACCCCAACCAAGATTGAAGGATGACGCAGGCCATACTACTGATTACTCCATGGAGCTGTTTTCACATACCATGCCTGGATTATCAAGTGAAATGGTGAATTACCCAGGCCAAGATGAATCTGACATGGAGTGCACTGATGCACAGCCGCTGATGGATGATTCTGCTGGTACATTCACTCAGAGCACTACATTGTCCTCGCAGTGTACAGAGCCAGATTCTGACCCTGATGAGACTCAGGTGCCCCTTCCCGCACACTATACCACCATACACGGTGACACAGAGGAAGGTGCACATGACATAGAAGAGGAGGTGATGGATGACCCAGTTGTTGACCCAGATTGGCATCCATTGGGGGAAGAGGGTGCTGCTTCCAATAGCTCAGATGAGGAGCATCCACAGCAGACATCGACATCGCAACAGCTGTTATCTGGCAGGCCCGGAGCACTCCAAAGACAGGTTCCAAACATCAAAAGAGTTGCTGGACAGCTTGTCCAGAGGGTCAAAAGATCATAGCGTGCTAGGCCGCAAAATGTCTGCCAAAGTAGGAAGAGTGCAGTGTGGCACTTTTTTGAACAAAATCCTCATGATCAGGCCAAGGTTATCTGTAAGAAGTGCGCAAAGACCTTTAGCCGAGGGAAAAATCTGAAAAATTTGAATACCAGTTGCATGCTTAGACATTTAACCAGCATGCACTTGCAAGCGTGGACACAACACCAAACCTCAAGTGCCACATGTGCAACTGATCACAACGAAGGTAGTCAGCAACGCTACATTGTTTCCCCCACTGTAAGCCCACCGGTTAGCACAGCAGCAAATGTTGAGGTGTCGTTGCAAGACCACAGCAGTCAGGGAATCCCACTGTTATATCAACGAAAGACTGATTCTAGGCCATCAGAAAGAACACCAACTCCATCACCATCATCAACCCTCTCTCAGTCTGCCCTGTCCACCGCTACTTCCACCATATGCAGCTCTCAAGTCCAGCTCACCCTCCCAGACACTATGAGTAGGTCAAGAAAGTACTCAGTCTCTCATCCGCGTACACTGGGTTTGAACGCCCACATTGCCAAACTAATCTCGTTTGAGATGATGCCCTTTCGGTTGGTGGAAAGCACAGCTTTCCGCGAACTCATGGCCTATGCAGTACCACGCTATGACCTACCCAGTCGCCACTTCTTTGCTCGCAAAGCCATCCCAGCCCTCCACCATCATGTGAAAGACCGCATTGTCCATGCACTCAAGCAGTCAGTGAGCGGAAAGGTGCACCTCACAACTGATGCATGGTCCAGTCGGCATGGCCAGGGCCGTTACGTGTCCATCACTGCGCACTGGGTTAATGTGGTGGATGCAGGGTCCACAGGGGACAGCGGTGGTGGGACAGTGCTGCCTAGCCCACGGTATAGGAAACAGTTGGCTGTAGGCGTTCGACCCTCCTACTCCTCCTCCTCCTCCAGAAGCGAAAGCTCGTCCACAGAGCGCAGTCGTACGAGCACTCCATCTGCAGCTGCCACTGTTGCACACGATGTGTCCCCCTATCGAGCAGCTAGTGGAAAGCGTCAGCAGGCTGTGTTGCAGATGATGTGTTTGGGCGACAGACACACCGCCGAGGTGCTGGCCGAGTACTTGAAGCGACAAACTGAGTCATGGCTGGGCAGTGTACATCTTGAGGCAGGCAAGGTAGTTAGTGATAACGGCCGTAATTTTGTGGCAGCCATAGCCCTTTCAAAACTCAGCCACATACCTTGCTTGGCTCACACCTTGAACCTGGTGGTGCAGTGCTTCCTCAAAAATTATCCGGAGTTAACAGCCCTGCTCCAGAAGGTGTGAAGACTGTGCGCGCACATCCGCCGGTCGCCTGTACACTCCGTTCGTATGCAGAAGCAGCAGCGATTGCTCCACCTTCCCAACCACCGCCTCATTATCGACATTGCAACAAGGAGGAACTCCACCCTGCACATGGTGGAGAGGCTGTGCGAGCAGAGGCAGGCCATAATGCATTTGTGGGAGGATACACAGCCAGGCACTTTGAGAGCAGATATGGAGTTGACAGGTGTGCAGTGGTCGAAGCTGAAAGACCTTTGTAAAGTCCTTCAGTGTTTTGAGGAATGCACACGGCTGGTAAGCGCAGACGACGCCATCCTAAGCATGAGCATCCCACTTATGCGTCTGCTCATGCAAACTTTGACGCACCTTAAGGAGCAGGCGTCTGCAGCCAATGTTGATGAGGAGGAAGAGGAGGAGGGAATCCTTGATGACATTCAGCCATTGTTTGCTCAGGGACCTCTCCTGGACGAGGTGGAGGAAGAAGAGGAGGAGGAGGATGATGATGGGGATGATTACTTAGGGGAGGAGGATGCATCTCGTGGGGCAAGTGAAAATGTTGGCGTGGCAAGGTCTGGTACAGGGTTTGTGTGTGACTGGAGGGATGTGGATTTGCCAGAAAGTGCTCCTCCACCCAGCACTCGCAGTGCATCATTGACACCGGGAACATTGGCCCACATGTCAGATTATGCCTTGCGGATCCTAAAAAGGGACCCCCGCATTGCCAAAATGATGAACGATGACGACTACTGGTTGGCCAGCATCCTGGATCCACGCTATAAAGGCAAATTACAAAACATCATGCCACAGGAGAACCTTGACCTAATATTGGCTAATAAACAAGCAACTCTGGTAAATCGGTTGCTTGAGGCATTCCCAGCACACAGCAGCGGTGATGGTTCTCACACGAGCCGTACGGGCCGGGGGCAGCTTGGCAGAGGTGTTCGTGGTGCACACAGCAGAAGTGGCGTTGGAGACAGGGGTTTCATGACAATGTTGTGGACTGATTTTTCAAATACCGCTCACACAACTGGTAATACTGCATCGATGGAAAGTGACAGGAGACAGCAGTTGTCAACTATGGTTACAAACTACTTTTCCTCCCATATCGATGTTC
Organism: Dendrobates tinctorius; assembly: GCF_039654945.1. Classification (NCBI taxonomy): domain Eukaryota; kingdom Metazoa; phylum Chordata; class Amphibia; order Anura; family Dendrobatidae; genus Dendrobates; species Dendrobates tinctorius. The sequence goes on along the minus strand of NW_027361902.1, from coordinate 1,940,620 downwards.
TCCCACACAGGTCATTCCCCTTTGACTATTGGGCCGCTAAACTGGACACCTGGCCTGAATTGGCCCAATATGCCTTACAGGAGCTCGCTTGCCCAGCTGCAAGTGTGCTATCGGAAAGAGTCTTCAGTGCAGCTGGATCAATCCTGACAGAAAAAAGGACCCGTCTGTCAACCCAAAATGTGGATGATCTAACCTTCATTAAAATGAACCACGCATGGGTTTCCAAGGATTTTGTCCCACCTTCCCCTGATGACACATAGGGTGACAGAAAAATGGCTTGCTTTGGTCCACCTCTTCCTGGTACTTCACCTATTTCGCCTTTTGCATCAGCTGAATGTCCAACATCAACATATGCCACTTTCTAAAACTCCCTAACTGTGCTGCCTCCCCCCCATGGCCGGGGTCACCACCTAGCGCACGACACCGTGCGAGTGCCGTTGCCCTGGACAGGTGGGTAGGCCGACTCTTGGGCGCGGGCACTGGCACAGGGTCCCTCATAGTGCAATCAAGTGTCTCTGACGGTGGTGGTGCACACCCGCCGTCAGACACACCGCTGTACTATGAGGGGCCCAGTGCCAGTACCGACGCCCACGAGTGGGCCCCCCTTGCTTGGGCAGGGCCCCAGCATTTGCAATCTTTACCTCTCCCTGCTCCTCCGCTGTGTAATCTGGGCCGTCAAATCCATACTGTGCCTGACACCGTCTGAGCCTGCCTCCTGAGACATATATTTTGAATGTGTACGCTATCCATACATGTTATCTGGGGATACGGTACCCTTTCTAACCTTTGTGCAATCACGTGCAATCCATACTGGGCCTAACACCGTCTGAGCCTGCCTCCTGAGACATATATTTTGAATGTGTACGCTATCCATACATGTTATCTGGGGATACGGTACCCTTTCTAACCTTTGTGCAATCACGTGCAATCCATACTGGGCCTAACACCGTCTGAGCCTGCCTCCTGAGACATATATTTTGAATGTGTACGCTATCCATACATGTTATCTGGGGATATGGTACCCTTTCTAACCTTTGTGCAATCACGTGCAATCCATACTGGGCCTAACACCGTCTGAGCCTGCCTCCTGAGACATATATTTTGAATGTGTACGCTATCCATACATGTTATCTGGGGATACGGTACCCTTTCTAACCTTTGTGCAATCACGTGCAATCCATACTGGGCCTGACACCGTCTGAGCCTGCCTCCTGAGACATATTTTGAATGTGTACGCTATCCATACATGTTATCTGGGGATACGGTACCCTTTCTCACCTTTGTGCAATCACGTGCAATCCATACTGGGCCTAACACCGTCTGAGAATGATAGATGGGGCCCACCATACACTGGAACATTCCAAAGGTGGACATCAGACACTGGAGCAGCATTTACAGGGCCCATTTTACACTAGAGCATTAGAAATGGGGCCCATTATGTTTGGAGCATTATTTGGGCCCATAAGACAGTAGAGCTTCATCCATGGGGACCAACATATACTGTAGCATTATGTGGAGCTCATCATATACTGTTTCAAACATTATATGGGACCAATGATTCTGTATGGAGAAATAGATGGGCCTCGTCATGAGATGTAAAAAGTGAAGTATTTTTCATTGTACTATACCGCTATTTCTCTGCCGTATCGGAGCATGATGAGTTGTGGTATGTGTTAAAGGGGCGCTCTTTCACCCAGGGCACATGAAAACCTGGAGCCAGCCCTCCCCCCCCACAGTCTGTAGCCAAATAACCCCCATTTTTCAGTGCGTAACTTGTATTATGAAGTTAATTAAGGTTGACAAGCTTAAGTAAGAAGAATTGATGCTTTTGGCATTCAAATGGGCACTGTAGGTGTGTTTCCTGTCCTCTCACTGCCGACTTTTATTCCCCATTGACTTACATTGGGTTTCGTATTTCGGGACGACCCCGACTTTTCCCTATAATCGGACGATCTTGCTCGACCCGACTTTTGGAAAAGTCGGGTTTCACGAAACGAAACGCGACCCTAAAAAGCCAAAAGTCGCTCAACTCTACTCTGGGGTGTAATTCATCTGGATCTGGAGACTTGAATTCATTTAGGTTAGCTAAGTGTTTCTGTTAAGGGTTAATACTAAAATCAGAGTTGAAGTTTCGTTTTATCCATTCAATGTAAGGTTTCGTTTCTCCGTTTTTGTTGTTGTAAGATAAATTTTTATAATTGGCATGGGCTGTCATGAAACCAGACTTGTTTCCATCAGGTGCAAGATAAGGGGCTCGGGGGGGGGTGCATTGCTCTGAATATGCCATTATACTACTTTCTACTTTCTATCTAGGTACGGACATATATGTAGTTTCCGGTTTTCTTGCAATATTATTGGCTTATAAAGTGAAATGATGCTATTGGTACTTGAGAACCTTGCATAATTAAGCAAAAGATTATAAAAGATGTAACTAAAATAAAGGAGCTTAGTGATCTGCCTCGATCCTCCCGTACAGACCCCAGTCTCCGTGTGGTCATTTGAGTTGCTAGCAACACTGGAATAATTTGGAAATCACTGGATCAACCGTGAAGGGTTAATTTAGCCCTCCCTAAATAGCTACCTCGACAGTGGCACGCAATGTGGGGCCCCCGAATAGGGACGCCTCTGCCCCCGGAGGACAACAAGACAAAGGACCCTCGGAGCGGACACAGGTGTTGGAAAATTGGGACTGATCAACCCCCACAACCACGGTAAGTTGGCAGTTATACTGTTCAGACTGACCGTTGGTGTGGTTTTCCTTTGCTTGTTGCTGCAAAGAGGATCTGAGGTTTGTCCCCTGGTGGGGTGATTCATGGGTGGAATCATATAGAGGTGTAGTCCCGTTGGGGGCCCAGTGCTCGAACCGTACCTCATAAGGGACGGACACCCCGGATTGACCAGTGATTGTGACTCTCTTTATAGTCAAAATATCCTGAAATTCCCGATCATTATTAGTATTGGGCATGGTGAGTGATCGAAGATGGGTAGGATACGTAACTCAGGTATATATAGATAGATATATATAACCAGAGGTGTCCGGAGGGATAGTCTGAGACACCCTCCTCCTTTCACTGAGTACCGCGAATTTTGGGCTTCCCAGAGGGGGTTGACCCTGTGGAACAAACGGAGACGGCTGCTCCAGTATTGTGCACAATTTGTCAGGATATTTAACTCTAAAGGAGAGAATTATGTTTCTGTGGAAGAAAAAGAAAAGTTTGGAATCGTGTGAAGGATCAGATACTGTTAGTCTTATGATTCAAAGACGAGGAAAGAAATGTGTCAGGAATGCAGGAAAAATATTTTCGATTCTGGGATTTCCTAAGGGCGGGAGGTTGCAGCCTATGCTATGGGATGAAGGAGTTAAAAGGTTGACTGATGATGTATTATTTAAAGGCGCTGAGGAATTCCGTGGCTTGGCACATGAATTGTATAATGAAGGTTATGTGGAAATTGAACAGCAAGTGAATTCTGATTGTTTCTGTTACTGCTATGTTGAAGAAGGAAAAATTGTCTTATGACAGGGACGGGATGATTTATGGTTCAAGAAAGTGACTGTGGTATAAGAATGTTATTGATTAAAGAAGGAACTAAGTTTGATATTAATGTGTCAGGGAAATAGTTAAAAGTGATGATTTGAAAGAAGAGGTCTCCCTGCTAGATGACAATTGTACAAGGAGACCGAGAGTCGCAGCCCCCACCTCTGCTGACGGCACCTATTATCATTGCTAGTGGTTGAGTGTCCACCCCTTCCATTTACCAGCTACAGAGAGGGAAAAAAAAAAAAAAAAAGGAGCAAACAGCAGCCTCCAGCCCCCACCGCAGCTGCGAGCACACAGTGTGCCCTTCAGCCCACACAGCAAACTCTGCTCCCCCCTCGACTTCAGCTAGTGGGAATCTTGCTCCTCAGCCCCTCCCTGCTAATTCTCGTTACTGCTCAGTTTGTGATCTCTCTCACATGTCCAGCAAATTTACTGGGGGTAGATTAATTATCACAGTTCTGCTCCGGAATACAATTCCAAGATGATGGTCAGATGGGTTTTTTTTGTTATATAATCCTTATGTAGATGAAGACAGTGAAGATAAATCTGTATTTTGCATGCCCTTCCTACAGTTATGATGGCCCTGATAGGCTCAGATCCACCCCCAATATTGCCTGAGGATCAATGACTCACCCCATACCTCTCAGAGATACTATCTAAAATCTGGTCAAAAGGGTCAAATGATATAGGGAAAATGCCTGTAGAACCAGTAAAAGTGTTTCTCAAACCTGGTGCCTAATCCTCATACTCTTTTGTCCCAAATACCCCAGGATGCTGCTTGGTTTACAGTTATTGATCTTACCGATGCCTTCTTTAGCATTCCGTTACACCCAGACTGCCAGTGTCTATTTGCATTCACTTATCAGGAACGACAGTTAACATGGACAGTTATGTCACAAGGGGCCCAAAACAGTCCCAACCAGGTTGCAAAAAATATGAGCCGGTGTCTTTTGCCATTGTTGCCATTGTTAGCCTCCTTAAAGCATCTGGCAGCACTGAACTGTCGGGTTTCGGCCTCGAAACTTCAGTTCTGCCTTGGTCAAGTGATGTTCTTGGGTCACTGTCTCCTTCAGGGTGCCAGACACCTCGCAGAAGAAAAATAGCTGTCAGCTCCCTTCCTTTATCAAAAGATGAAACTGAATTCCAGCGTTTTCTTGGACTATGCACTTATTGTCGTCAGTGGACACCGGATGCATCCCGCATAATGCAACCCCTTTACAACGCCTTGAAAGACGGTATAATGAACTATAAGGAAAGATGGCAGTGATGAGGATTACCTCCAATATGATTGTTCCCAACTTCTGACTGAAGAAACAGCTACTCCACCAAATGTCAGTGAGAATCCACTCCCAAATCCTGATCTGGTGTTATACACGGACGGTTCAAGATATGCTGACGAGTTTGGTAGATTCCACACGGGATACGCTGTTACCACAGAGGACACTGTAGTGCACGCAGCTGCGCTCCCGCCCTCACAGTCAGCACAAGAAGCAGAACTCCAGGCTCTGTCTACTGCATGTACTTTGGCCAAGAACAGATGGGCTAATATATACACGGACTCACGGTATCCATTTGGTATTGCTCACGATTTTGGGGCTCTATGGGCCAATCGAGGGTTTATTACTACTGCCCGAACCCCAGTGAAAAATGCTGAAGCTGTTAAAACCCTCATGGACTCGATCAAATTACCTACTCAGGTGGCTATTATCAAAGTTAAGGCGCACGGTCCTAGGACCAGACCACAGACTGTTGGCAACACATTTGTGGATATGCAAGCAAAAGCCGCCGCTCTCTTACCCGTTGAACCAACCATACCAACTATGGTGACCACACGCTCTCAGCGTAAACAGTTACAAGAAGCACTGACCCTACAAGAACCTGATGACCTACAACAGGCTGAAGTTTTCTGTCGGAACCCGCGAGACCGCTTAATGACGATGCAGAGAATGTCTCCAAAGGAAGAGGTGAAGCAATGGAAGACTGATGGGGCACGTATGGATAATGGTCTCTGGAAAAGGACCAACTCATGTGTCTCCCTAAGCGGATGTAGCCTGCTATTGCCATATGGGCACATGGACCTATATATCGAGGAAAGAATCAGGCCCTCGCACTGGTGCAAAAATTCTACTGGGCCCCGGTTCTCCAGTTGGCCGGAAGCATTCCCTGTTACCAACATGACTGCAAAGCAGATATGGGGTTCCAGAAGTTGTTGAAAGTGATCAAGGTCCGGCCTTTTCTTCTCATGTGTACTAAGAACTTCTGACAATGCTTGGATCCACTGTAGCCCTCCATACTCCGTACCACCCACAATCCAGTGGGGAAGTTGAGAGGCTGAACGGCACACTGAAGGGACAATTGACCAAAATGATGCAGGAGACTACGGCTCCATGGCCAGAGCTCCTACCCATTGTACTATACCACATCCGTACTACCCCTATTGCAAAACATGGCCTGTCCCCATATGAGATATTGTTTGGTACTAGGCCCCCAGTTGCAAATTTCCAGCCTCAGCTGTTATCAGAAGAGACTGACCGTGTTGTTCAATGTGTTATTCTGCTTAGTAAAAATCTTGCTAACACCCATGCTCTAGTTTCTTCTTCTCTTCCAGATTCAGCAGAAACCGACACCTGTCATAACCTGAAGCCTGGTGATTTGGTAGTCGTGAAGAGGCATGTCAGGAAGCACCGACTAGAACTCTTGTATGACGGTCCCTATGAAGTCCTCATCACCCAACCAGCCAATAGCAAATGAAGGGGCATAATGTTTTGGTTTTCCGCATTTTCCATATTATTATTATTGGTAGAAGATAAAAGTTAAAGTTAGAAGATATTCAATGACTCAGAGATCAATACGATAAAGACAATGATCGTACTAAGGACAGTTGGTGGTCAGACACCTTCTCCTTTCTCAATCCAGCCAATTGGTTTAAGGGAATTGGGGGCTGGATAGCTGGGATCTTACAGAGCTTGATACACGTTGCTGCCTGTATCCTTGTTGTATATGTGATACTAAAACTTGTTCTTTGGTGTATTTCTGTATGTATTAGGAAATTCTGCACTAAGACAGCTAATGTTGACACCAAAGGCGTCGTTGCCCCTGCTCTTCTCTGCACCGATCTCAAAAGGCTACTTGATGAAGATGTTGAAGCCAAGTACATGCCTACCTACAAAAGATCCCCACCACCGTCATCAAAAATTGTTATTCGTGAACTGCAGTATACAGGGGGGACGGGTGCGCCGCGACAGCCATGACTGATAACACGGCATCAGTCATGTGAAGACCAGTACCCCTCAAGCTGTGAGCTTGGGATAGCACCTCTGATGCTGCATATGTGTTAAAAAATTTTATCTAGGGGGGAATGTTAAGGGTTAATACTAAAATCAGAGTTGAAGTTTCGTTTTATCCATTCAATGTAAGGTTTCGTTTCTCCGTTTTTGTTGTTGTAAGATAAATTTTTATAATTGGCATGGCCTGTCATGAAACCAGACTGTTTCCATCAGGTGCAAGATAAGGGGCTGGGGGGGGGGTGCATTGCTCTGAATATGCCATTATACTACTTTCTACTTTCTATCTAGGTACGGACATATATGTAGTTTCCGGTTTTCTTGCAATATTATTGGCTTATAAAGTGAAATGATGCTATTGGTACTTGAGAACCTTGCATAATTAAGCAAAAGATTATAAAAGATGTGACTAAAATAAAGGGGCTTAGTGATCTGCCTCGATCCTCCCGTACAGAGACCCCAGTCTCCGTGTGGTCATTTGAGTTGCTAGCAACACTGGAATAATTTGGAAATCACTGGATCAACCGTGAAGGGTTAATTTAGCCCTCCCTAAATAGCTACCTCGACATTTCCTCACTATCTTTCTGTTTATAGATATCCTGGATTCTTCTATTCCCTTAATAGGTCAGTGAAGAACAATTGATGTTACATTTCCTTTCTGAGAGAAAACAGATGCAAAATAGGAATTTAAAAGTTCAGCCTTCTCAACATCCTGTCTTACCAGGGGAAGAGTCTTGAGGAGATCATTTGCATATTCCCAGTGCCTTCTGGGATAAGTGAAGAGTCTCCGCGAGCTCAACGATCACTGGGTTTTGGCCGTTGCAGCTGAAAAGAGGAAATCGGAAAAACCGCGCGCCGATAGGCGCGCGAATCTGGGCTCATCTTTCATCGTTTTTAAGAAATCTCAAGATGGAAGAGGCCAGGAGCCATTTGGTGAGCTGCATTTCTTGCTACATGTTCACAGACTTACCAGTGGAAAAGCCAAACTTCACATGCCACAAATGCAAGCTTGTGTCCCTGTTGGAGGAAAAGTTGCAAAATCTCGAAGAGAGGTTAGCTACGTTGAAGATCATTAAGGAAGGTGAAGAGTTCTTGGACAGAGCAGAATTATCTCTTCATGTTACAGAAAGAGAAGAAATTCGAAGTGCACCTGAAGAAACAGAGGAATGGAGACATGTGACCCAGAGAAGCAGGAGGATCAGGAGGCAGTCAGCACCCATACTGCTCAGAAACCAGTACCAGGCTCTCACGCAGGAAAACAATGAAGAAATACATCAGGATAAGACTTTGCCAACAAGCAGCAACCTTGTACGCCTTCAGAGTCCTCCTGGATGGAGAAAGAAAAATGTTGTGAAGAAGAAACGGAGAGTGGTGGTCATGGGGGATTCCCTGTTGAGAGGAACTGAGGCCGCTATCTGCAGACCGGATATAACTTCAAGAGAAATGTGTTGTCTTCCAGGTGCAAAAATTAAAGATGTGTCTGACAGGATATCAGGACTCTTCAGACCTACAGATGACTACCCATTCCTGCTACTACATGTGGGGACAAATGACACCGCAAGAAACGACCTGGAAACCATCTGCAGAGACTTTGAAGACTTAGGCAAGAAAGTGAAAGAACTGGGAGCGCAGGTGGTCTTCTCTTCCATCCTCCCAGTGGATGGCCATGGAACAAGGAGGTGGAATAAGATTCTGCAGGTGAATAACTGGCTACGTCGATGGTGCCGTCAGCAACGATTTGGATTTCTGGATCACGGAGTGAACTACTTATACGATGGACTACTTGCTAGAGATGGGGTGCACCTTACGAAGACTGGAAAACATGTATTTGGAAGTCGCCTTGCTACACTTGTAAGGAGAGCTTTAAACTAGAACAATGTGGGAAGGGAAGCAAAAGGCCAGAAAAAGCCATACACCTGACAAATGCTATTGAGAACTCTGCTATTAGAAGTGGAAAGGAAGAACAAACACGAAAGAATCTAAATAATAAAAATATTGGAGAAAGAGAAACCAATCACAAACTAAAATGTTTCTATACTAATGCACAAAGCATGGGCAACAAACAAGGAGAATTGGAACTACTAACACAGGAAAAGAAATATTATGTCATTGGAATCACTGAAACTTGGTGGGACAATACACATGATTGGAATACAAGACTAGAAGGATACAACTTATTTGCAAGAAACAGACTTGATAAACGAGGAGGGGGTGTCACATTGTATGTTAGAAACGCGTATATCTGCACAGAGATTGAAGCTTCAGAGACTGGGAGTTCTGTGGAAACTGTTTGGGTAAGAATACAAGGACAGAACAATGGAAAGGACACCATTGTAGGCATTTACTACAGGCCGCCTGTGCAAGCTGAAGCTATGGATGAACTCTTTATGCATCAAATGGCCAAGTTCTCCAAAAAATATGACATAGTTGTCATGGGAGATTTCAACTATCCAGACATTTGTTGGGAATCTCTCTCAGGCAAAACTAACAGGTCAAGGAAATTCTTATCCTCTCTTGCTGACAACTTTATCTTCCAAAAGGTAAGGGAGAAAACAAGGGGAACTGCTACCTTGGATCTAATCCTTATAAACAGGGAGGAAATGGTTGAGGAGGTAAAAGTGGCTGGGACCCTAGGAGGTAGCGACCATGCTATTTTAGAATTTTGGATAACTAGAGGCGGAAGACCTGTGAAGACTCAGACATCAAGGTTAGATTTCAGAAAGGCAGATTTTAAGGGATTCAGAAAGAGAATTGGAGGGATCCAATGGCTGGATATCCTTAAAGACAAAAATGTCCAGGAAGGATGGGAAATCTTGAAAAATGAAATTCTCAAAGCACAGTTGTTAACAATTCCGAAAAGAGGGAAGAATAGGAAGCAGTTAAGGAAACCAGGATGGATGAACACAGAACTTAAGCACATGCTAAAAAGGAAGAAAAAAATGTTTATAAAATGGAAAGAGGGAGGCATATCTAAAGAAGAATATAATGCTGTCTGCAGAACCTGCAGGGCACAAATCAGATTATCTAAAGCTGAAAATGAATTGAGGCTTGCAAGAGATGTCAAAAGCAATAATAAAGGATTTTGGGGATATGTCAAAAGTAAAAGAAAAGTCAAAGATGCTATAGGATTTTTACAGGATGAAAATGATGAAATGGTAAGACAGGATGTTGAGAAGGCTGAACTTTTAAATTCCTATTTTGCATCTGTTTTCTCTCAGAAAGGAAATGTAACATCAACTGTTATTCACTGTCCTATTAAGGGAATAGAAGAATCCAGGATATCTATAAACAGAAAGATAGTGAGGAAACACTTAGCTAGCCTAAATGAATTCAAGTCTCCAGGTCCAGATGAATTACACCCCAGAGTACTGAAGGAGATAGCAGAAGAAATTTTTGAACCCCTCTCTATAATCTTTGAAAATTCTTGGAGAACAGGAGAAGTGCCAGAAGACTGGAGAAGAGCAAATGTTGTTCCTATCTTCAAAAAGGGGAAGAAGGTGGACCCAGGTAACTATAGGCCGGTGAGTCTGACTTCTATACCAGGAAAGATCTTTGAACAAATTATTAAACAACATGTATGTCAATACCTGGATAAGAATGAAGTGATTAAACAGAGTCAGCATGGGTTTGTAACTAATAAGTCATGTCAGACTAACTTAATTTCCTTCTATGACGGTATCACTGATTGGGTGGATCAAGGAAATGCTGTAGATATAGTATATCTTGACTTCAGCAAAGCATTTGACAAAGTCTCTCATACAATCCTTATTGAAAAAATGACTAAGTATGGAATGGACAAGGCAACTGTTAGGTGGATTCATAACTGGCTTAGTGATCGGACCCAAAGAGTGGTCGTAAATGGCTGCACATCCAGTTGGAAGAATGTCTCAAGTGGGGCACCACAGGGCTCTGTCCTGGGCCCTGTATTGTTCAACATCTTTATCAACGATTTAGATGAAGGAATTGAGGGTAAACTGATTAAATTTGCTGATGACACAAAGCTAGGAGGGATAGCTAATACTAGAGAAGAGAGAGAGAGGATTCAAAAAGATTTAAATAAACTGGAGAAGTGGGCAGCAACTAACAGAATGGTTTTTAACAGGGAGAAATGCAAAGTACTACATCTGGGCAATAAAAATGGAAAAAACATATATAGAATGGGAGGAATAGGGCTAAGTGACAGCACATGTGAAAAAGACTTGGGTATACTAATAGATCACAGACTGAATATGAGTCAACAGTGTGATGCAGCAGCAAAAAAGGCAAATGCAATTCTAGGATGTATTAACAGAAGCATACAGTCTAGATCACGTGAAGTCATTATTTCCCTCTACTCCTCTTTGGTCAGACCTCATCTGGAATATTGTGTCCAGTTTTGGGCACCACATTTTAAAAAAGACATCAACAAACTGGAGCAAGTTCAGAAAAGAGCGACCAGAATGGTGACCGGTCTGCAAACCCTGTCTTATGAGGAAAGGTTGCAGGATTTGGGAATGTTTAGTTTGCAAAAGAGAAGACTGAGAGGAGACTTAATAGCTGTCTACAAATATCTAAAGGGCTGTCACATTGTAGAAGGATCAACTTTATTCTCATTTGCACAAGGAAAGACTAGAAGCAATGGGATGAAACTGAATGGGAGGAGACACAGATTAGATATTAGAAAAAACTTTTTGACAGTTAGAGTGATCAATGAGTGGAACAGGCTGCCACGAGAAGTGGTGAGTTCTCCTTCAATGGAAGTCTTCAAACAGAGGCTGGACAGACATCTGACTGGGATGATTTAGCGAATCCTGCTTTGAGCAGGGGGTTGGACCAGATGGCCCAGGAGGTCCCTTCCAACTCTACGATTCTATGATTCTATGACTGTGTAGCAGCCCTAGTGTTTCCTGTAAAATCTAATCTACCATTTCATCATTTTCATCCTGTAAAAATCCTATAGCATCTTTGACTTTTCTTTTACTTTTAACATATCCCCAAAATCCTTTATTATTGCTTTTGACATCTCTTGCAAGCCTCAATTCATTGCCAGCTTTAGATAATCTGATTTGTGCCCTGCAGGTTATGCAGACAGCATTATATTCTTCTTTAGATATGCCTCCCTCTTTCCATTTTATAAACATTTTTTTCTTCCTTTTTAGCATGTGCTTAAGTTCTGTGTTCATCCATGGTGGTTTCTTTAAATGCTTCCTATTCTTCCCTCTTTTCGGAATTGTTAACAACTGTGCTTTGAGAATTTCATTTTTCAAGATTTCCCATCCTTCCTGGACATTTTTGTCTTTAAGGATATCCAGCCATTGGATCCCTCCAATTCTCTTTCTGAATCCCTTAAAATCTGCCTTTCTGAAATCTAACCTTGACGTCTGAGTCTTCACAGGTCTTCCTCCTCTAGTTATCCAAAATTCTAAAATAGCATGGTCGCTACCGCCTAAGGTCCCAGCCACTTTTACCTCCTCAACCATTTCCTCCCTGTTTATAAGGATTAGATCCAAGGTAGCAGTTCCCCTTGTTTTCTCCCCTACCTTTTGGAAGATAAAGTTGTCAGCAAGAGAGGATAAGAATTTCCTTGACCTGTTAGTTTTGCCTGAGAGAGATTCCCAACAAATGTCTGGATAGTTGAAATCTCCCATGACAACTATGTCATATTTTTTGGAAAACTTGGCCATTTGATGCATAAACAGTTCATCCATATCTTCAGCTTGCACAGGCGGCCTGTAGTAAATGCCTACAATGGTGTCCTTTCCATTGTTCTGTCCTTGTATTCTTACCCAAACAGTTTCTACAGAACTCCCAGTCTCTGAAGCTTGGATCTCTGTGCAGATATACGCGTTTCTAACATACAATGTGACACCTCCTCCTCGTTTATCAAGTCTGTTTCTTGCAAATAAGTTGTATCCTTCTAGTCTTGTATTCCAATCATGTGTATTGTCCCACCAAGTTTCAGTGATTCCAATGACATAATATTTCTTTTCCTGTGTTAGTAGTTCCAATTCTCCTTGTTTGTTGCCCATGCTTTGTGCATTAGTATAGAAACATTTTAGTTTGTGATTGGTTTCTCTTTCTCCAATATTTTTATTATTTAGATTCTTTCGTGTTTGTTCTTCCTTTCCACTTCTAATAGCAGAGTTCTCAATAGCATTTGTCAGGTGTATGGCTTTTTCTGGCCTTTTGCTTCCCTTCCCACATTGTTCTAGTTTAAAGCTCTCCTTACAAGTGTAGCAAGGCGACTTCCAAATACATGCTTTCCAGTCTTCGTAAGGTGCACCCCATCTCTAGCAAGTAGTCCATCGTAAAGGTAATTCACTCCGTGATCCAGAAATCCAAATCGTTGCTGATGGCACCATCGACGTAGCCAGTTGTTCACCTGCAGAATCTTATTCCACCTCCTTGTTCCATGGCCATCCACTGGGAGGATGGAAGAGAAGACCACCTGCGCTCCCAGTTCTTTCACTTTCTTGCCTAAGTCTTCAAAGTCTCTGCAGATGGTTTCCAGGTCGTTTCTTGCGGTGTCATTTGTCCCCACATGTAGTAGCAGGAATGGGTAGTCATCTGTAGGTCTGAAGAGTCCTGATATCCTGTCAGACACATCTTTAATTTTTGCACCTGGAAGACAGCACATTTCTCTTGAAGTTATATCCGGTCTGCAGATAGCGGCCTCTGTTCCTCTCAACAGGGAATCCCCCATGACCACCACTCTCCGTTTCTTCTTCACAACATTTTTCTTTCTCCATCCAGGAGGACTCTGAAGGCGTACAAGGTTGCTGTTTGTGGGCAAAGTCTTATCCTGATGTATTTCTTCATCGTTTTCCTGCGTGAGAGCCTGGTACTGGTTTCTGAGCAGTATGGGTGCTGACTGCCTCCTGATCCTCCTGCTTCTCTGGGTCACATGTCTCCATTCCTCTGTTTCTTCAGGTGCACTTCGAATTTCTTCTTTCTGTAACATGAAGAGATAATTCTGCTCTAAGAACTCTTCACCTTCGTTAATGATCTTCAACGTAGCTAACCTCTCTTCGAGATTTTGCAACTTTTCCTCCAACAGGGTCACAAGCTTGCATTTGTGGCATGTGAAGTTTGGCTTTTCCACTGGTAAGTCTGTGAACATGTAGCAAGAAATGCAGCTCACCAAATGGCTCCTGGCCTCTTCCATCTTGAGATTTCTTAAAAACGACGAAAGATGAGCCAAAATTCGGCGTGCGATTTTCCGATTTCCTCTTTTCAGCTGCAACGGCCAAAAGCCAGTGATCATTGAGCTCGCGGAGACTCTTCACTTATCCCAGAAGGCACTGGGAATATGCAAATGATCTCCTCAAGACTCTTCCCCTGGTTTTCTGATTTCCTCTTTTCAGCTGCAATAGCCAAAACCCAGTGATCGTTGAGCTCGCGGAGACTCTTCACTTATCCCAGAAGGCACTGGGAATATGCAAATGATCTCCTCAAGACTCTTCCCCTGGTTTTCCGATTTCCTCTTTTCAGCTGCAACGGCCAAAACCCAGTGATTGTTGAGCTCGCGGAGACTCTTCACTTATCCCAGAAGGCACTGGGAATATGCAAATGATCTCCTCAAGACTCTTCCCCTGGTTTTCCGATTTCCTCTTTTCAGCTGCAACGGCCAAAACCCAGTGATCGTTGAGCTCGCGGAGACTCTTCACTTATCCCAGAATCCACTGGGAATATGCAAATGATCTCCTCAAGACTCTTCCCCAGCTCATGGGAGGTGTTCCCGTCTCCTATGGACTTATCCCCATACCGAGCTTGTCCCCTCTTGTTATAAGCTACTTATATGGCTTGTCATTCACTTTTCCCCTTGGAACTTCCCCATTAAAGGATGGAACGCTTTTTATTCAGTATTTATGCGCATGTTTCTTTGATTACGATGATGCTGTGTACTGCGCATGTCAGCTTAAGCTTTCCTTCTTCCAAGATGGCGCCGACTTACATGAAGCGCTATTGCGCATGAGCGGCAGTAACCCGGACACTGCCTGTGAAACTTCCGGCCCTGCGCATTGCATCGCTGGGAACGCTGGTGTTCGGCGGTTTTTATAATGTTGGGGTGAGTCATGTTCATTTATATATGGAGTTTTCAGCTGCCGCTTATTAATAATTACTATCTATTAATGATATTTATGTATGTAGGAATATCGCTTCATTGCGATTTGCACTTTGCACTAATTAGGCACTTTATGATTGTGTGTCACGATCTTGGAGAAAGGTGCGTAGCCCTTTTGGACTGAAACGTTGCTGAATGGGCACATAGTCGGATGGGCTAATAAACATCACTCAAATTGAAGTCTCCATGGCGTGCTGCTTTCATTTCTGATGGATTGTTTTGAGGTTTGGTATATGCCTGGAAGCGTGCACCCATTTTTTTCTTTCTTTTGTGCTGCTTTTTCATTTTTTCATCTTAGTATCTGGGACAGCTAGAGAACGAGAGACTCAGATGTGTGTGCACGGAGGGCTCTCAGGATTCTGGTGGTATATTGGACCTAACCTTCAGATGCATAGTACTCTCATAATTCATCTCTATGTGTTGGTGCCTCTCTGTCTAGGGCAGTGGTGGTAAACCTATGGCACGCGTGCCAGAGGGGGCACGCAGAGCCCTCCTGGTGGACACATGCGCCATCTTCTCAAAACTAAGAGTCAGTGATAAGCGGTCATAGAGGAGCGCTTAGGAAGCAACCCAGGGGCAGACAAAAATGTCAGGTCTCCACCGCAGCTCCAGCCAAAAACCTCCAATGGAGGATAGGAGCAATGAGAAAATGGAAACGGTCTTAGGAGCGCAGGAAAGAGACTCAGACAAGAGATGGGGTTAAACCACAACGCGTTTCAATGGAGGATCCGTCTTCATCAGGTGGAAGTTTATTAATGACATAGGGGATGGGGTATTTAAATGGGAAGCAGCCAATCACAACAGTCAAGTCAGTCACATGTTATGATAGTCACATGTTACGACAAGATGACATCATATATTATTAAAAAAAGACATAAAAACAACCTATATAAAACGTGAGATAAAACAGCATTAGGTAAACAAGTTTTAAAGGCATAAAAAGTGCAAAAGGGAGCAATAAAATAATATAGATAAAAATGAATAAAATTATTAACAGGTTAGTAGACCAGTAAAAATACCATTAAAAAAGCGAGAACCCATATTAATAATAAAAACATGTACAATAGCATCTAAGTAAAATGCACTGATGATAAAAAGGCAAATAAAGTTATCTGGTCACTTTATCAATAGTTAAATTCAGACCTTCAGGGGCAAGTGTGCCAAGCTTCCATATCCAAAAGCTTTCTCTATTGATTAAACTGTTGAAGCGATCAGCCACGGTATCAGGTATGTGGTCAATAATCATTAGTTTCAACGTTTTGGGATTTTTTTGATGCACAGTTAAAAAATGTTTAGAAAGGCTGTGCAGGAGAAAGCCATTTTGGATATTCTGTCGATGCTTGTTCAATCTAGCATGCATCGTTTGTATGGTTCCACCTACGTACTGTAGGCCGCAACCACATTCAATCAAGTATACCACAAAAATGGATTGACAGTTAACATGAAAATTAATTTTATATGAGGTACCTGTAGTGTTGGATTTAAATTCATGTACCCCATTTAAAATGGAGGTGCAGCAAAGACATTTGGGGGCTCTACATGCATAGCAACCAGGGTTCAGAGAAATTGGGAGAGAGGATAGGGAGCATTAACTCCTGAACTCTACTAATCAGTTAATAATTTTATTCATTTTTATCTATATTATTTTATTGCTCTTTTTGCACATTTTATACATTTAAAACTTGTTTACCTAATGCTGTTTTATCTCACGTTTTATGTAAGTTGTTTTTATTTCTTTTTTTTTTAAATGTTATAATATATGATGTCATCTTGTCGTAACATGTGACTATCATAACATGTGACTGTTTTGACTGTTGTGATTGGCTGCCTCCCATTTAAATACTCCATCCCCTATGTCATTAATAAACTTCCACCTGATGAAGGCGGATTCTCCTTCGAAACGCGTTGTGGTTTAACCCCATCTCTTGTCTGTGTCTCTTTCCTGCGCTCCTTAGACCGTTTCCATTTTCTCATCTTCTCAAAACTAGCCCAGCCACCACTCTCCTCAGCCCGCTCGTAATCTCCTGGACCCTCATCACTAGCGCCGGCGCTGCGGCCACTCTCCTCTGCACTCTCCCATCAGGCTGCGCGCCGTTCCATCAGTCTGCGCATGTGCTGAGGACAGGGATCTCGCGCGTGCTCAGGACGGGGATGGCACGTGGGCTGAGGAGAGTGGCAGCGGCGCTATTGCCAAGATGGCGTGCATGCCCACAGGTAGGATTGATAGATGAAGAGACCAGATCAGCGTTGGAACGGGCAGAGGTGAGTAGCATTTTTTTTTAAATGCAAGGCCATTATATAGTATGGAGCAGTATATGGGGCCTTTATACCGTATGCATCATCATGTGGGGCCATTATACTGTATGCAGCATCATGTGGGACCATTATACTGTATGCATCATCATGTGGGGACATTATACTGTATGCAGCATCATGTGGGGCCATTATACTGCATGCATCATCATGTGGGGACATTATACTGTATGCAGCACCATTTGGGGCCATTATACTGTATGCAGCATCATATGGGGCCATTATACAGTATGGAGCATCACGTGTGGCCATTATACAGTATGAATCATCATGTGGCACCATTATACTGTATACAGCATCATGTGGGACCATTATACTGTATGCATTATCATGTGGGGCCATTATACTGTATGCATCATCATGTGGCACCATTATACTGTATACAGCATCATGTGGGACCATTATACTGTATGCATTATCATGTGGGGCCATTATACTGTATGCAGCATCATATGGGGCCATTATACAGTATGGAGCATCACGTGTGGCCATTATACAGTATGAATCATCATGTGGCACCATTATACTGTATACAGCATCATGTGGGACCATTATACAGTATGAATCATCATGTGGGGCCATTATACTGTATGCAGCATCATATGGGGCCATTATACAGTATGGAGCATCACGTGTGGCCATTATACAGTATGAATCATCATGTGGCACCATTATACTGTATACAGCATCATGTGGGGACATTATACTGTATGCATTATCATGTGGGGCCATTATACTGTATGCAGCATCATATGGGGCCATTATACAGTATGGAGCATCACGTGTGGCCATTATACAGTATGAATCATCATGTGGCACCATTATACTGTATGCAGCATCATGTGGGACCATTATACTGTATGCAGCATCATGTGGGACCATTATACTGTATGCAGCATCATGTGGGACCATTATACTGTATGCAGCATCATGTGGGACCATTATACTGTATGCAGCATCATGTGGGGCCATTTTACAGTATGGAGCATCACGTGGGGTCATTATACAGTATGCAGCATCATGTGGGACCATTATACAGTATGCAGCATCATGTGGGGCCATTTTACAGTATGGAGCATCACGTGTGGCCATTATACAGTATGAATCATCATGTGGCACCATTATACTGTATACAGCATCATGTGGGACCATTATACAGTATGAATCATCATGTGGGGCCATTATACTGTATGCAGCATCATATGGGGCCATTATACAGTATGGAGCATCACGTGTGGCCATTATACAGTATGAATCATCATGTGGCACCATTATACTGTATACAGCATCATGTGGGACCATTATACAGTATGAATCATCATGTGGGGCCATTATACTGTATGCAGCATCATATGGGGCCATTATACAGTATGGAGCATCACGTGTGGCCATTATACAGTATGAATCATCATGTGGCACCATTATACTGTATACAGCATCATGTGGGGACATTATACTGTATGCATTATCATGTGGGGCCATTATACTGTATGCAGCATCATATGGGGCCATTATACAGTATGGAGCATCACGTGTGGCCATTATACAGTATGAATCATCATGTGGCACCATTATACTGTATGCAGCATCATGTGGGACCATTATACTGTATGCAGCATCATGTGGGACCATTATACTGTATGCAGCATCATGTGGGACCATTATACTGTATGCAGCATCATGTGGGACCATTATACTGTATGCAGCATCATGTGGGGCCATTTTACAGTATGGAGCATCACGTGGGGTCATTATACAGTATGCAGCATCATGTGGGACCATTATACAGTATGCAGCATCATGTGGGGCCATTTTACAGTATCGAGCATCACGTGGGGTCATTATACATACAGTATGCATCATCATGTGGCACCATTATACTGTAAGCAGCATCATGTGGGGCCATTATACAGTATGGAGCATCATGTGGGGCCATTATACTGTAAGCAGCATCATGTGGGGCCATTATACAGTATGCAGCATCATGTGGGGCCATTATACAGTATGCATCATCATGTGGCACCATTATACTGTAAGCAGCATCATGTGGGGCCATTATACTGTATGCAGCATCATGTGGGACCATTATACTGTATGCAGCATCATGTGGGACCATTATACTGTATGCAGCATCATGTGGGACCATTATACTGTATGCAGCATCATGTGGGGCCATTTTACAGTATGGAGCATCACGTGGGGTCATTATACATACAGTATGCATCATCATGTGGCACCATTATACTGTAAGCAGCATCATGTGGGGCCATTATGCAGTATGGAGCATCATGTGGGGCCATTATACAGTATGCATCATCATGTGGCACCATTATACTGTATGCAGCATCATGTGGGACCATTATACTGTATGCATCATGTGGGACCATTATACTGTATGCAGCATCATGTGGGGCCATTTTACAGTATGGAGCATCACGTGGGGTCATTATACATACAGTATGCATCATCATGTGGCACCATTATACTGTAAGCAGCATCATGTGTGGCCATTATACAGTATGGAGCATCATGTGGGGCCATTATACAGTATGCATCATCATGTGGCACCATTATACTGTATGCAGCATCATGTGGGACCATTATTGTTATGAGTTCATTTTCCCCTTCACCATTGAGGTCTGCGGAACTCCCTCTTCTGGTGAAGGAAGGTAGTGAGGCTGATTACCAAACACCTGAGCTGGTAGAGGATGACTGGGTGACGGGAATTGCTGACTGGATATAAGGCAGCCGACGCCCTTCTGCCTCGCTGGTGATTTCTCTGAGGGATTCTAGGAGACCAGTCTGATTCCTGCTCCTCAAAAGCTAAGTTTTCTGCCTTGCTTTTTGCTTTTGTGCTTTGGTTTTATTTTGCCTTGCTTTTCTGGATTCCGCCATTCCCTGCTGGGGTGAGCTGAATTCCTTTGTGTCTTTTTGCTCGGTCTTCAGAATATTCCTGAGTACTGACATAGTCTTTTTGAAGCCTAGCGTCTTCAGGGCCTTTTTCCCTGTCAGTCTGTTGGCTCTTGTTTTGATAGGGTTTTTGGCAGATTGCAGACAGCAGCTTTTCTATCCTGTCCTATCTAGTTAGCTTGGGCCCCATCATTTGCTCAGCCTATCTTTCTATCTGTGTTAGTGTTTTTTCTTCTTGCTTCACCGTCATTATATGTTGGGGGCTGCCTATTGCTTTGGGGTCTGCTCTGGGGAAGTTTAGATTTCCCTTTCTGTCTTTAGGCTATGTAGTTCTCCGGCTGTGATCGAGGGGTCTAGGGCACCGTAGGAACCCCCCACGGCTACTGCTAGTTGTTGTTGATAGGTTCAGGGCTCTGCAATCCGATAGCTGCCAACTTCTCTGGTTTTCTGGACTTAGCTAGCATTTCTGTTTTTGCCTCCTACGGTGACTCGTTCATAACACATTATACTGCATGCGTCATCATGTGGGGACATTATACTGTATGCAGCATTATGTGGGGGGATTAAACTGTATGGAGCATCACGTGGGGCCATTATACAGTACGCATCATCATGTGGCACCATTATACTGTATGCAGCATCATGTGGGACCATTATACTGTATGCAGCATCATGTGGGACCATTATACTGTATGCATCATCATGTGGGGACATTATACTGTAAGCAGCATCATGTGGGGCCATTATACAGTATGGAGCATCACGTGGGGTCATTATACAGTACGCATCATCATGTGGCACCATTATACTGTATGCAGTATCATGTGGGACCATTATACTGCATGCATCATCATGTGGGGACATTATACTGTATGCAGCATTATGTGGGGCCATTAAACTGTATGGAGCATCACGTGGGGCCATTATACAGTATGCATCATCATGTGGCACCATTATACTGTATGTAGCATCATGTGGGGCCATTATACTGTGTGTAGCATCTTGTGGGGCCATTATACAGTATGGAGCATCACGTGGGGTCATTATTCAGTATGCATCATGTGGCACCATTATACTGTATGCATCATCATGTGGGGACATTATACTGTATGCATCATCATGTGGGGACATTAAACTGTATGGAGCATCACGTGGGGCCATTATACAGTATGGAACATCATGTGGTGCCATTATACAGTATGAAGCATCATGTGGGGCCATTATACTGTATGCAGCATCACGTGGGGCCATTATACAGTATGGAACATCATGTGGTGCCATTATACAGTATGGAGCATCATGTGAGGCCATTATACTGTATGCAGCATCACATGGGGCCATTATACAGTATGGAACATCATGTGGTGCCATTATACAGTATGGAGCATCACGTGGGGCCATTATACAGTATGGAACATCATGTGAGGCCATTATACTGTATGCAGCATCATGTGGGGCCATTAAACAGTATGGATCATCAGGTGGGGCCATTATTCAGTATGGAGAATCATGTGGGGCCATTATACTGTATGCAGCATCATGTAGGGCCATTATTCAGTATGGAGCATCATGTGGGGCCATTATACAGCATGAAGCATCATGTGGGGCCATTATACGTTATGCAGCATCATGTGTGGCCATTATACAGTCATATGTTAAAGTTTGGGCACCCCTATTAACGTTAACCTTTTTTCTTTATAACAATTTTGGTTTTTGCAGCAGCTATTTCAGTTTCATATATCTAATAACTGATGGACTCAGTTATAATTCAGGATTCAAATGAAGTTTATTGTACTAACAGAAAATGTGCAATCTGCATTTTAACGAAATTTGACCGGTGCAAAAGTATGGGCACCTCAACATAAAAGTGACATTAATATTTCGTAGATCCTCCTTTTGCAAAAATAACAGCCTCTAGTCGCTTCCTGTAGCTATTAATGAGTTCCTGGATCCTGGATGAAGGTATTTGTGACCATTCCTGTTTACAAAACAATTCCAGTTCAGTTAAGTTTGATGGTCGCCGAGCATGGACAGCCCGCTTCAAATCATCCCACAGATATTCAATGATATTCAGGTCTGGGGACTGGGATGACCATTCCAGAACATTGTAATTGTTCCTCTGCATGAAAGCCTGAGTAGATTTGGAGCGGTGTTTTGGATCATTGTCTTGCTGAAATATCCATCCCCTGCGTAACTTCAACTTCGTCACTGATTCTTGCACATTATTGTCAAGAATCTGCTGATACTGAGTTGAATCCATGCGACCCTCAACTTTAACAAGATTCCCGGTGTCGGCATTGGCCACACAGCCCCAAAGCATGATGGAACCTCCACCAAATTTTACTGTGGGTAGCAAGTGCTTTTTTCTTGGAATGCTGTGTTTTTTAGCCTCCATGCATAACGCCTTTTTGTATGACCAAACAACTCAATCTTTGTTTCATCAGTCCACAGGACGTTCTTCCAAAATGTAACTGGCTTGTCCCAATGTGCTTTTGCAGACCTCAGGCGACTCTGTTTGTGGCGTGCTTGCAGAAACGGCTTCTTTCGCATCACTCTCCCATACAGCTTCTCCTTGTGCAAAGTGCGCTGTATTGATGACCGATGCACAGTGACACCATCTGCAGCAAGATGATGCTGCCGGTCTTTGGAGGTGGTCTGTGGATTGTCCTTGACTGTTCTCACCATTCTTCTTCTCTGCCTTTCTGATATTTTTCTTGGCCTGCCACTTCTGGGCTTAACAAGAACTGTACCTGTGTTCTTCCATTTCCTTACTACAGTTGTGGCCAAAAGTATTGACACCCCTGCAATTCTGTCAGATAATTCTCAGTTTTTTCCTGAAAATGATTGCAAACACAAATTCTTTGGTATTATTATCTTCATTTAATTTGTCTTAAATGAAAAAAACACAAAAGAGAATGAAGCAAAAAGCAAAACATTGATCATTTCACACGAAACTCCAAAAATGGGCCAGACAAAAGTATTGGCACCCTCAGCCTAATACTTGGCTACACAACCTTTAGCCAAAATAACTGCGACCAACCGCTTCCGGTAACCATCAATGAGTTTCTTACAATGCTCTGCTGGAATTTTAGACCATTCTTCTTTGGCAAACTGCTCCAGGTCCCTGATATGTGAAGGGTGCCTTCTCCAAACTGCCATTTTTAGATCTCTCCACAGGTGTTGTAGGGGTTTCGACTCGCTCAGGTGCAGCGGGAGACAATCATGAGGCAGGTTTTCCCAAAGTCCATGAGGTTTATTTGCTTCATAAACCATAACTCAGCATATCACCAACATAGCCTCTATCTTAGGCCAAAAGATCATAAACGTCCGTGGCTTCAGACTCGGACCGAGAGTCTCAGCACATGCTGGGAGGTGTAGTCCTCCCCATATACAACTAATACATAGGCCAGGGCAATGTCCCGAGCAGCGCTCTATCTGCAGCCGCAGACCCAGGAAGGCTTCTCCTTCCTTAGCACACAGGCCACTCTCTGTAGTGTCCCACCTGGACACAGGGAAGTCTGTCCACACTCTGACAGACTCCCTCTCACTCTCTCACATGTGCCAAACACCTCAATTACATAGCCCTGTAACCACACCCAGAGGTAATCACATCGCTATGACATCACTAAAGGTTCTATTGCACATAGACACACACAGGCTTCCCTGACACAGTGTAACAGAAAGATCAGCAGTACCTCTGCTGATCAACACACCCTGGAGCCTGCATCCCAAGGCCACCCACCTTGAGATCCATAATGGTCATTTAAGACCCTGCTCCTGTTACCACACTGAATGTGCCTGTACACCCATCCTGGGACACCCACACAGCGCCCCCTAGCGGACATAGTGGTCACTACACCACAGTGTTCTATGGGATTCAGGTGTGGACTCAATGCTGGCCACCTTACAAGTCTCCAGTACTTTCTCTCAAACCATTTTCTAGTGCTTTTTGAAGTGTGTTTTGGGTCATTGTCCTGCTGGAAGACCCATGACCTCTGAGGGAGACCCAGCTTTCTCACACTGGGCCCTACATTATGCTGCAAAATTTGTTGGTAGTCTTCTGACTTCATAATGCCATGTACACGGTCAAGCATTCCAATGCCAGAGGCAGCAAAGCAACCCCAAAACATCAGGGAAGCTCCACCATGTTTGACTGTAGGGACCGTGTTCTTTTCTTTGAATGCCTCTTTTTTTCTGCTGTAAACTCTATGTTGATGCCTTTGCCCAAAAAGCTCTACTTTTGTCTCATCTGACCAGAGAACATTCTTCCAAAACATTTTAGGCTTTTTCAGGTAAGTTTTGGCAAACTCCAGCCTGGCTTTTTTATGTCTCGGGGTAAGAAGTGGGGTCTTCTTGGGTCTCCTACCATACAGTCCCTTTTCATTCAGATGCCGACGGATAGTACGGTTTGACACTGCTGTACCCTCGGACTGCAGGGCAGCTTGAACTTGTTTGGATGTTAGTCGAGGTTCTTTATCCAACATCCGCACAATCTTGCGTTGAAATCTCTTGTCAATTTTTCTTTTCTGTCCACATCTAGGGAGGTTAGCCACAGTGCCATGGGCTTTACACTTCTTGATGACACTGCGTACGGTAGACACAGGAACATTCAGGTCTTTGGAGATGGACTTGTAGCCTTGAGATTGCTCATGCTTCCTCACAATTTGGTTTCTCAAGTCCTCATACAGTTCTTTGGTCTTCTTTCTTTTCTCCATGCTCAATGTGGTACACACAAGGACACAGGACAGAGGTTGAGTCAACTTTAATCCATGTCAACTGGCTGCAAGTGTGATTTAGTTATTGCCAACACCTGTTAGGTGCCACAGGTAAGTTACAGGTGCTGTTAATTACACAAATTAGAGAAGCATCACATGATTTTTCCAACAGTGCCAATACTTTTGTCCACCCTCTTTTTTTATGTTTGGTGTGGAATTATATCCAATTTGGCTTTAGGACAATTCTTTCTGTGTTTTTTTCATTTAAGACAAATTAAATGAAGATAATAATACCAAAGAATTTGTGTTTGCAATCATTTTCAGGAAGAAACTGAGTATTATCGGACAGAATTGCAGGGGTGTCAATACTTTTGGCCACAATTGTATGTTCCTCACCATGGAAACTGACAGGTTAAATCTCTGAGACATCTTTTTGTATCCTGCCCCTGAAAAGCTATGTTGAATAATCTTTGTTTTCAGATCATTTGAGAATTGTTTTGAGGAGCCCATGATGCCACTCTTCATAGGAGAATCAAATAGGAGAACTACTTGCAAGTGGCCACCTTAAATACCTTTCCTCATGATTTGATACACCTGGCTATGAAGTTCAAAGCTCAATGAGGTTACAAAACCAATTTAGTGCTTCAGGAAGTCAGTAAAAAGTAGTTAGGAGTGTTCAAATCAAGAAAATGTTAAGGGTGCCCATAATTTTGCACCGGTCAAATTTTGTTTAAATGCAGATTGCACATTTTCTGTTAGTACAATAAACCTCATTTGATTCCAGAAATATAACTGAGTCCATCAGTTATTAGATATATGAAACTGTAATAGCTGTTGCAAAAACCAAAATTGTTATAAAGAAAAAAGGTTAACATTAATAGGGGTGCCCAAACTTTAACATATGACTGTACAGTATGGAGCATCTTGTGGGGCCTTTATACTGTATGGAGCACTGTGTGTCCATTATACAGTATGGAGCATCATATGGGGCCATTATACTGCATGCAGTATCATGTGGGGCTATTATATTGCATGCAGCATAATGTGGGGCCATTATACAGAATGAGCATCATATTTGGCCATTATACAGTATGGAGCATCATGTGGGGCCATTTTACAGTATGGAGCATCATATGTGGCCATTAAACAGTATTTAGCATCATATGTGGCCATTATACAGCATGGTGCATTATGTGTGGCCATTATACAGTATGGAGCATCATGTGGGGCCATTATACAGTATGGAGCATTATATGTAGCCATTATACAGTATGGTGCATTATGTGGGGCCATTATACAGTATGGAGCATCATATGTGGCCATTATACGGTATGGAGCATCATATGTGGCCATTATACAGTATGGTGCATTATGTGTGGCCATTGTACAGTATGGAGCATCATATGTGGCCATTATACAGTATGGAGCATCATATGTGGCCATTATACAGTATGGAACATTATGTGTGGCCATTATACAGTATGGAGCATCATGTGGGGCCATTATACAGTATGGAGCATCATGTAGGGCCATTATACAGTATGGAGCATCATGTGGGGCCATTATACAGTATGGAGCATCATGTGAGGCCATTATACAGTATGGAGTATCATATGTGGCCATTATACGGTATGGAGTATCATATGTGGCCAATATACAGTATGGTGCATCATGTGGGGCCATTATACAGTATGGAGCATCATGTGAGGCCATTATACAGTATGGAGTATCATATGTGGCCATTATACAGTATGGTGCATCATGTAGGGCCATTATACAGTATGGAGCATCATGTGGGGCCATTATACAGTATGGAGCATCATGTGAGGCCATTATACAGTATGGAGTATCATATGTGGCCATTATACAGTATGGTGCATTATGTGTAGCCATTATACAGTATGGAGCATCATGTGGGGCCATTATACAGTATGGAGCATCATGTGGGGCCTTTATACAGTATGGAGTATCATATGTGGCCATTATACAGTATGGTGCATTATGTGTAGCCATTATACAGTATGGTGCATTATGTGTGGCCATTATACAGTATGGAGCATCATGTGGGGCCATTATACAGTATGGAGCATCATGTGGGGCCATTATACAGTATGGAGCAACATATATGGCAATTTTACTTTTGAATAAAAATCCTATCCATTCTCAAGAACAGACCTCCACTGCAATCGGTGGCTAGTATCTTAGGCTTGGAGTGCAGCACTTACAAGCTCTTTGCTATAGCGCGCTAATGTAGGAGTTGTTTTTCTAATCTAAAACCTCAGTATTCTGATTAAATTGCCGAGTTGGCACTTTGCGATAAATAAGTGGGTTTTAGATTGCAGTTTGGGCACTCGGTCTCTTAAAGGTTTGCCATCACTGGTCTAGGGTTTCCAGTGTTAGCTGGCAGCCCTGCACAAAAGACAGTAAGGGGTCCCAGCTCTTTTCCTTCTCGCATTAATTAACATGGGGTTTCTAATTCTCTTCCCATATGGCAAGTTCCTGTTCTTTTGACAAATTGTTTTTATCTCATGGGTGGGGGCCACAGTTAAAGGAGTAGAGGGAGAACTCTAGATAATATATTGGTCCGGAAATTAATAAATCAAAATGGTGTCTTCCTCATTTTTGATGCCTATCCCTCTGCTCCCTCTCTCTGGAATGCCGGCTGCATCTGCATTAAGCTTCATGTGATTCATGACCTCTTTCTCTCTCGCAATCTTGCCTTCGTTGGATTCTCAGAAACATGGCTGACACCCTCTGACACCGCTTCCCCTGCTGCGCTGTTTTACGGAGGCCTCCATTTCACCCACACTCCCCGCTTCGGCAACAGACTCGGTGGAGGAGTGGGTCTTCTCATTTCTTCTAACTGCACCTTTAACTCAATCCCACCTCTTCCGTCCCTAATCCTTCCATCTTTTGAAGTCCACTCTGTCTGCATCTACTCTCCCTCCAACCTCCAAGTGGCCGTCATATACCGATCTTCAGGCCCGGACACTGCCTTTATTGACCAATTCTCTACCTGGCTTCTTCACTTTCTTTCCACTGACATCCCCACTATCATCATGGGGATCCCCACTTCTCCCGGCGCAGATCCCTGCGGTCCCCACTTCTCCCGGCACAGATCCCTGCGGCCCCCACTTCTCCTGGAGCAGATCCCTGCGGTCTCCACTTCTCCCGGAGCAGATCCCTGCAGTCCCCACTTCTCCCAGAGCAGATCCCTGCGGTCCCCATGTCTCCCGGCGCAGATCCCTGTGGTCACCACTTCTCCCGGCGCAGATCCCTGCGGCCCCCACTTCTCCCGGCACAGATCCCTGCGGCCCCCACTTCTCCTGGAGCAGATCCCTGCGGTCCCCACTTCTCCCGGAGCAGATCCCTGCAGTCCCCACTTCTCCCGGAGCAGATCCCTGCAGTCCCCACTTCTCCCGGAGCAGATCCCTGCTGTCCCCATGTCTCCCGGCGCAGATCCCTGTGGTCACCATTTCTCCCGGCGCAGATCCCTGCGGTCCCCACTGCTCCAGGCGCAGATATCTTCGTTCCCCACTGCTGACTATATTCCATGTACTGTAGAGAATGTACCATTTATGACTACTTTGTTTCCTGTCATGTAGCCAATTCCCTACCCTTCTGCATATATCTTCTACCACTCCCGGTTTCTGTAGCTTAAGAATAAAAGTCTGTTATCTGGTACATTATCAAAAGCCTTTGCAAACTCCAGATAAATCACATCAGCCGCACAACCATCATCCAGATTTGCACTCACCTCCTCATAGAAACCCAACATGTTAGACACGACTTATTCTTCATGAATCCGTGCTGGTTGTCAGTTATTATATTATTCTCTGCAATATATTTCTGCGGTCATTTCTTATAACACCCTCATATGTCACACAACTGATGTCAGACTTACCGGACGGTAGCTGCCTGGATCCACCTTCTTACCTGTCTTCTATATCGGTACCACATCAGCCTCCTCCAATCCTGTGGCACCAACCCTGTTACAAGAGAGTCAAAGAATATGAGATACAATCAATTATTGAGCTCAGCTCCCTCACTATCCGTGGATGAATGCCTTCTGGGCCGGGGGATTTGTCAATGTTTAATTTGCTCAGACGCAGGCGTACGTCTTTTTGTATTAAACTAGTTATATCAGGTGGTTAATATTGATTTTTACCTTGTTGAATGATCCCTGCAACAGTTCATTGGTGAACACTGATAAAGAGTGTCTGATTAATATCTCAGCCTTTTCTAAAGTATATCCTCTGTGATTATCTTGCTATTGTCATCTTTTAACCCCTTTCTGACATCATACGTACTATCCCGTCCATTTTACCCAGGCCTGTATGACCGGGGGGGGGGGGGGCGCCGCTAATCGCGGCCGGGTGTCAGCTGATTATCACAGCTGACACCCGGTACTATGTGTCAGTGGTGATCACGGACCGCCCCCACCATGTTAACCCCTGGCACACTGCGATCAAACATGATTGCAGTGTACCTGGGGATTAGGGAAGCGTTGGCAGGGAGGGAGCTCCCTCCGTGCTTCCCTGAGACCCCCAAAGCAGCGCGATACGCTGCGCTGCTCTGAGGGTCTTGGATCCAAGATGACCACAGGGGCCTGCAGGGAGGTGGCTTCCTCAGTGCCTCAGAGAGCAGGCACAGAGGAAGCCTGTGCAGCGCCTGCCAGATCGTTGATCTGACAGAGTGCTGTACAAACTGTCAGATCAGTGATCTGACACATTACAGTAATGTCCCCCCTGGGACAATAAAATAAAGTGAAAAAAAAATAAGTGTAAAAATAATTTATAAAAAATCACTAAATAAATAAAAAAAAAATTCCCTAATAAATTCATTTTTTGGAAATAAAAAAACAAACAATAAAAGTACACATACTGTATTTAGTATCGTCACGTCCATAATGACTCGTCCTATAAAACTGTCCTACTAGTTAACCCCTATAGTGAACCCCTTGAAAAATAAAAGCAAAAAAACAATGCTTTATCATCATACCGCCGAACAAAAAGTGTAATAACGCGCGATCAAAAAGACGGATATAAATAACCATGGTACCGCTGATAACGTCATCTTGTCCCGCAAAAAACGAGCTGCCACACAGCATCATCAGCGAAAAATAAAAAGTTATAGCTCGCAGAATAATGCGATGCATAAATAATTTTTATATAAAATTGTTTTCATTGCATAAAAGCGTCAAAACATAAATAACAACATAAATGAGGCATCGCTGTAATCGTACTGACCCGAAGAATAAAACCGCTTTATCAATTTTACCACACACGGAACGGTGTAAACGCACCCCCCCAAAAGAAATTCAAGAAATGCTGTGTTTTTTTTTAATTCGTCTATTAAACCATAAACAGGGTGTACAACATACATACTGGTACATAATGTTAAGCATAGTACAAAATATACATATGTTTCACACGACATTAAAATGTAAGGCAAAATGGGCATACCAGTTGTATACAAGATAAAGCAAAACATAATGTCAATTAAATCACAATGGTCTTATGTTATTACTCGAGTGATGAGATCTACCTAACTTCTAAACCGTACCTACATCTACAAAAAACACAAGCTATTCCGCAGCCTACTTCCACACAATTAACTATTTATTATGTGACATCTCCACTCTACAAAGTGAGGTGAGAGGAATTCCACCTCTCCCAAATCTTCTCAAATTTACCCGGGCACCCTCTGTTTTGATACAATGTGCGTTCATATGGGATAATCGAATTCACTAAATTGATCCAGGACCCGAGAGAGGGAGATGAACCTCCCATCCACCGCAGTGCCAGTACCTTCCGTGCCATAAACAGCATCTCCCTTAAGAAAACCACAACATATTGACCCCACGTCTCCTCATCCCATACTCCAAACAGACAGACCAGTGGTTCAAGGGGAACAGGAATTTGTACCAGAGATGTTAACAATGATGCCACCTCCTTCCAATATTGTGCAACGATAGGACAGTACCAGGTCATATGAATAAAGTCTGCTTCTATTGAATGGCATCTCAAACATTTTGATGATTGGCATCGGCCCATCTTAAAGAGTCGAGTTGGAGTCAAATATGATTGATTTATAATATATAATTGTATCATCCTGTTATTAACAGACGGAGATACCCTGAATGGTGACTCCAGGATTTCTTAATAGAAAAAAAGAAAAGGCCAGCTCACCAGCAAACACCTGCAGGAACACGAAGCTCCGTCCAGACCAACGTCAGAGAATTCAAAAAGAGAAAATAGCTCCAGCTGCATAAAATTCTTCTTTATTTCAAATGCTTAAAATGGCACAAAATACATGATGAAAACTCTCCACAAGACCATACCAGAGCAGGGTAGTGAAGAGGCTACGCATTTCGACCTACATGGTCTTTGTCAAAGCTTTGACAAAAGACCATGTAGGTCGAAATGCGTAGCCTCTTCACTACCCTGCTCTGGTCTTTTGGAGAGTTTTCATCATGTATTTTGTGCCATTTTAAGCATTTGAAATAAAGAAGAATTTTATGCAGCAGGAGCTATTTTCTCTTTTTGCATTCCAGAATTTCTTCCCACTCCTCTCCCCGTATATCTGGGATGAGCCTTTCCCATTTCTTCTTAATGGAGCCTATGGTGGATTCTGTCCCTACTGACAGCATATATGTATACAGAGAGGAGATGAGACCTTGGGGGCCTTGTGATGTAAGGATCCCTATCAAGGGTAAAGATGAAATAGCATTGTCTATAACTACACGTCATGTGCGATTGAAAAGCTGACCTTAGTTGTAAATAACGAAAGAACTGAGATCTCGGAACATTGCGGTTAACTTGTAATTGTTCAAAAGACATCAGAGTTCTACGATCATATAGATCACCTATCGTAAAAACATTATACTGAGTCCAGAACTCGGCAGATGGGTGTTCAAGTAATGCTGGAAGGTAACCATTATTCCATAGGAGCATCTCAGCTATAATGTCCTCAAATCCAACCACCCTTTTAATCTGCTTCCATACTGATCATGCCAGACGAAGCAGGGGTAACAGCTGAGGGACATTTATTTTCCTCATTTCCAAAAATCCTAGTGGGCAACTAGTTTGTGCAGCATGTAGCAGATGATCTTCAGAATTAGGGAGGTGACCGCCGGGCATCCATGTACTTATAGCTTTGGCCTGTCCAGCCAGATAACACAGAAAAAAATCCAGTAATGCTGCCCCCCTCCCTTTTTGGGTCTCTGCAGAGTGGATAGTTTAAGTTTGGGCCTGGTTTTCCCCTATATAAAAGATGTGATCTGGGAATTCAGATTTGCAAAAAAGGATCTGGGCACCACTACAGCACTGTGTTGGAGAGAATAGCTAAATTTGGGGAGTAATATCATTTTAAGCAAATTAATACGTCTGGCTACAGACAGTGGAAGTTTCCCCAGATTGTGAATTTACCTTTGACCGTCTCCAGCAATGGATGTATGTTAAGTTGCAAATCAAACTTACTGCCTTTAGAAATATGGACACCCAGATATTTAAAACTGGTTACAATGGGTAGTGAGGAGAGAGTCTCAAGTCGTGGCATTGGAGCATGGAAAAGGGGCATCAAAGCAGATTTCTCCCAATTTATATACAGGCCAGAATATTTACTGAATTTATTTATAGTAGTGATGACTCTTGTCAGGGTTTCCCCAGCTTTGTCCATAAATATCACCATATCGTCAGCATATAGGCCTATGGTGTCTGTCCAACCCGTTATTTCTATACCAGCAATATTAGCAATATTAGGGGAAGATCTTATGCGAACTGCTAGTACATCAATCGCAAGAGCAAAAAGGGCTGGGGAAAGGAGACACCCCTGACGAGTTCCCCTATGTAACGAAAAGGGCACAGATATGGAACTATTTACAATGACCCGGGCCTTGGGCTTCCTGTATATTATACTGACCCATTTTTGGAATCTATTACCAAATCCATATCTCTGCAAACACGCACGGAGAAAAGTCCATTCAAGAGAATCAAAGGCCTTGGCCGCATCAAGCGATGCCAATGCCCATTCATTGTCCGGCACCAGGGAGCTATATTGGACCACCGACTGGACTCGTCTAATATTGATGGAGGTACTCTTACCAGGCATATAGCCAGTTAGGCCAGAGTGTATGAGGTCTAATATGACTGAGTTCAACCTGTTGGCCAAAATTTTTGTAAAAATGTTATAATCCACATTTACCAATGATATGAGCCTAAGATCAACAATCTAAAGGGTCCTTCCCCTCCTTTTAAGAACTATTACATTAGCCTCATAGAAGGATTCCGGCATGGATCCCCCCTCCCAAATCCCCCGAAACACCGTCAACAAAAGGGGCGCCAATATCTCCTGGTACTTCCTATACAATTCAACAGGAAATCCATCCAGTCCAGGGGCCTTCCCAGAGGCCATATCCTTCATGGCATCTTCTACCTCCTCCAGAGTAAATTCAGCATCCATAAAGGCCCGCTGGGAAGGACTCAGTGTGGGAAACTCTATGTCTGACAGATAGTTTAGACACCCCCGGCTATCAACATCAGTCTTAGAATTGTACAATGAACTATAATAATCATAAAAGCATTTCAGTATTTCCTCGGTTGAAGAAACCAAAGTACCATCCGAGTTGCGAATCTGTAATATTGTATTAGTTGTATTATGTTGACGCACTAAGTAAGGCAAAAATTTGCTTGCCTGATTCCCCAGCACAAAATAAGATTGTCGGGCAAAAAATAGTTTACGTTTGGTTTTAGTGTCCATATGTTGAGTATATAACCTTTGAGCAGTCAACCACTCCACCCTATTGCTCTTAGTTTGGTCAGATATGTAGGCGGCCTCTGAATCTTTCAGACGTCGCTCCATCTCATCATCCTCCCCCGATGTCCCTCGTTTAATGTAAGAGATCGTAGAGGATAAACAACCCCTCAGATAAGCCTTAAGAGTGTCCCAAAATAAATTGATATTCCGGGGCTCAGGGTGGGACGAGATGAAGCAACGTAACTGATCTATCGTTCTGTCGGGCGATTTCATCTTCAGCCAAAAAGGGTTCAATTTCCATGTTATCCTATTGTTCAATGGTCCGTATTTAAGTTCAAGAATTACCGGACTATGGTCTGAAATCCCCCAACTGCCATGTTCAATATCATCCACCCATATCGCCAGGCTGCTGGATCCAAAGATTCAATCTATGCGAGACAGGGAGCGTTTAGTGGAGGAATGGCAAGTATACTCCCTCGTGTCAGGGTGGCGCATTCTCCATAGATCCAGCCACCTGCCATGAACTGTGACAGCCGGGATGTAGCCGGGGGGGGGGGTGTCTCACTCGGTACTCCATCACCTAATCTCAGTTTATCAAGATGATTATTTATGATCAGATTAAAATCTCCCATGCAAATGACGTGTGCATCTGGATAATTTAGGGCAAAACTCAATGCTTTCTGGATAATTCACATATTGGCTGGGGGAGGGTGGTAGATACACAAAATAGCATATTTCTTAGAGTTGATCAGCGCATGTACAAACACAAACCGTCCCTCAGGATCTTTCCGGGCCTCCCACCGAACATCTTTATGTATTAGCAGTGAAACCCCCCTTGAATAGCTGGTGTGAAAAGCATGTATACACCACTGTACCCACGGTTTTTGCACACACCGAACTGTATCTCTGGTCAGGTGCGTCTCAACCAGAGCCACAATGTGAGGGCGATATTGTCTAATTTGTGAGAACACCTTAATTTTCTTTCGGTGGATTTTTATGCCTCTTACATTCCAGGTCATACATATCAACTCAGAACCCATTCCCGCTGTCACGGGGTCCTTCTCTGGTATCACACAATCAACAGAGCAAGCGAAGAGTGAACAATTCCAAGACCTTTATTCAGGCAAAAATACGAAAAGGTCCATATTCAGTCCACCACACAAAGGATAAGATAGTCCAGAATAAGAATGCAGTCCAGTATCAGGATAAAATGTCCAGGGAAACGAGATTCCACAACTCCAGCATCCAGAGGATAAAAATGGGTCCTTCTCTCTGAAATGCAGCCTTTTCACCATCTTGTCTATACCGGAACTGACTTGTTCAGCTGCCGTTCTTCCCCCCACCCCCTTCCTTGTCCAGGGGTAGTCAAACAAGTTGCCTCCCAGAAGAGAACAAAGGGCCTTAGGGATTAATGCACTACAGGGGCTCATCAAGAGACAGATACAGTGAGTCTGTAGACTTACAATGTAATAAGAAAAACACTATGAAAACAAAAAATGACATCCACATAACATATCACACCCGCCTATCTGGATATGTTGCATAGTGGTGTCCGAGCAGAATGCAGAGATATCAGCTAGATAACAAAATTGGCTGCGGCATTTACCTAAATAACTATAAAAACTAAAACTTTTGGAAAAGAAAAAACTGAACAAAAACCTAGTAATATAGGAGCACAGTCTCACACCCCCATCAAAACAGTGTCCGGTATTGTTGGTAACTGGATACTCGCCGAGAGAGCTCCAATTAGACCTTTGACTGAAAGGATCCGAATTAACAGCCATCACATTAGGATTCCTTTGCAGGGTATCCCCTATGGGACCGCAGCTATTCAGTGGCCTCCACTGGATCTGTGAAAAACACGGAGGTACCGTATTTTTTGGACCATAAGACGCACTTTTCCCCAAAAATTTTTGGAGGAAAGTGAGGGGTACATCTTATGGTCGCAATATACTTACATCCGTCCATGGCTGGTCCGGGTGCAGCGGGACTCTGTGG